>NW_012147189.1:966533-983224 GCF_000956105.1 Propithecus coquereli | reverse complement strand
ATACAACTGGCAAGTGGCAGAGCTGTCATTTGAACTCAGGTAATGTAGGCTCCTAAATTCACACTCCTAATGTGCTTTCCTGCCTCTCTATGTACTGACCTAACATTAGTAAGTGACTATTTCTGCCAACATCAAGAATTTAGAAAATTAGAAAGTTGCTGTCCAAACTGCTGACCACACTATTTCAACCCTATCCATGCCAGCTAAGTGAATGTCCTATGTCTCATAAAACCAAGGCCCAGACTTTGGACTTCTGTTACTGCAGAGAATAAAAACACAGAAACGGCAGAGGTGGGACCTGAGTGTACCTCCTTCAATTATTGTAGAGGTGAGTCCGCTTGGTGAAAGCTTGATCACTTGTGGAACTGTTAAAATAAAATAAAATGGAGACCAGGTTGGAGAGTTTCCCAAGGAGACAAAACCAGTTAGATCACATGAGCAAAACTCAACCTAGCTTGTTTTTGAATGTAAGTGAAACTTAGGATGTTTCTTATAAATGCCTCTGGTAAGCATACATCTTAAATTGCCTTCCAGAAATTATATAAGACAATCACTTTTAACTAATTCCCTACCATCTGGAGACCTCCATTATAATAATCAATCATGAAAAAGGTTGACACACTTCCTCATTTTCAATTTATAATGCATGCCTGTAACTGCTGTGAGTTGAACTTCTCACCATTTTCAATTTGAATTTCCTGAGTTACAATCTTACTTTCTTTTGTTGAACAATACCAAACTCTTGGAATTTCTGTAACTTGACCTGATTTTATTTTGAGAGAGCCCAAACCGGAGTGTAATGTACCCTTCAGCTTTCCAACCTCTTGATTTCCATAAAGCTACAAGGGACATGAGTGAATGCATCCGTGGTGCATGCCAGGGATAATATTGTATGGATAAGCTGAGCCTGAGACTGAGGCCAACAGAGAGCACTGTTCAGAAGCAAAGGGCAAACTTTATGCTAACAAATGAACCACAATTACAAATGGTTCTACATTTTCTTTGATGCAAGGACAATTGATGACACTTGGGCAGGTGACACAATATGCAAAAACTTGTCATCTTCTGGGTATTTCAATAACCAATTTTAGGTTCACAGCAAAATTGAGAGAAATATACAGAGATTTCCCATATAGCCCCTGTTCCCACACACATGCAGGTTTTGATTCTCCTTTTCCTGGTTGTATTATGTATATATCAATATAATAAGCCACTGTCCTCATAGATTATTCTTTCCTTCTCCTGGAATAATTCTGGTTTCTGATTTACAAGAAAGACATGTAGATGTATATGTGGAAAAAGTCATATAAGTCAAGATCTGCTGCAGTTTCTATATTAAATATTGCAAATAAATCTACAGAAACATTACAGAAAATCAAGTAAAGTTAATATGAACTATTTTAAGGATGTATTTATAGTCCTTCTGTGGTTTTAATCTAAAGGGACATGCGCTCCTGGCTTGAAAGCTCAGATCTGGCACTCATCTGTGCAATTTTAAATATGTTACTTCTTTTCTCTCGGAGCCTCAGTTTCCTCAATCATGTAAGGATAATAACAAGTCACCTCATGTGAATATAGGAAACCATAATAGATGCTAAAAAATATTTTTAGAAAATAGAGAGTAGTAAGAGTGGGAAAGCTTCTATACAAATCCTTCATCTAACGCTTGGTGAGTTCTAAGACCTTGAACAAGCCATTAAAACTCTCTAAACCTGTGTTTTCTCATTTATCAAATGGGGACGTTAGAAGTAGAAATTTAGTTGGCTTCTTGTATGATTAAGTGAAGCCACATAAGAGATGTGCTGGATCTTGAGACTTCCATGTATAAAGTACTTACTAAAAGTTAATAATTAATAGACTCCAGTAAAGATACACATACTTTTCTCACTTCACTGGAGTTCCAATATTTATAATTATGCATGATCTGATTAAATACTTGTTGAAATCCCCCAACCTCACGTCCTGACTGTAGCTCCTCAATGAGCAATGGGCTCCTGATTCATGGCTTTGTGTAATCTATTTTTTCCTGGTAAATGTGAATTGGATCTAATTCAAATTAACTTGTTTGACTGTCTTAAGGTACATTTTGTAAAATCTAGTAGTAAAACAAAAGGGAGACGTTTGTATTTGTGGAATCATTTATGTTGAAGAGACTTATCTATGAAGACAGGAAGAAAATGCTATCCTTTAGATGGGAGAGAGAGGAAAAAAATACAAGAATAAAGAAATGTTGCTTTACAAAAACCATTTCCTTGGTATTTAGTTTCTAATTGCAGAAGCCGTGAAGGGAAGACTTTTTATTTTTAATATTGTAGTGCTAATTTGGCCAGAATAGTCTCCGAAACTTGACTTCAGCCTATCCTGATGCAGTGAGTATTTGGGGCACTAAACAGGATTTTCATGGTTTACTCATCTCATTGTGGTAAAAATGTACTCTCAAAATGCATTAGATAATCTTCCAGTCTTAATAATACCTAATTAAAAAGTAGGAATAAATAATTGCTATATTTCCAATTTCTTGAAAGAAGTAAATTTGTACAAATATTGATAAGTGTGTTAGGCCTCAAATAACCTTTAAATACTGAACATTAACTATTAAACTGTGGAATTATTAACCTAAAACACACATACATACTGACACTTGATAATTGAACTTAATATTCATGGAGCCAATTTTTAATCTTATTTCTGCATAAAAGGTATTAGTATTACATGAATGCCAATTTTATGCAATTTATATTAATTTAAAAATAAAAGTAAATACAGCATGACAGATTTGTTAGAGATTGAAATAGATAATGGTGTGCATTGAAGTATAGGGAAAATTATTGATACTATTAATCTCATTTAGTTATTTGTACCAGTGGATTCTGTCACTAGTTGGAAGGCTCTTAATCATTGTGTTAATTCCCTTTACGATTTCATTTTCATACAAGTACTTGAAAGCCATGAAAGCCTAAACTAAGAAATCTGAATAACTTCAGAATACTGGGGCAGTTAATTCAATTCCAAAAGTCCTTAAGCTGTTCATTAAGGCTGTGGCCAAAAACTGGCATATTTAATGTATTACTTTTCATGGAAAATAAATTCCTCTCTCTGTGGAACTGTGCTATGGCTAATACTGCCGAATTGTTTCAAGAACAAAAAGAGATACTGAATAAGTTATGGTGAGAAAAATTCTCTCTTTTTTCCACTTAAGGGAAAAAGGATGATAATCGGCTTAAAATGAGTGAATTAGCAATTCAATTTCCTGGGGAAAAAACTGGTAGTTTTATTTCCATCCTCTTTTTCTGGATCAGAAATGAACAAAGGCCGTTTACCCTGGGAAATGGATAAGAAAGGGCTTTTTTGTTGGGGAACCTACTGATTTGTGGGATTTTGAACATTTCTTACATTAACATAGGAGAGGGATTTATAGTTCATGTTAAAACAACCTCCTGACTGTACAAAGATAATAGAAAAGCCATTTACCATCTAGGAATATTTCAGATTTAAGGTTAGATCTGTAGAGTACGGACTATTAGCACATGGCCTTTCCATCTTGAAGAAGGTGATATCCCATTGTGAACTCTTCTTGTTTGAAATTTCACCTATAATTTTATGACATTAATCCCATTTTTAAGATTATAATTAAACTATCTTCATTTGCTGAGGCCAATAATATAATTTCAGTGCAAGTGCTTATATGTTCAAGGCTGTGCATTTATTTGTTATAAATGAATATACTCTCCATCTTCCCTAACAGTTCTTCAACCCCATAAACCAAATAATTAAACTGGAATAAGTTTGTTAAATGGCAGACAAGTTATCTGAAAACTATCTTAATAGATCCCTGTTTTCTTCTCTTGTCCATTCGAAATCTGTTCACAGAGTAGCCAAAATGATCTTGTAACAACATGACCACTTAAATGCTTTGAAAAAGGTCTCATTGTATTTACAATAAAATTCAATTTTCTTACCAGGTTCTAAAGGTAGGTAGGATATGTATTATCTTTCTCTGCTTAGCTTTTCAGCCTTATGTTAGCTCAGTCTCATTTGTTCTATATTCTCTGGCAACACTGTCTTCCTTCTGTTCTTGGAACATGCTTCTTTCTTTCCCTGTCCCAGGACATTTGCATATGACATTTATCTACTCTCTCCTACACTTCACATATTTAGATAGATCTTTCTTATCCTTCAGATTTCAATTGCTATTGTACCTCCTTTGATGAGATTTACCTGTGATTCTATGTTAGCCTCTTTTTTTTTTGGTTTATTTTATGACACTTATCACAACTTATAACTATTTTATGTAATTGTTTAATGACTTCTTTATTGTCTGAGTCTACCCTTCCATAGAATGGAAGTGCCAAGAATTCAGAAATATCGCCAATCTTGCTCACCAAGAACAATGTTTTTATTGTAGTCAGCAAATGAAACCAGATTTGTCCTCCTCAGTATTTATTTCTCACGCTATCTTCAATTATAAGTAATTATTTATGTAGGGATCCAGACTGGAGAGTTTGGTAATGCTATAATTTTGTTGGCTAGAGTAAATGAAATGACAAAATACATGAGTATTTTCAAGCATGGGTTTGTAACAAATGTTACAGGGCTCAGCTAGCAGAACACACATTTAACTGCAGAGGGCAGTGCTGCCTAATGTCCTATAGGACAGTCCCATAACTTGTAAGCTGATACTGTTTATTTCACATTGGATGTCCTTTGATGGATGCTCTAAAATTCTTTCATTACTGTTTTAGCAATGTGTTATGCAATTACACTTTAGAAATGACACTTCTTATAAGAAATATCAGAGTTTTACCCACAAATGCATCAGAGTGTTTCTTAAATTAACTGGATGGCCTTTTGGAAATGATTTTTTGAAAAATTGTAGATACTTTCATTTGGTCCTAACTTCTGACTTCAGTTCCTTTAATCTCTTCTTTAAAAAATGCTTTGGGGATTTAATCAGATTTAGCAGTAAGTAATGCAACTGCCAAGCAACCTCACTAATTTTTAGAAGGCTAAAATGGATTTTGAATCTAAAAGTGCTTTCTCTCATGCTCTTGCCTACGCATTTTCTGGCCTCTCATCTTCCTCATCCCATTCTTATTTTACATTCTGCCAGAGTAATCTCCAAAGCATATCTCTGACTCTGTCACTTTTTTCTTAACCTTCAAAGGTGCCTGATCACTTAGTTAGCATTATTTAGTCTTTAAAATCCTCCTAATTTTGATAGATAGCACCTGTCCAGTCTTTTTCTAAATGATTACCAATTTATTTGAAAGGGCTCCAAACCTACGCACTACTTCCTTCTCCTAGGTCTCTGTTTGTACTGTTACCAGCTAGCTAAGCCTGCATTAGGGAGGGACCTTCTAAAAATCCAGCAAGGGACTAGCAGACCTGGATTTCTACCACTTCCTTGGCCTCAGATTTACTCTTCGCTTGTTGGCAAAATCTGCCTTGACTTTCATTACCCCTGCTATTGAATAAACTAGTCGAGATGAAGAAAGAGAGGCTTCCTTCTTACAGTGATGATCAGAGAAAAACTTGAGATGCTAAACATGGGAGAAGGAAGGGACCAGCTGTAAGAAAAGTGACTTGTCTTTTCTCAAAATATTTTCAGTATTTGATGCTAATTTCTTTTCTAGTGTTCCCTCCTCTGTAAAAACATGTAGTCATGAACCCTTTGTATGTCAAATCTATTCATATGAGATTTTCAGAAAATATTATTACCTTTTCAAGGTGAATTTGTATTATAGCTCCAGTGAAACTGAGAAATCCAAAATTTTTATTTCCCAATAAAAGAACATGGAGTATTAATGACAAATTAAAAATTATTTTTCTTTTTTTTCATCCCTTTGCTTTTCTTCTTTAGACAAGAAATGTTTCCTCCTGACTGGTGAATCATTCTATTAAGCAGTTATATATACAAAGAAAGCACAGGGTAGCACAGGAGAACTTTAATGTATTATTTTCATATTCTGTCTATCACCTAAATAGATATTAGAATGGAAATGCATTTGCATGGTTAAAAATATTATGTATACAGAGAAGTATCCCTCCTCTCTGGAACTCCATCCACCCAGTTTTCTCTCCACTTCAAATAGGTCGCCGTAGTTGCTACTTTCTTCTGTATCCTTCCAAAGAATTTTATGCATTCACAAGTAAATATGAATAGATTTTTAACTTTTCCTCCTTTTTTACACATCTAGTACTGTATTTGCATTTTTTATTTAACAGTATAGTATATCTCAGATATCTTTTTATAGCAGTATAAAAAGCTTTCTTGTTCTTACTATAGCTGAGTAGTATTCCTTAATATGGATGTAATGCAACTTATTCAACAAATTCCTATTTATGAAAATTTAGAGTTTTCCAGTCTTTTTCTGGTAACAGTAACAAACAATGATGTAATAAACAACAATTTGCAAAAATTATTTCATATATTTGCTCCTATATCTGAAGGCTAAATTTTCACTCTTAAATACTAGTTTTATGCATTTTCTTTCACTGTTGTAACAAATTACCACAAATTTAGCAGTTTAAAACAACACTGATTACATCTGAAAAACACCCTCAAAATGTTATATAACATATAATATTTATGGATTCTGGAGTTTAGGGCAGGTACTTCTTTGGGATACCATTCTGCCTACCACACTAGCATAGGCCTTTAATACATGTAGAGTTGGGTATATTTTAAATTTGTCTTTCATTGATTATGTTTTATTCATAGTCAAATTTTTTATTATTTTGAGTTTGTGGATTTTTGAGTTACAGTTAGACTCAGTTCTTCATTTCAAGGAAATGGAATTACTCTGCTGTGTTTTATTCCAGAATATTAATTGTTTCATTTTCAAATTTAAAATTGTAATCCACTTGGAAGTTACCTTAGCTTAAGATGTGTGGTATAGACCTACCTTTTCTTTGTCCAGATGGCTGGTGAATTGTCCCTAGGCAAGGTTTCCCGATATGGAGACTCTCAAGGCATCCATCAGTGTCTAATGAACTGTTAAAATTTCAGCAAATTTTGCATTTATGTGCATTTTTCTTAAAGGGACAGGAGACTCACAAAATAATTTCTGTGTTACAGGAAGAATATCAGGACCAGATTTAGGGAACTGGGATCCTGACTTTTGCATAATGCAGGCTGAATCTCTTAGTCTGAGAATTCTCACCTTTAAAATGAGAATGGTATGATTATATGATTTCTAAAATTCTTTCCAGTTCCAGAAATATGAGCTCCACCAAACTAACTTATTTTATTATAAATTATTTAGAGATTTAGAATAAACCTTTACTCAACCAATAAATCTAATGGAGAAATGGATAAAAGATCATGTATAATGGAAAAGATCAGAGGGTTCTGTAGTTACAAATCAAGTTTTTAATTGTATTATATTTCAGTAATTAAAACATTCAATTTCAGTCAAAATTCATTTTTACAGTTGTAAATGAGTTGGACCAAAACAAAATCCAACCAAAAACCTGCCATGGGTTTATTTTTATTATTTGTGATTGTGAAACATTTTTAATATATTGACCACGTGCTATTATGAAATTATCATGGACAGCGCTTTCAATTGTTCAAAGTTAAACTGTACCTTGCTATTTCCAAAGGAAAAGAACTATGCTGACAGCAGCTGGCAGCTTGATAAGAGTAGGTCACTGTAACAGTTGAACTCTCTTGAGATTATCCTTGTGGTGGCAAAAGAGATTCAATACAAGCCATTTGGATAAAACCAAGGTGTGTTCTATATCCCAAGGATTCTAGCTGTTTAATTTCAAGTTTGTGGGGAGTAATTTTATACAATCTTTTTACTTTTGTTGGACTTTCCATAGTACTGATTGAAGGACGACCTAGGAAAGAGTAAAAGTTAATAATTTTTTTGACTTTTCAGTATAGTATTCTACTTAGTGCCTTATTTGTACTGACATATTTCACACTTGCCATGTCATATTGCTCATAAACCACACAACCATTTATTTAAGCCATAAATAAAAAAATCCCTATGTTATGTGCTAAAAGAAAGAGTAACATAATTACAAATCTATACATATTTTGTACCAAGTAATTTTCTTTTTATTTTCTGTAATTTTACAGTGTTGTAGGAAAGAATTGTCACAATGAATTGGTTGTGGGTGCTCATAAATTTCTGGAAGGCTATAATAGCATAGGAAACCCAAACTTGAAAAATGTTACTTTAATCAGTTATTTGAATGTGATTGCTACCGAAGAGGAAGCATATAGGGTAATTAAGATAAATAAAATATACTCTGAAGGGTTTTGATTCTGGATAAGACAAAATAAATACACTACCATGTCTTTCTCACTGAACACAATTATAAAACCTGTACAGAATTCATGATATAGTTATTTGAGGTCTCCAAAACATAAAACTGAGGTTTAAAACATAACACTCAAGATGTCCAGAATAAAATCTAAGTTTACTCACTTTACGAAGAATTAAGAAAATTTCAACTCACATAGGAAAAGATAATAAACAGATGCCAGGCCCTGTAAGATACAGGTGTTAGAATTATCTGACAAAGACTTTAAGTAGCTATTAAACAAATGCTTCAAGAAGTAATTGTGAACATGTTAAAAATGAGTGAAAGATCAATAGTATCAGCAAAAAAATAGAAGATATAAAGAAAAATGTAAAAAATATAATGACTGGACAAAAATTACATTCATTAACAAACTAAAGATGATAGAGGAGTCAGTGAACTTGAAGACAGATCATTTACTGTCTTAGTCAGCTTGGGCTGCTATAGCAAAATACCACAGACTGGGTGGCTCAAACACTGGGCATTTATTTCTCACAATTCTGGAGGCTGGAAAGTCCACAATCAAGGGGCTAGCAGATTCAGTTCTTGATGTGTGCTCTCCTCCTAGCTCTCCTTCCTGCTGTGTCTTCATATGGTGGAGGGAGAGGAAAAAGGGCAAGCTGTTTGGTCTTTTCTTATAATGGCACTAATCTCACCATGGGGACTCTACCCTAGTGATATCATTTAACCTAATTACCTCCCAAAGGCCTCACCTCCTATTTAATAATTTCATTATATTGCATTGAGGATTACAGCTTCAACAGAAGCAGTCCTAAAATTAAAAGGTAAATAGCTGATACATTTGCAGAAAGCAGCATGTCCGAGGAAGCATCATTGCATTTTAGAGTCACATATTCCTGAAATTAGATTTGATTTGACTCTTTGAAGTGTACATTTATATGATTCCCTAGTTTGTGAGGGAGCGGAGGAAGGATGGAAATAACTTATAAAAATGACTTTTGAAGTTAATGTGTATATAGAGTAACACATGCAGAACTCCAGTGCTCTCATAAGACTGGTAAATCTATTTCGTGAATGGTGTTTAAATTTTCAAGAGTTCATGTGGTGGACCCTGAAATGTAACAGATAAGCATCTGCACCATTGAGATAAATGTCTTTGGATTATGAGTAAAGGAAAATGTTTTTCTTTAGTCTTGGTATGAAAAGAGAGTGAATGGGAACATCCATTTCTTTTCTTCTCGTTCACACATTTTGTGTTATGTATTTTCTTTTTTGTTAGTCTGGTATTGCCTCTCCAGAGATGACTAGGAAATTTTGCTTTGTTGTCATCCAAATATCTTGTCTGAGACACCTGCTTGGAAGTAAGCACGTCCTATCCCCTCCAGGTTATGTATGCAGAATCCTCGTGAAGGCTGAAATGAAAACCTTTTATAGATGTGTTCTATGGAAATGTTCTTTGACCTCCTTTGGGGTTTCTGTCTGTTGCTGTGTTTATGTGAAAACAAACATCTTTTTTTAAAGTCTTGATTATTTTTCAAGGGCTATGAATTCCGAACAGATGATAGTTCAGTTGAGGTGCATTCAAACCAATTCTATAGACAGATCTTTCTTGATGATCCTGGATTCTGTACCCCAAACACACGACAGACTCTAATAGTTTTCTACATTTTACCCGGAGAGATATTATTTTGACCTTTATGGAATTATGCAGTATCAGGCCCATTTTAACTGATTTTTCAGATAATGGAATATAAGTAGTTTTCTCTTTCATAGATTCCCCTTCTTACCCTTCATTGTCTTTTTTAGAGAATGACTTCCCCCCTACTTTAATCCTATATTTTTCCTTTTCAAAAGATGGATGAGATTTTTCTTTAAAGTGTTCAGTACTATACCCTAGTTGCTAGATTATGAGACATCAACTTCCACAACTACTGAAAACTAAGAATTTTTTTATGCAGTAGCTAAACTCAAAGTTGGATAATTTACTTCTTTTGAAATTAGAAGTGATGTTAAATATGAATATCAACACTTTTTATTGTTTCATTTTTAAGTCTTAAATGCTAAGGCCAGACTGAAATCGTTATTTTAACTTTATCTCATATGTGTCAGATTTCTTCTCCTTTAACAAGTAAAACTAAACTTCCCAGCAGACATCTCTAAAAGACCACAACTTTGCTGGAAATTTACCAGACTTTTTAAAGAATATTGCCTCTGTGGAAAAGGTCTCTGTTATTTGAATGTGCTCCGTGAATCCTATCTTCAATTTATAGGCTGCCACAGCTTTTCAGGTGGAGGCTCTGAATAAAATTGGTTAGACTTTAATTTAGTTTTGATTATTTTTCTCTGAAATTAAATATTTGCTTTCTAGTGATCAATGAATGACTGGTATTACTCTGACAAGTCTCAGGGCAAACTGTAGTTTCCTGTGAATATAGTTGTCCTGAGGTGGAACTAACACATAATAAACTCAGTATGAAAATAGTAATAGAGAAGCTGCTGCAGAGCTTTTTTCTTTATATTTTTCCCTCTCCCATACTCTTCCCTGTTTCCACTAATAATCCTCTCTCTGTCTTTTGAGACATTTCTTTTCCAGTTCCTGTCATACCCTATTTTCTTTTTATGGCTATAGATCAAAATCATGCTGTGGATAGCAAAGAGCAGAAATGCTGTTGTGCTTGAACAATGTAAAATGTTACTTTCACCATATTGAGAGGGTAAAGAATTGAAGGGATGGGAACACAGTGGACAAATGGGAGAATATGGAAAGAGTGGTATACGTGAATAAAAAGTAGAAAAGAAAGAGAGAGAAAAAATCTATTATTAGCAAAATGTTCAGGTATTTAGCTATTAAAATCAATTTAACAGGAACATAGGCAATATATTCCTGAGATCACCTAACAACACTGAGAATTTAATCACAGTTCTCCACTCGAGCAGGGCCTATGCAGCACTTACTTAAATTTGGCATGGGAAACACTATTAGATACCTAATGAGACCAATTGCCACATATCAATCCTGCAGCAAAACTTTCCTAACAACAGAAACAGATATTAGAGTAGCCCTTCATAATGTTACGTTATCATTAAAAGGGATGACAGAGCATGTGCTAGTTTTTTTTTTTTTTAAATAAAGTGTTGATTTTACTTTGCCCCACATAAGATTTCCTATTATCTATACTAGGGAATGCCCCAGTATGTATAGACTTGGTACACTTTTTCCAACTTCAAAGCAGAACAGTCAGACACTACACTCTCTGTCCCCTTGGCAAGTAGAGTGTTGGCATGTCATTTAAGTTCTGCTAATCAGGTACTCCAAGTGGGGATTTGAAATGTTGAGCCAGCCAAGCGAATGTCAGGGTATGGTAGGAATTCACTTGTTGCACTTGTGACCATGGATGATGACCTGCAGCAATGTCCTGAACAAACAGCTTCTAAGAATGACAGTGATCTCATTTCCAGCTCCATCACCATTCAGAATTGTCTCAGTATCTCTTTATTCTCTAAGCTTGGCCCTACAAGTTCCAGGCAATACCCAAAACCCTTAAAATTCATCCAGTAAATTTCTTTATTGTTCTTTTCCTTTCATTTCATTTGGTTGCGTTTTTCTCTTTTTGGCCTGAGATCCAGAGTCAAATTCTATGTTTTGGGAATCATGAATCTGCAGAATAAATCTTTTCTAGGAAGGGAGAGCCTAGCCATTAAAAATCTATTACAACCAGTAACCTGCTTTTATTAACAAAATAGGGTCTACCTATATGTAGAACGAGGGAACTGACAGGAGATAGCCCCTCTAATATTGATATCTGATTGGCCCATATTTTATGTTTATCACATAAGTGATGCTTTGTCCACTGAAATTTCAATCAGTGAGTGTATTTGTTTTCTTTAGCTTAAAAAAGGAAGAGGAGAAATGATCTTGGCTATATTGAGAAAGATTCTGCATCTGCAATTCATTTGTTTATAAGAAGTTAAAAACAATTTGAACTCACTGGTATTTTAAATTTTAAGTACTTGAAGAAGTTAAAAATGTATGCATATTGCAGATAATATTATGTTAAAACATTTATTTATATGCAGTTAATACACATAAATATGCAGAATAAAGTAAAAATTGAAACACCATTTGAGTGACTGACCTTCCTAAATGTTCCTTTATAAGAACTTAGAGATTCTATCAGAGATATGACACTTTTGTTCTAGGGATTTTGAAACCTGCAAAGTGTCTAAATTTCAAGGTAGGAGTGGATTTGTGCCTTCTGAAGTGGTCTTTCCTTTTCAAGATAGGAAATTGAATTTGGTGCTAAGGGGCTAAAGCACTTTCCTTTAGAAGATCAGGATATGCCACGCTACAAAGGATAGAACGCTCCCTTTTAATCCTATTAATCCAAGTAAATTCACTTTATCTACTAGGTCAGTTAAATATAACAATCCATTTTCAGATCCATGACAAAGTCACCTAAATTTGGAATATTTGACTGAGGAAACATGACTTCAGACAAAAATAATTGTGTGTGTGTTGATTTGTACCTTCTCAGTATTTATGCTACAAATCACCTGCCCTTTCAAACTCACGTCTTCAACACACAGGCAATCTTTTTTGAGTTCCATAAATATAGACAGCTGACATTGCTTAAGCAAACACACACCATTACCACCAAAGAAGAGGACATTTAAAAATAGCTATAATTTTGTTTTACCAAATTAAAAATAATATGTAGGAATACTTTGTTGGTTTTTTGTTTATAGGTTAATAGCAAGTTAAACAATTGTGCAAAGATATACTGTTGACACTTGGACAGCACTGGTTTGAATTGCTCCTGTCTACTTATATGTGAATTTTTTTCAACTGAACTTGAATTGAAAATACGGTATTTGAGGGATGCGAAATCCTCATACAGAGAGCTGACTTTTTGTATAGGCAGCTTCTGCCTGGTCAACTTCGGGACTTGAGTATGCATGGAGTTTGGTATGAGCAGGGGGCCTGGAATTAATCCTTCATGTATATCGAGGGAGGACCATACTGCCAAAAGAATGCCCAAATCCTGCGTGCCTTTCAGGCATCATAAAAAGTCTTTCTTATTTTAATTCCTGCCAATAGAAATGACTTCTGGTTTAAAAAAGAAAATGCTCTCCTCTGTGATATAAATTTCCCTTATATTCGTATTTTTTATGTTTTAAAAATCACTTCTCATGGGTTAGTTACCTATTACCATAACAAATTATACCCAAACGTTGGCAGCTTAAAGGAACACATATTTATTATCTCACAAGCTCTTTGGGTCAGGAATTAGGGCCCCATGTCACTTGATTCTGTATTTCAAGTTCTCTTACACTCAAAAGTTGAAATTATCTATTTTATTGAAGGAAGTGTTCACAATAAATAGTGCTTATATTTCATGGCGTCATTTAACATCATTTTGATTTTGTGGCAATCTTCATTGGAAACACAAGAATGTACATTTTTTTTTAGTTCAAATATTGAGATTAAAAAGCTAATTTCAAACATGAAATTAAGATTTATTTTTTATTCTCCACAAATAAATTATGATAGAGTGATACAGGGGTAAAAGTACATAAGATTAAAGGATGTATTGATTTGATACATTAAATTTAGAAAAGGAAAGAAGCTTGGGAATTAAATGCTATGTTATGATTACTTTTCTGTCCTATTTCTTGACCTATCGGCAGCAATTGCCACAATTGATAACCCAACCCAAAATCTTTTTAGTATTCCTCAAATATTATGGGCTGCAGTTGCACCTTCTCAGCCTGCTTTGTGGGTTCTTCTTTCTATAGTACATCTCTGGATTGTGGACTGCCAGGGCTTGCTCCTGGGCCTCCTTTTATTATAAATATTTTTTGGAACTGAATTTATTTTTTTATCTTATTTCAACTTTTTATCTTAGTACACTATAATTATAGGAAATGTACATGAGTGCACAGCTTTAAGAGTGTTCAGACTGAGTGCATTTTTGTAAACAGCACCTAGACCAAGAAATGAAATATTACCAACAACACAGAAGCCATTCCCATATCCCTTTTTCAATCACCACAGTACTGCAAAGGTTTTTTATGTTTCTCTACTTCATATCATGGAACAGCACAATATACAGTCATGCATCATTTAACAACAGGGACAACAGAGATCCGTTCTCAGAAATGTGTCATTAGGTGATTTCATCCTGTGTAAATGTACACAGTGTGCTTACACAAACCTAGGCCTTTTGATTTCAAGATTATTCTTTTTTAAGCACCAAAGGAGGCAAGAAAAGCTTCGTATTTCTCTGCTATACCTCTTTTAATAAAAGGATGTGTTCTGTAAAAGTTGAATTCAGTCAAAAGGCCGTACCTAAGGAACTAGAAGGCCGCGTGTGGCCTTAAGGAGACAAATTCCCCAGCCCTGGCTGGCTACAAACTTATACAGCATGTTACTGTAGTGAATAGTGTAGACAATTGTAACACAGTGATAAGTATTTGTGTATCTAGACATAGAAAAGATACAGTAAAAATACAATGTTATAATCTTACAGGGTCACTAAGTGGTCCCTCATTGACCAAAATATCACTGTGTGGTATGTGACTGTGTTCTCTTTTGGAGTTGATTCTTTTAGTCAATGCTGTCATAAGAGTCTTTCATTATTATTGCTGTATAGTGTTCCATTGTGTGAAAATAGCACAATTTATTTATCCATATTTCTATAGTAAATACTTGGATAGTTCCTAGTTTTTATTTATTACTAATATTGCTGCTACGAATAGTCTAGTATATGTCTTTTGGTAAACACTTGTATATCCTCACATAGGTTAAGATCATAAATTATATTGTAAGACTCCTTATGTTCTACCGCTTACTAGCTGTATGGCTCGATAGAAGATACTTGTATTGAGTACTTGCAGCAAGTACTCTCTGTGTTTCAATTTCCTAATTCATAAATGGGAATCAAATAGTACTCAATTCGGAGAGTTGTTAAGAAGAATAAATGAGTTATATCTTTAAAGTGACTAAATGACGATTTTTAAAGAGCCAAATATTCAAAGTGATTAGAAGAGTGCTTGATTCACAGTAGGTACTTAATACATGTTAGCTATTTTTTTTCTTTTTTAGCAATGGCATCAACTTCCACTTCATTGTTCAGCTCCCAGCCTACAGTTGCATACTTGATATCTTCCTTTTTCTTATGAAATCAACCTCCAGTCCTTCAAGTCCCATGGCTCTGTCTATAAACATATCCCAAATCTATCCATGTCTCCCTGGCCTCCATGCATTTGGCTTTAGTTCAACAACCTCCATCTTACACTTGGTAATTTCCAAACTGGTCTCCTTGATTCTATTTTTTTTTTTTTTCCCATTAACCCACTCTTGGTAATAATCAGAATGATTTGATACATGTACATGATGTTATGTCACTCCCTGCATTAAAAATAAAGCAAAACAAAACAATTAAATTAACAAAAATCTGCACTAGCATCTTTTCACGTTTTATCACAGCTGCCAAGGCTACACAATCTGGTCTTCCTTTTTCTCTGACTTTTATCTTGGATTACTATTCTACTCTATCAATCTGATGGCCTTTCTCTTTCTCAAGTGAACCAAGTTTATTCTACCCAGGGTCTTTGAATTAGTTATTCCTTTTACTAGGAGTACTATGTCCACAGATCTTCGTAGGGCCCTTCTGATTTTCTGCATTTAGATTTCAGATCAGACTGCTTCCCATCATTTTTTCTGAGAAGGCTTTTCCTGACTTTCTTCTCAGTCTTCTCCAATCAATAATTACTCTCTATAACATCATCCTATTATGTTTTATTCATTATTTTACATTTCTATCTGGAATAATTTTGGCCATTTATTTGGTCACTTGTTTATTTTTGTTTCTTCCTCTCTAGTATGGAAGCTCCACAAGAGCAGAAATCTTAATCCACTCATATATTGATGGGCACTTGGGTTGTTTGTACCATGGAGTTCTACTCAGCCTCAAAAAACAATGGTGATCTGGCACCTCTTGTATTATCCTGGATACAGCTGGAACCCATTCTTACTAAGTGAAGTATCACAAGAATGGAAAAACAAGCACCACATATACTCACCATGAAATTGGTATTCACCGATCAACCCTTAAATGCACATATAGTAATAACATTCATTGGGTGTTGGACAGATGGGAGGAGGGGGGAGAGTAGGGGTATATAAACCTAATGGGTGCAGTGCACACTGTCTGGGGGATGGATATACTTGAAGCTCTGACTCGGGTGGGGCAAGGGCAATATACATAACCTAAACATTTGTACCCCTGTAATATGCTGAAATAAAAAAAAAGAAATTTTGTTTGGTTTATTAGCTCTTATAATAATGACTGGTAAATTTTAGAGGTTCAATAAAGACTTAGAATAAATGAATGACATAAACTACCCACTCA
>NW_012147189.1:949821-965967 GCF_000956105.1 Propithecus coquereli | reverse complement strand
TCATTATAATAGTTAAGTTTATTAATTAGCTAACATGACCTGCTATTTGATTAATTTACTCATTTATTTGATTTGTTAAATTTAAGCAAAAAGAGATTTCTGGGAATTAAGGAAAATTGAAGTGGCCATGCTTATTTAATTTTTCCTGATGCTGTTATATTTTATCTTTAGAAAGTCAAAACATGAGCCATGTTAGTGGTTTTTTTTATCAAACAGAAAGGAGAATACTGGTCAAAGATGACATTTTCACATAGGAAGAGTATGAATATTGATAGGTTATGCATTAATTATGGGGAGCCTCTTTATTTGTAATGGATAAACATACATTTGTACCCTATTATTCCTTTCATAACTATGACCTATCAATAAATAAAACCAATATTGAAAATCTATAGAAATACAAGTTAAAAGTTTTCACTTTACCTTTGGAGATATTTTGTGTTTCGGACCTGTCAGAATGGCCATTATTAAAAAGTCATAAAAAAATAAATGTTGATGTGAATGTGGTGAAAAGGGAATGATTATACACTGTTGGTGGGAATGTAAATTAGTACAACCTCCATGAAAAACAGAAAACATACTGTCTTACATTTTGATGTTGAGAAGAAGAATAGTTTAACTTCTCTAAGATGATTGGGTTAAGCATTGGTAAAATTGGGGAAAAGAGAGCTCTGGTTTGAAGTTTTTTAAATTAAAAATTATTTTCTATATCTAAAAGTGATTTATTACCACTGTCATTTTCTTAATAGAAATGGTTTCTTTAATAAATTCACCAAAATATATTTTCCCTTTAAAATACCACTTTGAAGATGATTACATATTTATTACAAAACTCTACCAATTTAAGCTTAGATAAAACAAAGAAAAGCAAACCTAACTTAGGCAATGTCCTTTCTCTTTCACTGTTTCTGCCTTTGCATGCAGTATTCCCACTGACAGTTGGGTGAGCAAAGGTGCATTATAGCAACATTAACATGCCAAGTTTCCTCACAGGCTGTACCTGCCAAGCAGATAAATGTGTAGTGTGAGTTAACAAGCATGCTGCACCTGGGTTTTCTCAGTGGTATTAAAAATAATTCTTCCCATAGCACAGGTATGGTAGCACTGGTGTCTTAAGACCTAATATTAACAAGATTTGTATACCCTGAAGCTAGATAAGGAAGTTTCATAACTCTGGGACTGTAATGCTATTCATCCTAAATTCTAAAATAGCATAGAAGTTTTGCTTTGGATTTAAGAGAAGTAATAAGGGAAAAAGGCTAAACAACAGTACTATATTGTCAACAAATGTATTAAATCTAGATAACATAAAAATATATAACTTATATTGAGTGCTTACTGTATATCTGACATTATTCCAGGTGCTCGAAGTTCATTAGTTGGCCCTTCTAATCCTACAACCTGCTTCCTTCTTGCTTTCTTTTCTCTTTTAGTATTAATACTCCTTACCTGTTCTACTTTTTTATTCCCCTATTTTTTATTACCCTCTATTCCACTAGATGCTTTATGAATTATGTTTTACTTTCCTGTCTCTTTCACTAGAGTGAATACTCTTTAAGAATAGACATCTACATTGTAATAAAATAGGTTAGTTTATGCTGAAGTAACAAAAAAACCCAAATCTCAATGACTGAAAACCATTAAGTTTATCTTTTACTTACGTAATATTTACAGCATGAATCTGTAGGATATTCTATACATGTTATGCAGGAATCCATAAATACAGAGATTTCGTCTCAAAACATGCTTCCATAATTACAGATGCTGGGTAAAGTAAATGTGATGAATTTCTCAGTTGGGCTTAAAGCTTCTACTAAGAAATAACATATTTTAATTCTGTTCATATTTCATTGGGCAAAGAAGGTCAGATGGCCATGCCTCATTTCAGCAGTGCTGGAAAGACATTGTAGTAACCAGCATACAGTTTATTATACCATATCTCTTCCATTGATTGCCACATGCCAAGTGCTGGTTCATAGAAGATCATGAATAGATATTTATAGCTATTAATAGTAACTATTGTCATCATTTTATGAACAAAAATACTGAGACATACAGAGGTACGACAACTTGCCAGATTCTATGAAGAACAAAATGTGAAGCCAAACAGTATTACTTTAGAATCTTTACTCAACTCCTGTATTGATGTTGATAAGAGGAGTCACTGTACTGAAGTTATATTACTTGATGCTAATCAATCTGCTTTTTGCTGTTTCCTTGTTCTTCCTCAAGCTTTCTTTTAAAAACTAACTATTCTTCCCTGGCCAGAGTAGTACTTCTCTATTTTTAGATGAGATGCTACCCAATTTATGAATCACAAATAAAAGCCAGTAAGATTATTTAAATAAATTTGTTGAAATTTTGTCTTTTGACACCATCTTGACAGAAACCTTCACACAATTACCTATCTTCAAAAAAATTAATTCTAGAATCTTGCGGTTTTGATAATTGCCAAAAATAAATGATTTTCATACATATAATTTTGGAAAATACTACCTGCTCAGTACAATAACCTCTATTATAATTTTAGTGAGAATTCACTGGATCTCACTTTTTGGGTGGTGTATGTTTTAAGGGAAACTACTTTAAGTGAGGTGCAAATACTGAACAGTATTAAATAAGGCAAACTCCTCATTCATAAACTAAAAATGCTTTCTATTTAGTGAAATGAGGCAAAGACTTAAAAACAATAGAGATAGAAAATTGGAAGCACCCAGGAGGTATCTGAAAGATCAATTTGCTGAATTCTTTCTACACTATAATATTTCTTCTCAACAGGTAACTTTTTCAATTTGAGTAAGTATGGAATATCAAGGTATTAATGTAAGCAGCAGCTAATAGATGATGAATTTTCTAGGACTATAAATGATAGGTAAACAAAAAGCAGCAATGATGGTAAACTTAGTCATTTTTTATGTGCATAGATTTTTAGGTCACTTGTAAAATTTTGTTTACAATTTAATTGTGAGCATTTTGCCTCTTTTGCTTGGAAAATAATAACCTATTCTTAATCATTTATTTCTATCTCTTCTTCTTCATTTCTTTTGCCTTCTCTCATTCCCTGCCATATATGACTACATTATTTTATATCTAGTGTGTCCTGGGCATTAAGCTAATTAAAGCAAACACTGGCTCTACCAACTATGAGTTGTATAGTCTTGGAACAGTTTTATTTGTTGCTGTTTAAAAAACCCTAATAATATAATAATAATAATATCTCATGACATGTGAGCTGTAAGTGTATTATTAAATGTGAAGTTCCTATTTTAGTGCCTGACATATAATGGATTCTCCACAAAGGGTTTTAGAATGAAGGAATGAATGAATAAATGAATGTATAGTAGCCATGGCAGTGATAATTTGAATGTATTTGTAATATTCGATCTTTAAGAAGATGTGGGAACCGGAAAGGTTTATTACAGGAATGGTCATTTATAGGCCAATCTTTTTCATTAATATGTATGCAGAAAATGTTAACAAAACCAAACCCTAAACAAATAAAAATCAATTTCTGTGAAATACACAAAGGATAATAAATAATAACCAAGGGGGATTATTTCAGAAATACATGTTTACTTTAAAATTTGAATATCAATTAGTATAATTCACCTAATTAACAGACTAATGGAGAAAAGCTATACCTTCATCTCAATAGATGCAGGAAAAGCTTTTAATATCATTCAATACCCATTCATGAAAAAATTAGACAAAATAGGGTTCTTCCCTAATTTATTAAACAATATCTACAAAAATCTTACAGCAAATATACTCAATAGTAAAATATTAAATGCTCCCCCAGAAAGTTTGAAGGGAAGTAAGAATATTTGTTCTTGACACTTCTACTTAATATTGTACAATAGGTCCTTGCAAGCCCAGTAAGCAAGAAAATTAGGAGAGAAGGAAGAAAGAAAAAATGATTGTTATGATCAGGTGACATTGTGTGCATAGAAAAATCAAAACAGCTTACAGACAAAATACTAGAGTTCTCAAGTAAAATTAACGTTTGTTTAATTTAAGTTCAACTGTATTTTTAAAAACAATTGTACCTTATATATAAGGAAAATATGTTTAATGAAATTTGAGGAAGATACCATTTACAATAATATTTAAAATATCAGGCTGGGACCTGCTCAAATTAAAAAGCTTCTGCACAGTCCAGGAAACTATCATTAGAGTGAATAGACAACTTATAGAATGGGAGAAAATATTTGCATGATACACATACAGTGAAGGGCTGATAACAAGAATCGATGTAGAACTTAAGAAAATTAACAAGAAAAAAATGAAACAACCCCATTAAAAAGTGGGCAAGGACATGAAGAGAAACTGCAAAAGAAGACAGAATAATGGCCAGCAAACATATAAAAAAATGTTCAACATCTCTAATTATCAGGGAAATGCAAATCAAAATCACAATGAGATATCACCTAACTCCAGTGAGAGTGGCTTTTATCAAAAAGTCCCAAAACAACAAATGCTGGCATGGATGCAGAGAGATAGGGACACTCATACACTGCTGGTGGGATTGCAAATTAGTAAAACTTCTGTGGAAAGCAATTTGGAGATATCTCAAAGAACTAAAAATAGAAATACCATTTGACCCAGCAATCGCACTGCAAGATATCTACCTAAAGGAAAAAAAGACATTTTACAATAAAGACATCTGTACTCGAATGTTTATGGCAGCACAACTCACAATTGCAAAGATCTGGAAATAACCCAAGTGCCCATCAATACATGAGTGGATTAATAAAATGTGGTATAGGTATACCATGGAATACTACTCAATCATAAAAAACAACAGTGAATTAGCATTTCTTGTATTATCCTGGATAGAGGTGGAACCCATTTTACTAAGCAAAGTATCACAAGTATGGAAAAACCTTTTTGGGGGTGTCCTTTCAGTTTGAGTCTTCATACTTCCAGAGTTTTTTTCACTGATTTCTTCCCATCTGGAGAGGCTGTTGCTTCTTACCTTTGGATTTTTGTTTAGATAATGACATGCCCAGTTTAGTCTCTGAAACAGTAGGTGTTGCTTGTGGGTGAGAATGGACCACACCCTGTATAATGAGTCAGTAAATGTAGTAAAAGGGCATGCAAATTGACCTCCCTGTCATTAGGTGGCGCTTTCCTGGAGGAGCAAGCTACAATGTTGTTTTTGGGTCCTGTAACCAGCTCTCCTTCCTCTGGAGAGGCACTCTAGTACCTCAGATGGTGGGTGGGGCTCTGGGACTTCCAAGTGTGTCTTTATTCTCCACCACAGCAGGGGTGGGTGGGGGAGCGAGGCTGAGCAGGGCTGGGTTGGTGGGTTGGCTGAGCCTTCCCTCTAGCTTCACAAGTGCTTTTAGTAGGGGTCTGGCTTATTATTATTTTTAACATTAATCCTTTTTTTTCTAATCATATAAAAATTAAAAAATGTGGCTTTCATAATCTTCTATGTATTTTAATTTAGCATAAAGTATGATTTATTACTCTCATATTGATGTTTTTTAATTCAGTCTATGGCTGTTCCTTCAAAAGAAAATACTCCTTAGTGCATTTCCCTAGCAAACAGGTGGAGTGGCTTTTCCAATGTCAAAGTGACAGTCACCCAATCACAATCATTTCTCAAATAGTATGCAGTAGAAAAATAACATCTGTAGATTAACTCAAACCATCTTGATAAAGTGAAGCAGGTGCTCATATTAGCATTTCTAAAGCTAGAGAAATCCATGTGCAGAAAGTTGATTTACAGTAATTTTAACCTGATTTATTCTTCATTATGAGTAAGTGCACTACCCAAGAGATGTGAATCATGGTACTTAGTGAAATAAACATATTAGAAGATTATGATCTTACAGAGAATCTGTTGTTACTCTCCTTGAACAGGCTCTTTAGGTATCATTTGCTTCTTTGCCTTATTTAACTATAATGATATATTTCTGTGAAAAGCAATTTTTTTCTTTCTGTAGGTAAATAATACAGTTCTGGAACAAAATACATTTTTATTGATGATCACATTCATTTGGTCTTTCTATAATACATTTAGAAGACTTTTTAAGAGAGGTAAGACATATGTTCACAGGCATGTTGTAATGAACAAACAAAATTGTGTATATATTATGTATGTATAAAAATGCATACACATATAAAGTATGTGTAACTTTATGAATATACTTTTACATATTACATAGAGCATTATATATGTAAATATGCTTATTACATATGTATACTGTATCTATGTAAAGAATATTGGAAATAATTTAGAAGACCGTAAGTAAAAGATTATACAATTACAGTTCTTTGATAGAATGAGATAACATGCAATTGTTAAAAGTGAAATTTAATTTGTATGTACAATAATTGTGGGTTAATGACCACAATATATTATTAATGTTTTTAAAATAGTAAATTGCACAATACAATATGGACAATTTAAAATAATGCACACATGGATTTGGTAAAATTATTCTGATAGCCAGTTATCAATCAAGGTTTATTTCTGAGAGGTGGGAGGGTCTTTTATCTCTCACTTTACATACCATTATATATTTGAATATCTTTTCATTGATCTTATACTATTATTTACTTTTTAAAAATATAAAATATTTTTTAACTGAGGAGGAAATTATTTATTGGTGAACTCTGCCTTGGAAGTATGTATTATTCTTCCCTGATAGTATTCATGAATTACATAGGAAAATGATTCCTCATGTGCTAGAGATACTCCTCCTGTATTTTATAACTTACATAACAAATCAGTCTATTTTTAAATGAAATATTTGATTGTTATAAGGTAGGAAAATATCTAAGGCTCATTCAAAGCTAAAACTTAAATATAGTCTGAAGGTATATGTTTCTTAGAAAATATAATTTTATGTGTGTATGGCATGAATACTACCAATTAAACATTGCAACCAATGAAAATGAATTTGAGAATCTGATTGTTAATTCTTTAGCATAAAGAATACCTAATACACACTACACTGTGTCATGTGCAACTGACCACTGGCAATTTATTGATTATCAAACATTTACAGAACAAAAGTGACAAGTTAGAAGAAATAGTAGGAGCACTGAAAGATTCTGACCTCTGATGTACTGGTGTACTACCCATTTAGATAGAACTGTACCTACATGAGTGTATTCACTCTAAATAACATTTAGAATATGGATTTCTCCCAAGAATGCCAGAGTTGACCTTGTTCTTTCCTGAGTAACTTTTAATCTTTGTCTCAAGCTACTTTTTGTCAGTCTGTAACAAATAGAAATTATATTTATGTAATAAATCTCTTCAGATATTTTCTTAGAAAAGTAAGGAGATTCAGGGTCTGATAAAAAGCATATTGCTTATCATATCCTGTCCTTTGCAGCCTACCCTCCAACACTCACGAGCCTCCAAAAAATGTTAGTGAAATCAAGTTACATAAATATCACGAATTCTGAACTAAAGAGAAAATAAGGGATTTCAAATATCATAAAGTGATATGGTGGAGATTGGAAAGCACAATTCCATTCAATTCAGGCATTTTGAGGCATTTTAGTTAAATAAATGTACATGTCCCTTAGGTCCTTTCTAGCTCTACATAATTATCTTTACAAGCAACTGCCAAATCACTAGATGCCTGATTTTTGGCACATTGCATTCCTCTCCTTGATTTATTTTTCAACAGGATTGTGTATTTTTTAATACACAATGAAATCATTGGCCACATTCTTTGCAACCCTGGGCTAAGCCCAAATGAGCTACTTTTCCTTTGCAGGCTGGGCAAATTTAGCTGGATGACTTTTCTTTTTTCTGGTTAACTCTGCCTTTCTGAAATTTCATACCCTCCCTTGCCCCATTCTCAGGTCAAGTTGAGCACAAAGTATGGTATAATCTTTCCCAACATCTCCAATTTCTGTCTATCTAGTTCTTATTATTCATTTTTAAACTAATATTCACCATAGGGAAACAGATTAGGACAAGGAAGGTGAGCATTATAAAAATAAAAAATATGAGGAAATATACAAAGTTACTAGAAATCAATCCAAATTTTTATAATCTCTCCTTTTAGAGTCAGATTCTCCAAAAGCAGACACCGAGACAAGGATTTAATGCCAATTATTTATTAGGAAAATAGGAGAAATTCTTAAAGAGGTGGAGGAAGCCAAATAAGGGTGTAATTTCACATAAAATCCCAGCTTCAGTGTGATCCATGGGGGAACTTTGAAGTGAAACTTATGCCTCAGAATTTGTCCTGATTTGAGACAAGTTCCTTAGGCATTAGTTGACCACTCACTAAGGCCACCCTGGGGATACAAAGTAAGCTCACCCCTGGGCACGTCTAGCTCTCAGTGCCTGAGTAGCAAAGTGGTCCTGAGCTCAGCGGCAGTTCTTTGAATAGAATTGCAGGCGCAGGTTGTTAGAAGCAAGGTTCACAGAAACTGCAATGGGTTCGCAGAAAGGGCAAAAGGGATTCCAAGAGATTTGGCCAGATCACAGTTTTTTACAGTCTTTGTTAAAGTGTGTTTGGGTTTGACTTGCCTTTGTCAAGCCTTTTCTGACAGCCTTGTTATTTCTCCAGGATGATTTGTTCTGCTTCCTTTGCCGTTCTTCATACTCTTCCTCTGAGGTTGAAAGTCTTGTGGAATAGCTTCACCATCTCCCCACCCCCATCCCCACCCCTTTTCTCCAGGACAGGAATAAGAAAAATAGTTTTCAGGAAGGCAAGATAAATATGAGAGAAATATTTAATTATAAATGATATATATATATTATCATCAAGGTTACTACTATTCAAATAGAGAGTATATCTGCCAAAGAATGCCTCATCTGACACAGTACAGGTTTTGGAAGATGCTGGTGTAGTTGGCCCTACTGGAAACAATTCTGATATTTAGATCCACTTTTAAAAATTATGTAAACCTTGAAGAAAATGTTCCATATCTTTCTCTGATCTAGAGTTATATCACTCAGTAGTGACCAAAGATGTTTTGTTATAATAAATTCCCCATGTTTTACTATGTTTGACTCTTCACTTCCTTTTTCATCTGAAGTCTCATAACCCTTTAGGTGTATCATTTAAATTGGACCTGTCAACTTTTTGACTCATAGGAAAGCTATGTGTATACTTGTCTGATACTGTCAAGTAGGCTAGGCTTTCCTAAAAATTATTAAACTACTGAGATACTATAATATTCTAGGCTCTATACTCAGCACTTTATAAGCAAAATGTCGTTAATTTATTGAAATGATTTTAAATATTTTTTATAGTGGGAACAATAAAGTATTAGTGACTAGTCTGAGATCTAGATAATAGAAATATTTTTTAAATTTTTAATTATTATGGATACATAATAGCATTATAGCATATATGTGATGTTTGATACAGGCATACAATGTAAATTAATCAAATCAGGGTAATTGGGTACACATCACTTCAGGTATTTAACATTTCTTTGAGTTAGGAATATTCCAATTATACTTTTAGTTATTTTAAAGGTATACCCTAACTTATTATTGATAATAGTGTGTATATATATATATACACACACACACATACACACACACACACATTTTTTTTTTTTTTTTTTTTTTTTTGAGATAGAGTCTTGCTCTGTCACCCTGTGTAGAGTACAGTGGCACCATCTTGCTTACTGCAACCTCAAACTCCCGGGCTAAAGTGATCCTCTTGCCTCAGCCTCCTGAGTAGCTGGGACTACAGACAGCATGAGCCAAGATGCCTGGCTAATTTTTCTATTTTCAGTAGAGACAGAGTCTCTCTCTTGCTCAGGCTGGTCTTAAACTCCTGAGCTCAAGCAATCCTCCCACCTCAGCCTTCCAGAGTGCTAGGATTACAGGCATGAGTTACTGCACCTTGCCGATTATAGTACATTTTTTATGTTATATTTTTCATACTATCTAACTATATTTTTGCACCCATTAACTATCCCGACTTTCTCCCCTCTCCCGGCTACCTTTCCCATCCTCTGGTAACCATCATTCTACTATCTCCATGAGATCAATTGATTTTAATATATAACCTCCACATATGAGTGAGAACAAGTAAGATTTTTCTTTCTGTGCTTGGACTATTTCACTTAACATAGTGTTCCCCAGTTCTATCCATGTTGTTGCAAATGGCAGAATTTCTTCTTCTTTGTGGCTATATAATATTCTATTGTGCATATGTACCACAATTTGTTTATCCATTCATTCATTAATGGGTGCTTATGTCGATTACTAATCTTGGCTATTGTGAATAGTGCAGCAATAAACATGGAGTACAGATATCTTTTTGATAACAACTGAATTCCCCTTCTTAGAATATATACCCAACAGTGGGATTGCTGGGTCATATGGTAGTTCTATTTTTAGATTTTTGAGGAACCTCTATACTGTTTTCCACAGTGATTGCACTAATTTATATTCCCACCAACAATGTATGAGAGTTCCCTTTTCTGCACCTCCTTGCCGGCATTTGTGATTGCTGATCTTTTTGATAAAAGCCATTTTAACTGAGGTGAGATGATTGGCGCTTTGATTTGCATTTCTCTGATGACTAATGATGTTAAGCATTTTTTTGTATACCTATTGGCTATTTGTATGTCTTCTTTTGAGAAATATCTATTCAGATCCTTTGCCCATTTTTAAAATAAGATTATTTGCTTTTTTTTCTTTTCGAGTTATTGGAGCTCCTTATATATTCTAGTTATTAATCCCGTGTCAGACGGGTAGTTTGCAAGTATTTTCTCCCACCCTGGATTGTCTCTTCACTTTGTTGATTGTTTCCTTTGCTGTGCAGAAAGCTTTTTAGCTTGATGAGATCCCATTCATCCAATTTTGCTTTGGTTGCCTGTGCTTTGGAGTATTACTCAAGAAGTCCTTGCCCAGACAAAAGTCATGAAGCATTTCCTCAATATTTTCTATTGGTAGTTTCATAGTTGCAGATCTTATATTTTAGTCTTTAATCCATTTTGCTTTGATTTTTGTGCATGGTGAGTGATAAGTGTCTAATTTCATTCTTTTGCATATCGATATCCAGTTTTCCCAGCACCATTTATTGAAGAGACTCTTCTTTCCCCAATGTATGTTGCTGGCATCTTTGTTGGAGATAAGTTCACTATAGATGTGTGGATTTATTTCTGAGTTCTTTATTCTCTTCCATTGGTCTATGATTTTATGCCAGTATCATACTCTCTTGGTTACTACAGCTGTGTAGTATAGTGTGAATTCAGCTAATGTGATTTTTCTAGTTTTGTTCTTTTTACTCAAGATGACGTTGACTATTCAGGATCTTTTGTGCTTCCATATATTCTTTAGGATTATTTTTTGTGTTTCTGTGAAGAATGTCATTGGTATTTTGATGGAGATTACGTTGTATCTCTAGATTGCTTTGGGTAGTATGAACATTTTAACAATATTGGTTCTTCCAATCCATGAGCATGGAATATCTTTCCATTTTTTTGAGGTACTATTCAGTTTCTTTCATCAATGTTTTATTGCTTTCATTATAGAGATCTTTCACTTCTTTGGTTAGGTTTATTTCTGGGTACTTTATTTTATTTGTAGCTATTGTACATGGGATTACTTTCTCGGTTTCTTTTTCAGATTGCAGTTGCATATAGAAATGCTACTAATTTTTAGCTATGTTGATTCTTTCAATCCATGAGCAAGATAATTTTTATATGTTGATTTTGTATCTGGCAAATTTACTGAATTTGTTTATCAGTTGTAATAATTTTTGGGTGGAGTCTTTAGATTTTTCTAGATATAAGATCATATTGTCTGCAAACAAGGATAATTTGACTTCTTTCTTTCCAGTTTGGATGTTCTTTATTTCTTTCACTTGTCTGATTTCTCTCTCTAGAACTTCCAGTACTATGTTGAATAAGAGTGGTGAAAGTGAGCATCCTTGTCTTCTTACAGATCTTAAAGGAAAAGCTTTCAGTTTTTCCTCATTCAGCATGATACTATGGTTCTGTCATATATAACTTTTATCAGGTTGAGTTCTATATCGATTTTTTGAGAGTTTTTATCATGAAGGGATATTGAATTTTATCAAATGCTTTTTCAGCATCAATTGAAATGATCATATGGTTTTTGTCCTTCATTCTATTGATATGATGTATCACATTGATTTGCATATGTTAAACCACCTTTGCATCTCAGGGATGAATCTCACTTGATCATGATGAATAATATTTCTAATGTATTGTTGAATTCAGTTTGCTAGCGTTTTGTTGAGGATTTTTACATCTCTGTTCATCAGAGATATTGATCTATAGTTTTCTTTTTTATTGTGTTTTTGGCTGGTTTTTGGTATCAGAGTGATACAGACAACATTGTAGAATGAGTTTTGGAGTATCCCCTCCTCCTTGATTTTTTGAAATAGTTTAAGTAGGATTGATATTAGTTCTTCTGTGAATGCTTGGTAGAATTCAGCAGTGAAGCCATCTGGTCATAGGGCTTTTCTTTAACGGGAGACTTTTTATTGTTGCTATCTTGTTACTTTTCATTGGTTTATTCAGGTTTCAGATTTCTTCCTGATTCCATCTTGGTAGGTTGTATGTGACTAGGAATTTATCCATTTCTTCTAGGCTTTGCAATTTATTATCATATAGTTGCTCATAGTAGCCTCTAATGATCCTTTGGATTTCTGCAGTATCGGGCGTAATGTCTCCTTTTTCATCTCTGATTTTATTTATTTGAGTCTTCTTTCTGTTTTTGTTAGGTAGTTTGGCCAACTGTTTGTCTATTTATCTTTTCAAAAAACAAATTTTTGTTCCATTCCTCTTTTATATATTTTTGTTTCAATTTCATTTATTTATTCTCTGAACTTTATTTCTTCTACTAATTTTGGGGTGTGTTTGCTCTTTTTTTGGTTCTTTGAGATGCAATGTTAGGTTATTTAAATTTTTTCTACTTTTTTGATGTAGACACTTATTGCCATAAACTTTGTTGTTATTACTGCTTTTCCTATATCTCACAGATTTTGAAATATTGTGTTTTCATTTTCATTTGTTTTGAGAATTTTTTTAATCTCCTTTTTAATCTCTTCATTGACCCATTGATCATTTGGAAGCATATTTCTTAATTTCCATGTGTTTGTATATTTCCTAATGTGCCTCTTATTATTGGTTTTTAGTCTTTATTCCATTGTGGTCAGAGAAAATACTTGCTATAATTTCAATGTTTTTGAAATTTTTGAGACTTGTTTTGTGGTCTAACATATGTTCTTTCCTTGAGAATGATCTATGAGCTGAGGAGAAGAATGTGCATTCTGCAGCTGTTGGATGAAACATTCTGAAAATATCTATTAGGTCCATTTGATCTATAGTGCAGATTAAGTACAATGTTTCATTGTTGATTTTTTTGTCTGGATTATCTGTCCAATGCTGAAAAGTGAAGTGTTGAGGTCTCCAGTGATTATTGTATTGGGATTTCTCTGTCTCTTTAGCTTTGATAAAATTTACTTTATGTATCTGAGTGCTCCAGTGTTGAGTGCATATATATTTAGAATTGTTATATTGTCTTGCTCAATTGACCCCTTTATCATTATGTAATGACCTTCTGCGTCTCTTTTCACAGGTTTTATCTTGAAATCTATTTTATCTGATAGAAATATAGCTACTCCTGCTCTTTTTTTGGATTCCGTTTGCATGGAAAACCTTTTTCCATCCCTTTATTTTCCATTCTATGTGTGTCTTTATGGGTGACGGGGGTTTCTTGCAGACGACATAAAGTTGACTCTTGTTTCCATTCATTCAGCCACTCTATACCTTTTGATTGGAGAGTTTAGTTCATTCAGATTCAATGTTGTTATTGATAGATAATGACTTACTACTGTTATGTTGTTATTTTATTTCTGATTGTTTTGTGGTCCTTTCTTATTTCCTGTCTTCCTTTGTTAAAGGTGATTTTCCTGGTAATGTGTTTTAATTTTTTGCCTTTTGTATTTTGCATATCTGTTGTAGATTTTTTCATTGGAGGTTATCATGGGACTTATAAAAAACATAGAAATATTCTTAAGAGTAAAATTTGTATATCAAAACCTAGGCTAATGTCATTTTACCTAGTGTCCTTCTTACCAACGTTACTTTTTTTCTTTTTTTTTGAGGCAGGGTCTTGCTCTGTCACCCAGGCTGGAGTGCAATTTCATAATCATAGCTCACTACAGCCTCCAATTCCTAGGCTCAGGAAATCCTCCTACTTCAGCCACTCAAGCAGCTAGGGCTACAGACACATGCCACCACACAAGCTAATTTTTTAAAATTTTGTAGCAAGGAGGTCTCAATTGACCAGGTTGGTCTTGAACTCTTGGCCTCATGTAACCCTTCAGTCTTGGCCTCCCAAAGTGCTAGGATTATAGGAATGAGACACCATGCCAGCCCCCAGTGTTATTTAATGTCAGGTATAAGTAAGGTCCTGTATTAAAAGTGTGAAGAATTTAATTTTAATCTTTTGTCCATTTAATGTCAGTGATTTGTTGGCCATCACTACTATGCCAGTCTGCTTTTCTGATTTATCTCAAGTATGTCTTTGTTGTTTCCATCTTTGCTGAAATTAACTATTTTGCTTTGTCCTTTATTATTTTCTATCTAGCTCCCTGCACAAGAAACGAATTAATTTGTTACATTTTACTTATTTTATAACTATTTTTATGTTTTTAGAAAAGAAATATTAAAAACAATGGTTGTACTTCATGTATAGATTTATTGTCCAACAGGAGTGAATGTTTATGTGCCTAATATGCATTACCTTCTAGTTTATAGCTTTTTGCTGTATTTAAGCAATCGCATCCAACCTCGTTGTAGGTTTGCAGTTCATTTCTTGAAATCATTATGTTAGAAAATATTGAACTTCTTGTGTTTATGATTTTTACCTGTTTAGGAAACAGAATATAAATTCCCTTGCTGTTTGTGCTTATATTTTAAAAGAGCTATACTTTATTTTAATATTTTATAAACTCATATTTTGAAAACAACATTTTTATCAATTAAAATTACTTTTCATCTACTAGCTTTTTCTAGGGCTTTTAAAATCTCTTTTGAAAAGGTTCTGTGCAAGATGTCATTACAGTGATTCCAGCCAGAGATCAGAGGTCTTCAACATGAAGTTGAGAAAATGAGATGGGAAGGGAAAATTCCAGAGATAGTACAAAGTACATAAAGACCTGAGGGTCAGAACTTAAATATATTAGTTCCCAGAGCACTGAAGGATGTAAGTGGTGTAGATAAGATCTATGTGGTTTCTGGAGGGAGTTATTTACTCCTTGACTAAGCACACCTTTCAGAAGAGCCAATTCCCATGAAAATAATAGGAGGAAAATATAATTCTGTGAAGGGAAACTATTAATAGTTACATTTGGCCTTTGCCTTAAGACTTTTGTTTTTCCAAATAGATTCACACAGACAGTAAAATGCTTAATATTGACTTATAATTTTCAAATGAATTATCTAAAATCATAAATAATATTAATGGCAGTTAAACAGTCAATCAGACTATAATTTAAACAAATATAACAAGATTTATATTCATACATTTAATCCACATTGTCATTTGAAAGGGTAAATATTTGGCAAGCAAGAATATTTGCAGAAACATCCCAATTCCACTCTTTCAGTTATTTTAAAGTATACTCTAACTTATTGCTGATTACAGTCTTTTTTTTGCAGAAAACTTTTAACATGTACAGCAACATAAGTGGAATTTCTATAAATTAAAGGGAATTCAAGAGCTGATTGTTCAGTGGTAATAGATTTTAGTATTTAAAATTTTTGACTGACAGAGTAAAGGGTAGAATTCAATTCAGGACTCAGGGAAGAGGTAAGAGTGATACAGAATGTGCTTGGGATGTTAATGAAGTGGGAGGTGCTATCAGGATAAGTCTGGAAGACAAACATTTATGTCACACTCAAGGTCAGAGTTTGTAAAACTATGGGATTTGGTACAAAACTGAACTGCCACTCATTTTTATAAATAAAGATTCCTTGGAACACTATCTCATTCATGCTTATGTATTGTCTGTGGCTTTTTTCATCATAAGACCATAAGACCTGGACAACCTAAATTATTTACTATGTGACAGTTTAGTAGAAAAAGTTTGCCAACCCCTGCTTTAGGTAATATTGCTTTTTAATATATCACTGGCACAGTAATGGTAATACATTGATGGTCAATGC
>NW_012147189.1:948275-948986 GCF_000956105.1 Propithecus coquereli | reverse complement strand
ATTTTTAAGTATACTGTTCAGTGGCGTTAAGTACATTCATATTGTTGTGCAAACATCACTACAATTCGTGTCTAGAACTTTCTCATCTTCCCAAGCTGAAACTATGCACCCATTAAAACTGAGGGAAGTTTTAATTGTTGGCTGAGGTGCCCTGAGGCAGTGAGGAGGAGAGGGGAAGTAGACAAACTTGGACCATTCACCATGAATGACTGTATATTAGTAGCTCTGAGAAATCCTTAGGTTAAGAATTTCAGAAATTTTTACCAAAAATGTCTTTATTCTGTTATTATCTATTAATTTTGGAAATTCTGTTTCATTGAAAATACTTTGGTTAATATTATTTGTAATTTGTCTTTTAATTTGTATATATCTTTTTCATAATAAACCTTTTGTTATTGCTATATTTAATCACAAAGGTTATTTTTTATAAAAAGCTATCTTGTCCTTTAATTGGTTTTGGTTTCATGTTTTATATTTTACCTTCTAATTCATTTAATCCATTTGGATATTTGTTGTTACACATAGGAATAGTAATCAACTCTCCTTATCATTCATGTAAGTATTGATTCCCTACCAACTTAAATATCATTCGTATTTGTGTTTCATATACCGTGTGTGTTTGTGTGTGTGTGTGTGTGTGTGCACATGCATGTTAGGGATTTTTTGATTGAATTCATTGATCCAACCTGTATATTCACATGTTGGTATATA
>NW_012147189.1:936671-938935 GCF_000956105.1 Propithecus coquereli | reverse complement strand
TCTTGGACTTTCCAAATTGTTCTAATGTTCTCTTTATCTTCTCATGCATTATCATCACACTGTTCCAAGTGAGCCTAAATTTTTTGAATAATGATGCTTTATTGATACATATATTTTTTATGCAATCATAAGACTGTAAAAATGTTACTTATTTCTAATTAAAAGGGGGAACTATTTTCATGATATCTATGAGAAACTTGTCCCTAATCTTTGTAATAATCTTAAACTCCACCCTCCTTGTCACTCTGATCCCTACTGTCCTCAGTCTCCCAATACACACTTTCTATTTTGATTGAATTTCAGTAGCTTGCTCAAATTCAGACACCTTTTATGGTCAGGCCCTTGGCAAGGAGCATGACAGGCTTTGATATAATACTAGATGTGTTTTGCTGAAGCTGTCACCTGGGCATGGGACATTTAATGGTTGAATGACAGAAAGGCAGAGCACTACTTACAAGGCAGGCATAATTTTGCAGGCTGCCATCTATCCATCATTTAAAGAAGTCAATAGAAATATCTGAAGAAAAGTCAACTAGAATTTCTTTGCAATAATTTTAAAATAAAATCTGTTTACTTAAAAATAAGTATCATAATGACTGGCTCATTTTTTCTCATTTTATGTTTGCTCTCTGTATATTAAAGATACCTATTTTCATTTCAAGCACATGATTTCTACCATTGACTGACTAGCAAATATTAAGTCACTTCCAATGACATTGTGATTTAAGTTAAAATTGACAACTATAGGCTTTTTTAATATAAAAAAGTAAGGGGATAATCTCATTGCTCTTTTCCTTTCTTTTAATCAAGTAACACGTATTGGTGCAGTTATAATGTGCTAGATAAATTAGGAGCATAAGACCTATTGAAGTATATCTCTGAATTTAGGAAACTTATATTTTATCCAGTTACAGTACAAATAGGCAGATGGGAAGTTAGCTGTTAGTAAACGCTGCCCAGGGTAAGGGACAAATTGATAGTAGAGAAAATAGGTGCAGTATGAGTTCAAATAAGGAGTATGATTTTCTTTGCTGAGAGGGGTAGCGATTACTCAAGGCTTCAAGGGGAGACAGACTTTGAGGCTGACATTCAAGAAGACAGTATTGTATAAATGGAAGGGAATGAGAAGTTGAAAAGGGTAAAGTGTTTGGGTCAGTAATCAGAAAAATACCATCACCTAGCTGACTCAGCAGTGCAAGAACACTCCCCATTTTGGTCATAACAGTGAATCCTTCTTGGTAATTTTTTTTAGAGACAGTCGCAGTCCTTCACTCAGACTGAAGTGCAATGGCCCCATCAGAGCTCACTGTAACCTCGAATTCCTGGGCTCAGGCGATCCCCCTGCCTCTCAACTACCTGAGTAGCTGGGACTACAGGCAAACATCATGCTCAGATAATTTTTTATTTTTTGTAGAGACAGGGTCATGCTATGTTAGCCAGGCTGGTCTTGAACTCTTAGGCTCAAGTAATACTCCTCCATTGGCCTCCCAAAGTGTAATCCCAAAGGATTACAGGTGTGAGCCACTGCTCATGGCTGTTCTTGGTAATTGACAGTGCAGCATTTAAGCATTTTGTCCAAATGTTGAACTATTTTTCATCCCCTTTTGAGGAATTGTGCTGTACAGCGAGTATACTCAATATACATTGAGTTTTGCCATTATTATGTTAAATCCAAGCACTATGTAGCATCACTTTTCTGTGATCAATTTGAATCCATCCATCTTCATTCCTCTCTGAATGAAGCAAGTTTTCTACTGTTGCTATTCATGATGTCATATCTTCTTGTGTGATTGGAATAGCTTATTATGTAAATGTTTGAGATACTATATTCTTGTAATTAAACATGAATAATGTTACTTCCAAAAGCTAGTCTGACCAAAAATCTGTCATTATTGATATATTTTTTTCACAGCATGTATTTTTTGAGAATTTAAAGAAAGATGAATCATGGATATTCCTCTGTAAAAGTTTATTTACAATCATGTTCTGTTCTTTTACATCACAGTATTGCAAATGCAAACAACACAGTAACAACTACAAGAGCAAGACACTTATAGAGTAGTTCCCATCTGCCAGGTACTGTTCTAATCCTTACGATATATAAACATATAATTATTACAGTAACCTACTTTATAGAAGAGAAAACTCAGGCAGGGAGAGTTAACTTGCCAAGTCCTGGCAAGTAGTTAATGGCAGACCTGGGATTTGAACTCATACTATGTCTCTAGAGCCTGCATTCATAACTACATAAAAATTTTCGATGT
>NW_012147189.1:935135-936621 GCF_000956105.1 Propithecus coquereli | reverse complement strand
AGCAGATTAGATATGCACGACATAGACATCCTTATGATTTCCTTTCCATTTTAAAAGAGCTGAATAAAAAACCCACTTTAAAATGTGAGTTGTTTTCATTTAAGAAATCAGTACAAAGGAAAGATTAGAAAAACATTAAAACGTGAGATCTTTGACATCCTGTAAATAATATTGCTAGAGATATTTATTTTTAATTGAAATTATTCTTGTCTGAATTGTTTGTTATTCTTATCCACTGTTGAGAGCAGAGACAATAATGAGATGGGATTGTAACACGACCTACTTCAAAGGCAATGGGGAAAAAATCACCTATTTTACTTCTTGAAACCTGTAACCCACATTAAACTAATGGAATAGTGAATAATGATAACACATTGAATATAATAGACTCTTCTTGCTGCAAATAGAATGCTTCATCTTTTGTCTTTAAAGTACTACTAATAAAGTATAATGACCTTGTAAGGTCTGAAAATGAGTGTACAAGAAAGTTGGAGAGCTAGTTTTCCCAGTACATGCATCAGTGATAAATTTAGTATTTTTCTTAATGTTCTTAAAGAGATCCAGCCTTATTATCTCTCAAATGGTGATGTCAAAGTCAACAGCAACTGAATCTTAGCTTTCCACAGCAAAAGTTAGGGTGAGAAAATTAAGGCCACAGAAATTTCTCCAATATATCTCCAATACATTACATTGTAGAGCTAAATGGTTTATTAGAGTAGCCAGTAAATAATAAGCTTGATTGATTCATATTTACCTTTAGTAACATGTATATTATATGCATATATGTATACACAGGTATATAATATTTTGCACGTGCGCGCACGCGCGCGCACACACACACACACACACACACACACACACACATTCTTATGCCCTGATGGAAATACACCTGAACCATGGAATTTGGCATAGTAGTCTTCTTCCTCCACCTCCTTGTAGAAACTGACTTTTTAGAGCCTATAGCATTGGAATGTACTGATTTCCTTCCTTTCTTCCTCTGAGTACATTACTTGTCTTTTTCGTAGAACTATTTTATCCTCCTACTCTTGTTGGAGAATACTATGTTTTTCACAGAATGAGTTCTCTCCTTTCTGTATCCTCTTTCCTTCCCTGTCTTACTGATTCCCTCATCTCCAGAATTGTCCGTATGTAGATGAAACCCAACTATATCTGGCATACTTACTTCTGTTGTGAGGTGTGTCCTGTATTTCCAGCTACTTACGAGACATTTTAAACTGGATGACTTGACAAATTCCTCTGAAACCAGCTTTTATGTCCAAATAATCTATTAATAATATTAATATATTTGCATTTGTCTTTTATAACCGACGTTACTAAAATTTTTCTGTTGTTACTCACCTTTTGACTTTACTCTTTTTTCTTGTGCCATGAAGTTGTTTTTTAAATGTAAAATTATCCATGCTTTCTTTTATGGGTTTTGGCAATGAGTTCCCACTCTAAATTTGTAAAGGAATTTTGTCACATT
>NW_012147189.1:932149-935085 GCF_000956105.1 Propithecus coquereli | reverse complement strand
GATGACTTTTCATGGTGGCATTTTTGAGCATTTATTTATGAAAGATGCCTTTCTCTGATATTCTTTGATGAATTGAAAATGAATGTATTTGTCTTTCATTCACAGAATTTATTTGATATGAGTTTTTTTAGCAATGTTAATTCTACTGTTAATTGCATCTAGTACATATAAATATTCTGTAGTGTCCTTTTCATTTTAAAACTATCCTTTTAAATCTATTTTAGCTTTATGTTTCTGCTTTGTCTCTCAGCTAGCTTCAATTTTAGCTAAGTGTTATCCTAGTTCATCTCTTGCCTTTGTAAACATAGATGTGTCTGACATTTATCTTTTTTTCCTGAAAAAAATTATATTTCCTTACATTTTTTCCTCTATATCCTTTTTGTTATATTCTTTCTGACTCTACTATACTATCTAGTATAGTATATAGTAAAGAATTTGGCCAAAAAAAGTCTGGCCTTTGACCTCAGTTTCTGGGAGTTAATTTCTGGGCCTTTGAAATGTCATGCCTGATAAGAGTGTCCTTGTTTGTCTGGAGGCCTTGGATCATGATGCTTAGTCTAATAGGGTAAGTTAGGATAGGGCATGACCACAGCCATAAAATGTTAGGGCAGGGACTGACCATGGTAGACAGACTAACAGTACGAAGTAGGGTTTGGGCCCTTGGTCTCAGTTAACTTGGAGACTGAGATCAACCATGTGGACAACCAACCAATCAAACATACCTATGTGAGGAAGCCCCAATAAAAACTCTGGACACCAAAGCTCAATTAACTCCCTGATTGGCAATGCTCCATATGTACTGTCATGCATCAGTTCCAGGAGAGTAATGTGTCCTGACTTGGAGAGAGGACAATAGAAGCACTGCACGTGGTAATTCTTCCAGACTTTGCCCCATGTGCTGCTTCCTTTATCTCATGTCAAACTCTATCCGTTTCATGGAATAAACCATAACTATAATCACTTTCAGTGAGTTCTATGAGTTCTTCTACAGAATTATTGAAACTGAGGGTGGAGCTGGGGCCCTATGAGCATTCAGTTGATGTCAGAAGTGAGGGCAATATTGGGGATTGTGTCCTCCAACTTTGTAGTTGGCTCAAACTCTTTACTGTAGCTGTCCACATGTCTTGATACAATGTTTTCTTTATTAGTCAGTTAGAGAAAGTTTAATCAAGATCTGGAAAGCCCATCAGAAAGAGTCTAGATCCTCCCCTAGATATCCTCCTTTCGTTTTCTATTTTGAGCTTAACCTCTTGTTTCTAACTCAGTGAAATAGTTATCTGAGAAGATCAGAGTAAGGGCCTTGCAAAGATGTTATTTCAGCCCACTGTGTGTGTATGTGTGTGTGTGTGTGTATATGTGTACATGCGTGTATGCACGTGTGTGTGTGATGAAACTACCATGTCAGATGCTGGCACATATTTGGCTAGGTGTACTTCCTTATATTGATACATCGCTGACTCTCCTCAGATTTGGTAAATATCCAGCTCTGACTTCAATTCATAAAAGCACAGCATGACCTTGGAAATTCATCTTTCAGTTTACCCACTCATGGTGATACATTGCTGTCTTGGTCCCTTTTCTTCAGCTATAATTTAACACCACAGATTGGGTAATTTATATAAAAAAAGAGATTCATTTGGCTCCTGGGTCTGGAGGTGAGGTAGTCCAAGAGCATAGAGCAGGCATTTGGCAAGCTGTCATAACATGGTGAAAGGGTAAGTGAGCCTGCAAGGCAGAGAGAAAATTGGGACAAACTCATCCTTTTTATCAAGAACCCATTTCCACAGTAACTGACTCCTGTGGTAATGGCATTAATCCATTCATACAGGTAGAGACCTCATAGCTTAATCACCTCTTAAAGGTCCAGCCTATTAATCCTGTTTCAATAGTGATTAAATTTTAACATGAGTTTTGAAGGTGACATTCAAACCATAGTCACTGCTATGGTGTGCTAAGACTCTCTGTGGTTCAAATCTCTAGGCTGAGTTTTTCCAGGTAACTGTCCCTGTACTGAGAATCAGCCTTGCAGAAATGTCACAGTGTCAGGTACCTGGATTTGTAAGTCTGGCTGCAATTGTTGCTTTGAATTTAAAGATTCACAATGACAAAAGGGATTACAAATGAAACATTTAAAATTTCTGGTGGTTTTATTGTCTGTGTCCTCCTCTACTCCTCTTGTTTTTGATCCCCAACAGCTATTTATGGGATGAAAACTGAGAATAATTAGAGATGCTAAGTAGGTAAAATGGGGCTAGGTGAATGAATAGCCTGCATGCTGAGTTTATGGTGGGAGTACTAAGAGTAAGAGTCAAGGAAACCGTTCCAATTATAGACTTGTGGCCACTTTTCTTTCTATCCTTGGTCAAGTTACTTAACCTCTTTACAGCTAAGCCTTTCTCATTTGTAAAAGAAGGTCAACAATGTGTGTTTTTGCTAGTAAAGATAAAGTGAAATGATATATATTGCAATATTTTGAAAAATGTGGTGCATTATATGGATGACAGAAGCTATTATTTGTTCACACATGAAAAGCCTAATTTCTGAACTAGAAAGAGATATGATGAAAATTACATTTTTAGAAGATGAATCTGGCTCCTGTGCAAGAAGAAAAGAAGTAGGTACATCACCAGAGTGATTAAGGTGGTGAATTTAGTGGTGACTCAAAAAAGAGAAGATGGATGCAATCCTAGGGCTGTTTCAAACAACGAGTCATTGGGGCATGATAACTAATTGGATGTGAGCTGAAGGAGGAGAGTCGTCTTAGCTAATCTCAGAGTTTTTAGCTTTATGAGTGAGAAGAATGATGGTATGATTCATAGGAACAATGAATTTTGAAAGAAATTTAGAGAAAGCAAAAGAGTAAAACAGAAAAGGAATGGCAAGAAGAAGGAGGAAAGAAAATAATAAAAGATATGTATATATTTTTCTAAATTGCC
>NW_012147189.1:931408-932099 GCF_000956105.1 Propithecus coquereli | reverse complement strand
TTTGGAGCAATTAATTAAACCCCTGATGTGATTTCTCATATGTAAGATTGGAAAGTGGGTTCAATGGTAGCCCCCCAAAAGATATGTCCTTGCCTTAATTGACAGAACTGTAAATATTACATTATTTGCAAAGAAGGTAAATTACAAATTTAATTGAGTTAAAGATCTTGGACAAAATCATTCTGAGTTCACATGCATGGACTCTAAATCCAATGACAAGTGTCCTTATAAAAGACAAAAAGAAGACACAGAGACACTCAGAAAGTGATAGGAAGACAGAACCAGAGATTAGATTGAGGTGGCCACAAGACAAGGAAGGCAAAGACTGCTGACACCACCACGAACTGGAAGAGACATTGAACGATTCTCCCTTAGAGCCCTCAGGGGGAATGTAGTCATGCCAGTAACATGATTTTGGGGTTCCATCATCCAGAACTGTGAGTTAACACATTTTGTTTCCAGTTTGTGGCAATTTTATTATACCCTCCCCAGGAAACTAATAGAGATGGATATAATAATGTGGCTCATTATACACAACATCCCGAAAGTCATTGTTCAATGACAAATTGAACAATTTCCCATTTTCCCTATCTATGGTGACTTCTGGGACACCTGTAGATTTGTTAATATTATTAAAGGAAAAAATTCATGACAATCATGACATATGGTGGACATTCAATCATTTTAACTA
>NW_012147189.1:928177-930031 GCF_000956105.1 Propithecus coquereli | reverse complement strand
TCCTATGTTACCATTAGTAAAGCTACAGTCTTTCTTTCTGGCCAGAAGGGAAGCTAATGAAAGTCCATAATAGTCTTAAGAATAGGTGTGGAAAGACTTTGTTCTTTTTAATAGGACAGAGACTGATGTGAAAAAAAACTTAAACTGTCATCAAGCAATTATGCTGCTAATTAATATTTCAATTTTTATAGATATTAGGCAGGAATTTATGAAGGAGAAAAAGTCATTCCATTTTTAACCTAGCTACTTTGATATGCCGCTCCACAGAAACTTTCCTAGGTTCTGATTTTTAGATATGCCACTTCTTATTGAAAAGTTGCAGAAGCAGAATCCCTTGGTAATATGTCAACTCTGCACCTGAAGACTTTTCAAATACTGTACATAACATGCAGAAAACTGTTAAGCAAATAATGAATTTTGTGCAAGGCATGTTCCCAGGTGTTATTTTGCAAATATAGCTTGTCTTGTACTGTTATATCAGGTGAACCTAAGAACAGAGGGCAAAACTGCTATCAAGAGTAAATGATAGGAATCCAATTTTTCTGTTAACTGAACTGAACCCATATGCACACTCTAATATTCCCCAGGTTTGATAGGCATTTTCTATTAGCAATTTCTACTTACCACGTATTGTAATTTGGTATTTAATTATTTGCATGAAATAAATCATCAGCTGAAACTTATTATATTAAAAAACATAAAAATAAGCCCTTCTTTACACACACCAGTGCTTTGAAAAACTGGCTTGCCAAACTCAAAATGGCAAAATTAATAAAAAGAGTAGCTAAGCATCTTATTTGCAATTGTACCCTTTGATGTATTTTAAACCGTATTCGAGAAAAATATTTATTGACTTTCCAATAAGAAAATGTTTACTTTCTTTTATCTAGTAATTATGGAAACAAATTGCCTGGCTGACATTTGAAATAAAGAAATCAAATTGAAGTCAATTTGTTATAGATAACTAACAAATTATATGATTGCATTTTTTTCACAGTTTTATTTTAATCATTAAAGTGACTGGAAAAATGCATAGGCAGTTAATCAAAACCTTAAAATATACAGAAAAAATCTTAGCATGAAGTAGTGGAGACTCAGATTTGATAGCTGTCTATGAAAACCTTATCTCCACTGAGGCAAAGGAAAAGGGAGTGAGCTCCCTGAGAGAACTGTTTATAGAGAAAGGATTTTCTTTACCATGTCCTTACATGTCATGAATTCTGAAACATTAAAAGAACTATTCTGCTATGGATACAGTTAGGCTCTATCTCTGGGACGGTTTAAATGTAAGAAAACTGTTCTTGTTCTTAAAGATTGCAACATGGTCTTTACAGAATTTGAGAGGAAATGTCTGAGATTTCAAGGAGCCTTTCATGGATAAGATTTAAACGAATGATGTCTGTCTTAGGAGAGAAATATGTTATTCCTTTATTTCTTTGTTCAAAAGATTTTGCCAGAAAACACAAACTCAGAAGTACAGTCCATGGTTCCTTGGTGGTAACTTAACTATTTTGCACGTCCTTGTTGATTTTCAGTAATCACATCTCACTCATAAGCCTATTTCTCGGTGTATGGAGGGAAGGCCAATCCCTGAGAAGGGGAAGGAAGGATAGTATTTTGCTCTCTTCTTCACTTTCTCCCACCTTGTGACATTCCTTCAGGCTCTCATTGCACCCCTCCCTACTAACGCCCGGTGTGCAGAGATGGTCTGGCCTTGCCTCTGTAGTTTGGCGATCCTATTCCTTCCAACAGGAAGGGATTTCTCTCTCTCTCATTGTCTTTCTCTCTTCTGTTTCTATCGCTCTCATTTCTTCTTTCTTTTTTATTCCAATTTATTGAAGTATAGTTCAGAAA
>NW_012147189.1:925594-926552 GCF_000956105.1 Propithecus coquereli | reverse complement strand
TTTAAAAAATGTTGATCTATCCCCATATATTATTTTCGAGGTAATTGGGATATACATAATCCCAGGCATTTATCCTTTCTCTGTGTTAGGAACATTCCAATTCCACTCTTTTAGTTATTTTAAAGCATACCCTAACTTATTGTTGATTGTAGCCACTTTTTTGGGCTATCAAATATTGTTCATTCTATCTAACTATCTACCTATATTTTTGTACCCATTAACCATCACCACTTTATCTCCTGCTTCTTGCTACACTTCCCAGCCTCTGGTAGCCGTCATTCTACTCTCTGTCTCCATGAGATCAATTGTTTTTAATATTTAGCTCCCACATATTAGTGAGAACATGCAAAATTTGTCTTACTGTTCATGGCTTATTTCATTTAACATAAGTTTCTTCAATTCCATCCATGTTGTTGCCCATGGCAGTATTTCATTTTCTTTTTGGTGGCTATATAATATTCCATCATGTATATGTAACACAATTTTTTTATCCATTTATCAATTAATGGACACTTATGTTGATCCCAAATCTTGGTTATTGTGAATAGTGCTCCAATAAACATGGAATTCAGATATTTTTTCAATATACTGAACTTTCCTTTTCTGGATATATGCCTAGCAGTGGGATTTCTGGGTCATAGGGTAATTCTATTTTTAGTGTTTTGAGGAACCTCCATACTGTTCTCCATAGTGATTGTGCTATTTGCACAATCACTTTTGCACCAACAGTGCATGAAGGTTCTCCTTTCTCCACATCATCACCAGCATTCATGATTGCCTGTCTTTTGAATAAAAGCCATTTTAACTGAGGTGAGATGGTATCTCATTATAGATGGAGAAAATTCACCAAATAGATAGGTTTAACATGCTATAAAATATAAAAATATAAAGAAAGCATAGTATGTTGGCACATATCTATCTCCCCTTAGACAATAAATACAACTTTAAGTGTTTATGT
>NW_012147189.1:924366-925544 GCF_000956105.1 Propithecus coquereli | reverse complement strand
GAAGAGATTGAAGTTAGATGGCTGGGTTCATGGCTATATTCTTGGAGTGATTAACTTCTTTGTTTTCTCTCCTCAGCAGAGAATCACAGTCACCAATTCTCTATAGTCATTCTTTGAACAAAATACTTTTGAAAATTTGTATTCTTTGTCAAAAATCTACTCTCATCATAAAAGTTTTGATAATGGATTATCATGTGATGTACTTTATAATTGCTACTCTGAGTTTTCAGTAAGACAGCTTCATCAAAATCTAATGAATATAAAAATTATTGTGTCCAGACTATTGGGCAATAGATCTAGGATGTGGAATTTCTAATTCATGAGGCCAAGAATTACTCCACTGGATTCACTCCGCAGTTTTAGATGTTTGGACATAAGCTTCAATTAATCATGTTCTCTACTTTGGGGTAGGAGATGAGGGTAGAAAATGTACTGTTTTCCCAAAGCACAGATAAGCTAGAAGATAAATTTTCAGAGGCTTATCACTTGATTATAGTTGTAGTTTACAATAATATGTTGAGACATAAGTACCATGTTAGGAGCTTCATGCTCTTGGTAGAGGACTTAGACTTTCCTGTTAAATGTACAGATGCTGCATGTGTCTGGAATTAAATAGAAGAGACCTTTGCAGAATTCCATAAACTTCTTCAAATAGGAGGTGGAGGGCTAGAGGTGAGGGCAGTCCATAGCCATCAGAAATGAAGCCTGGCATTGAGGCCTCTTTTGATTATTCAAATGCATTCATATATGCCTCTACCAGGTGAGAAACGCAGCTGTAACAGATAGATAGCCTGTAAACAATTGTGCTTCTCCAATGCTGATTTATTCAGGGCTCTCTTTCTGTTCTTTGAGCACCAGCATCAATAGGAATACTACTTTATTTTACGCTGCTTTAGTTTACAAACACTTTTATTGCACTTGCTATATGCCAGGAATTATTATATTAATAAATTCTTCGAAAATAACTTCTTGATGGCTCAAGGTCAAAGGCCTCATCACTTGTAAAGGATACAGAACTCAATTTATACCAAAGATTTAGTACTTCCTCATGGTGAACATTTCCAATCTTTCAACTGCTTAGAACCTGAATCCCTTCCTAGAATTTGAGGAATTCATCACCTTGCAGTCTTGATGGAAGGCTGAAATCTGAAATTGTCAAATAACTTGCTTTCTCAGAC
>NW_012147189.1:920914-922618 GCF_000956105.1 Propithecus coquereli | reverse complement strand
TTTCTAATAGAGTTACGGTTACCGAAAAAAAAGAGCTATACATGGGGAAAAGAGCTATGCATTGTAACTGAAAAATACATATTAATAGTTAAATGCTAAACTGTTTTTATAACGAACATTTTTAGTTATTATCTTCTGTAGGAAGTGTTCATCAAAATGTCATGAATAGTTCTTCCGGAAATGGTCCACGTTCACATGATAACTTTTGTACCTTTAAAATACATGAGTGTGAAAATGAAATGACAAAATGATAAACAAAGCCACTCTTTCTCTCCATTTCTCTCTTTTTCACATGCGCGCGCGCGCACACACACACACACACACACACACACACACACACATGAACACACAAAGTTAAAATGTATTCTCTATGTTTCAACAAGTGATTTTTGGTTAAGTTTTTGAGTGGATGCAAACTGGTGACCATAAATATGAATAAAGTGAATGAGTAACACCATCTACAAATTTGATATTCTCTGTAGGAAATGTCTTAGGGAGAAGGGGAATGTTCTTGAGAATTGAAAGATTCACATATAAAGGGTCAAAAAAATTATGTCAAATTAACTAGTTTATGTAATTTGTAATTTCTCTTCCGTGACACCCTGATTGTAATAGAATCTCATATACTCCCCTTCCATCGAGTGCAAGCGAAACTTGTGACTAGTCTCTAACCAATAGAATATGGCAAGTTAAAAGTATTTTGCAGATGTAATTTGGGTTCCTAATCCGTGACTTTGAGTTAATCAAAATCGTGATTTTTCTTCGTGAACCTGACCTAATTAAGTAGCATCTTAAAAGAGAAACTGGGGCCTTCTTTAAGAGAAATTCTCCTGGTGTATTTGAAGAAGTAAGCTGCCATGTTTTGAGAGGACTTTGTGGCTAAGTCCCAAGGATTGAGAGTTGAGAGTGACTTCCATCAGACAGCTGGGAAGAAAACAGGGACTTCAGTTCTATAACCACAAGATACTGAATTCTGCCAACAACCTGGATGAGCTTGGATGATAACTCCAGGTGACAACTAGGTGAGAACTTAACCCAGGCCCGCATCTTGACTTTAGTCCAGTAAGACCCTGAAAAGACAATCCAACTAAGCTACGCCTGGGCAAATGACCCCTGGAAATGGTGAAATAATAAGAAGTGTTGTTTTAAGCCTCTAAATTGTGGTAATTTTTTTGTTTTATTTTAGCAGCAATAGATAGCTAATATACCAACTTCCCAATTGCTTGTTTTGGTGTCTTGGCAACTTCAGAACACTATGGTTAAAACACTTGGTGAATCCAAAAGAAAATATAAAAGTATGATGTCCTGCCAAATAGTGCTATGACTTTTAACTGGAGAGATTTTTGTGAATGCCAGTGTTGCAATAACTTAATGTGGCTGTACTATGAAATTTGAGTCCCATGACAATTCTGTAAAGAGAGTCACAGATATTCTTCATTTTTCCTAGAGGTGGCTCATAACCAAAGCTGGGGCATTTATAGATTCTAGAGGAAGAAGCAATGAGAGTTTAGTTAGAACAAGCATCCACTGCTTTGTTTAGACTTTTGATATTTTATACCCTTATTTGCTGTTTGGCATGAGCCTTATACATAGTGACTCATAACTACTGGAGTAATAAAAGCACAGTTCAGACTCTGAAGCTAGCCTGTGTGTGATAAACCTATGTTCTTCCATTCACTAGATCTGTTTCAGTCTCTTTATTTA
>NW_012147189.1:919215-920864 GCF_000956105.1 Propithecus coquereli | reverse complement strand
GAAGAGTTTGATAAACTCATTAAATCATTACAGTATAGACACAGTCATTTTTCTTCATTGTTGCAAAAAATTACCATTGCTTTCTTGTCCGTTGAATTTATTGTCTGTATAATGGTCTTTGGCATTGCATGAGCAATTTTCAACTTACTGCATTAAAAACCAAAAAATTGCACCTGTATTTCCAAAAAAACGGGACAGAGAAATAACAGCCTCTAATTCTGGCTAATTTCAAAGTGAAGATCAATTAAGTGGCCTATACAATTTTCTTCTTATTCTGGCAGCCTATGGAAGAAGGAGGAAATAACTTAAACTTGACTTTACATAAGAGTGTGAGTTATTTCACGGAAGAGCAAAGGGCAATTCAGAGTAGGTGGTTGTTAAAAAATATTTTTCCCAGAAAACAGGCAGGGCAAGATGGCCAATAGAAACCTCCAGGGATTGTCCCTCTGCACAAACACTAAATTCAACAAAAATCCATGCAAGCAAACACCTTCAGAAGAACCAAATATCAGGTGAAAGTTCATACTACCTAGTTTCAACATTGTATCACAAAAAGAGGCACTGAAGAGGGAACAAAAGACAATCTTGAATGTCTGAGGCCACTTCCAGCCCTCCCGCATCTCCCAGCAGTGCCAAGCCAGCACACCTAGTGGAGAGACAATCTGTATGCACAGGGAGGGGCAGTGAAGTGACTGCGGCACTTTGCATTGAGACTCAGGGCTGCCCTGGCACAGGGGAACATAGCACAGGGCAGTATTCTGCTGTGCCCATGGAGGGAGCACAGACCTTTGGGTTGAGAAAAGTTTTCTCTTAAGAGCAGCTTTATTTTTCCCTTATTATATTGAAACCACCCTTACAAATTAATAAAAAGAAGTGCAAGGAGAGAACTGTGGTAAGGGTCTAGTTAAAAATAAGGCACAGGCCTAGCTAAAAAGAATAATAATTAGCCACTGTCCCCCTGTTTGCTTCTCTATAATTGCCACTCTGGAGCCACATACCTGGTAGACATAAGGATGCTTAGCTTTTTCCATAGATAACATCACCCTTTTGAAACCTAAGGGTAGTTTCTTCCAGGTCCCAAATTCCAGTGGAACAGCTGACCCACCTAGACCAGTGGCCCATATCAAGGAACTGACTCAATTGGCCTTGTGACCCCTACTCAAGAACCTGGTCAGCAAAGAAGACAATTTCTAAAACCCTATGGTTCTGCCCTGAACCCAGCCAATTAGCATACTCAGTTGATTACATCAAACTGTCTTCAAAAACCCTGTCTCTCAAATTCTCAGAAAGGCAATTTGAGAAATTTCTCCCATCTCCCCACTTAGTGCTATGCGGAATAAACCCTTTCTCCGCTATAAACCCTTCTCTCTCAGTGATTGGCTTCCTCTTGGGCAGTGGGCAAATGAACCTAGTTGGCAACTGTTCTTTAACGGTTTTAAAAATGTCCCTTTGTCTTTAGTCGAGTATTTCTTGCATTATTATACTTTTGAGTGTATTGCTGTCATGGAGAATGAAGGAAGATAGTTTAAATAGAAAGGACAGTCTGTCCCATCTCTATATTTTTATTCCTAACTGGGGTCAGGAAGCTGGATTTTACTGAGTGGGCATTTACCTGTAGTTTCAGGCATATGGTTATAATCTACCTATAG
>NW_012147189.1:917311-918587 GCF_000956105.1 Propithecus coquereli | reverse complement strand
ATATTTATTTCTTTTGTACAAAAATAATACATGCTCATTGTAAAAGAGTCAAATAATACAGAAGGCCTTGGCATTCCTTTTTGTAGTAGTCAGTGCTGTTGCCAAATATTTCCAGCTCCCTTCTGGGACAATGGTAGGATTGTACCTCTTTCTTCACTGAATGCATATGGTGCCATGGGGGTGATTCTAGCTAATGAGTTGTGAGTGGAAGTGAGACCCTTCAGAGTACTCTCTCTTCTCGGGCATACTGAGAAATGCTGTCTGCTAGGTCAATCTAGGTCTCTAAATGACTAAAATTAGCAAAGTTTCTGCTAATGTACCAGAAACAAACTGCGTGAGTTAAAGTACTGAGTTAGAAATACATGTACGCTATTATAAACCACCAGTTAAACTTGATCGTTATCAATATATAATCTAGTCTATCTCGAGGAGTATACTTTGTGTACCAGACTCTCCACACCCACTTTGTCCACCCATTTATAAGAGAGAGTTAGCAGTTACTTGTGTATACTTTTTATTTTTATGTGTACATTTTTGTAAATATACATATAAACCCACACAACCATCTTACACCCTTTCTAAAATTTACCCAGTTGAAATCACACTACAACTTCTGTATATTTGATTTTTTATTATTGAATTTATCTGAGCCATCTTTGAATTTCAATATTTATATTTACCTCATCTTTTTAAATGTCATATTAAATTTTATGGTATAGATGGAGTGTAAATTATTTAAATAATACCCTACTGGTGAAAAATCTAGATTGGTTCCAATTTTTTCATTTTTATTAATTTTCAACTTTGTTATATAGTTGTGTTTTCATTTTTTATTCAGTATGATATACTTTTATTATTTATAAACAGTGAGTATATCTAATTTGATGATTTTTTGATCTTATTGTATCATTTTGTTTGTTTTTATTGCTTCATTTTTTTTCTATAATATGCTATATAGTTTGTGCATTCTCAATGCAGTTCATTTTTTTCGGTTCATTTTTGGTTTTTCTTTCTATTTCTATAATTATTTACTAGTTGTTACATTAGCTTCTTCAAATAATATATGAAACTTTATTTTTGGTGTTATTTTAATTTGAGATAGTACTTTCAATATGGAAGATGAGAATATTAATATTTCCATTTATTCTCACCTGCTTTCTCCACAACAACCAAATGCTTGATATTTTTACATTGTACAGCTTTTACTTCAAGGTTTATAATATTTACATTATGTTCTGCAACCAGTGTTCTTACCTGAGTTGTTTGTCTTTAATAC
>NW_012147189.1:915361-917261 GCF_000956105.1 Propithecus coquereli | reverse complement strand
AATAAAATGTAGAATAAATAAAAATCTTAAAATTCCATAAGAAAAATATTTCAGACAATTATGAAAGTGTAAACAAGGAAGTATTTTGATTTAGTTGGTAGAGTTAGTAAACTTGTCATCTAGGGTTGACATTTAAGTTGATCTTTGAGAAATGGTAGAATTTCGTAGGCAGTGAGCATGGAAAGGTATTCTAAGTGGAGGAAAACTCTTGATTAGAGACATAGACTGGAGAGCGGAGTATTTGGGGCAATGTTGAACAGTTTAGTTTCCCAAAAGCGTAGACTATGAAAACAAAGGAGGGGGAATATAAGGCTGGAAGGATATACTGAAGCCAGATTAAGGAAGGGTGTGAAGGATAGGCTAAGAAGTATGTTGAGTTTTGTTTAGGTAATGGGCAATGAGGAGAAATTATTGAAATAAGAAGTAACATAATTAGAGCTGTAGTTTTAAGATTTTGTAAATAGTATCGCTATGTATCGGAATGGGTTAGAGAAGACTTAAATCCTAGATGCTGGCGAGGAGCCTATTAGAGTAGTTGAATTATGAAATGATGAGGATTAACCCAGAGTTTCAGGTAGGAATGGAAAATTGGAAGGGTTGTTATAGGCATCAAAAAGCTACATTGGACTGAATTTGAATGTGGAAACGAGGGAACTATGAAGATCAAAATAAAACATCAGAGTTTGGGAACTTGGACAAAGGCAATAGAAGAAGAAATTGGGGGATGGTAAGAGTCATGGGCCTAGCACTTGGGATGAAAGATAGGTCCAATGATACAGCTGTGAAATCATAAGGATAGTGCCAGGAGCATAGATAAATGCATTGCCCTTCATTTCTACAACTTCCAATGACAGAAATGTTAAAATTAGTAGTAACCCAATATCACTGTCAAAAGAACATGAAATCAGCTCTGATACTGGGAAACATGTCCTTGGAATGTATTTCCCTTTTCAAGATGGAAATTAAAACTCATACAAAAGGTCTGATGAAAGTGTATGCTCCCTACTCCCCCACAACATTTTAGTTATGATATGAATATGTGTGATGGTTAATTTTAGGTGTCAACTTGATTGGACTGAGGGATGTCTAGGTGACTGGGAAGCATTGTTTCTAGATGTTTCTGTGACAGTGTTTCCAGAGAGAAGTGAGTCAGTAGACTGAGAGAGGAAGTCTGACCCTCAGTGTGGGCAGGCATCATCCTATCTGCTGGGGGCCTGGCTGGGACAAATAGGTGAAGAAGGGGGATTTTCTCTCTCTACTCTCTCTCTCCCTTCTGGAGAGGGAAATCTTTTCCCTTTCTGTACTTGGACATCAGACTCCAGGTTCTTTGGCTATTGTTCTCGGGGTCTAGCACCAGCAACCTCCTGGGGGCTCTCTAGCTTTCGAACTTGGACTGGGGGCTGCACCATTGGCTTCTCTGGTTTTGAGGCTTCCAGACTAAATCAGGCTACCAGCTTCTCTAGTTCACCAACTGGCAGAGGGCCTACTGGACTTCTCCACCCTCTGAGATCATGTGAACAAATTTCCCCTAATAAATCCCCTTTTGTGTACTCTATTCTGTCTCTTTGGAGAACCCTCACTAATACACTATGTTTGGTATCAAGCTGCATAGAAGTTATAGTTGATGTCCTAGGAGAAAGGAAAATGAATGTAATAAGGAAAAAAGAGCAAATATGTCAGAAGAGAATTAAGTAAAGCACTTTAGAGAATATTTGCATTCCTTAATACAGTGGCCATTTGTTAACCATCTTCCTTCCATTCACTCTGACATATTTATAATATGTGAAGGTAATGTGTTTGGGTGGGATAATGCCAGCTCCAGCTTTGGAAGTGAATCTCACCTAATTCACTGGCCATCAACTTTGGCTGTACATTTGGAATCACCCAGGAATCTTTAAAA
>NW_012147189.1:914365-915311 GCF_000956105.1 Propithecus coquereli | reverse complement strand
TCTTATTCTCATTTACCTCTGGGGAGTGTTCATCATATAATAAAAACATACATACTTTTATTACAGGGGCAATATATTATTAAATATATTTAAAATGAAATACTAGGTCATTTACTAGTTTTAGTTCAATTTCAGTAAATCAATAGCAATGTGTTTTGTGTAGAATTAAAACTTATTCCAGGAATAGGCTCTTTTGTTATAGACAAGGCCATTACTGTCTATATCACCTTAGTTTGAGTCAAGTGTTTTTGTGTATGAGAGTGGTGAGTATTGAACAAAGGGCACAAAATACCTATGTAAAAGAATCTATCTTAAAGCCATAGATTATATTAGAAAAAAAGGCACTCTATTTTCAGTTTAGAGAATTTTTAGTGAGTGATCTGCACATGTGCCAGTAACAATGCAAAGCATTGCTTAATTTTTTTCATAACTTTGGGAACTTTACATTGTAAAGTTTATAGAATATGATTATCAATGTTTAGTATTTTTTTCTATAGAGTAGAATAGCTTAATATATTGAATGTTGAATGAATTACATTTCAGGATTAATTCAAAATTGAACTAGACATAATTTTTCTTTGTTATTTTTTATAATTTTGATTATTTTTTCCTTGGAATTCTGATCTCTTTTATCTATTGCTATTTCTATATAATCTAAGCCTAAAATGAAGCCGGTGATTGCTATATTAAAATGTATTAACTTCATAAATTGTTTTCCTATTGTATTGGCAATACTTGGGATGTTCCACAGCTGTCTGGAGTATTTTTTCTTAATAACTCCTTTGGACCTTAAGGATAAGATTTGCCTTCCTCTGTCCATGGAGTCAAAAGGCATATCTTATAAACCAGTGATGTCCAGTAGAATTTTCTGCAAAAATAATCATGTTCCATATCTACAATGTGCAGTATAGTAGCTACTAGCCATACGGAGCTACTGAGCACTTGA
>NW_012147189.1:900191-901055 GCF_000956105.1 Propithecus coquereli | reverse complement strand
TTGGGACCTGGACATACTTCCCTCTAAAATGAAAAAAAAAAAAAAAATTCAAAAAGAATGGAAAAAGAATCTTGGACATTGTAAAATTGTGAGGTAAAATAAAGGAACAACTACCCAAAGAACTCATTTTTTAAAATCATTTGCAAAGTAGAGTTATCTCCTCAAAATAAGGGAAATGAACAGGGGCCTGCAAAGTAAAACAGGTGTCAGGTGTTCAGATCTGTAGTGAATGAAATTGGATTGAAAAAATCTCACCTAGAAAAAAAATTGAAAGATATCAGTTAGAACCAAAATCCTCTCTGTGTTTAGGGTGCATGAATATGTAGTGAAAACAATTAGCAAATTTTCATGATTTTCTATAGCAACACCTGTGTAGAAGCAGTAGGGGATAAATGATACTGCAATTTATCATAGGGTTAAAATTGGCAGGATAGGTGTATTGGAAATGGTCACAGGGACAGATAATTCTAGGATGCAGATAACAGTATTGTTGAAAGGAGTCACTGTGTCCTTCCAAGCCGGGTGGAAAACCAAATGATGTGGCAATAACAAGTGGAAAGATAGGGGTGTGTGAAATAATGGAGGTCTTGATGAGCTCTAAGTTATCTGTGAGGAAAATATAGTTGAAGGAATTGAAAGTTATTTTGTATATGGTCTATAAATAAAGCCTGTTCATGGCATAAGGGTTTGCAAAAAAATTTTTAAAAATACCGTTTAAAAATACCGGCCAGGCGCGGTGGCTCACGCCTGTAATCCTAGCACTCTGGGAGGCCCAGGCAGGCAGATCTTTGGAGCTCAGGAGTTGGACACTAGCCTGAGCAAGAGCGAAACCCCGCCTCTTCTAAAATTAGAAAGAAATTAATC
>NW_012147189.1:898950-900141 GCF_000956105.1 Propithecus coquereli | reverse complement strand
CTCTTTCTCATCTCCTGGTAAGAGGTGGTGGTGACATTTTAGGTCATTTGGCTGCTCCAATTATTTCAGAGCACTTTCTCCAGAAATATATGGTGCTCTCCATCTTTAATTGGGCACGTATTCTTGCAGGTTTCTCTTTTTGTATTCTCAACTTTGGGTAATCTGGATCAGTTCATTTTCCAAACAGAATGTAGACATTTTACTGGTGTTCTGTTTATTTATCTTTGTTATGCTTATTGGGGTCACCTTTTACAAATATGTTACTGCTTTTTGTCCCTTTATCATTTCATCTTATTTCCAGCTAGTTTCAACCAATTTATGGTTTAGGTCAAGTTAACAAAATGTCATGTGTAGATTTCCTTCTTCCCTCACCTTTATTTATCTATAAGTATCCAGTATAGAAATGGGCCTCCATGGAAATGTTTACGGCCTCTTCCATGGCTGATTTACATCTTCAGTCCTTTAAAAAAAAAAATCAAATCCACTACTATTTATTGGTCTTCTCCAGATCCTTTCACTTAGAGAATTCTGTACTGTGTTTAAGATACGGTGAGTTATATCTTACCTGTACATCTCTTTTCTTTATGGACTATGGAATCTTAATCAAATAATTTGTAGTTTTCTAAGATTCATTAAAGATGGAATTCCTTTCCTATTTTTTGTTAATGTTATGCATCTCAGGAAGAAAAATGAAATAAATACACCTTAAGCAGCTACATTTTACTAGGAATCTGTAATATTTAAATTTGTAAAGTAAAGAGAAGAAGAACGATTATTGAAGGAGGCAGAAAAGAAGCCAAGCAAGGAGTGTCTCCAACAGCATATACAGAGAAGTGAATGAGAAGAAATATTGACAAGATTATTTGTTTTGGAAATTATAGAGACATTAGTAATTATCAAGAAAGTAGCTTTGTTCACATAGTGGCAATGAACATCAAATGGCAAGAGTTTGAGGAGTGAGCAGGTTGAGTAAATGAAGGCAATGTGAATATAATGTTTTCTCATATGTTAGAACCTTAATTTGATAACTCAGTAGGTTAATTCTATGAGAAACTTTCTTAACACAAAAAGTTGACTTTATTAATGGGAAGTTTATTAGTAGTAGACTGTGTTTTTGCACAGTTTTCCTCTGCCAAAAATAAAACATTTCTTTCTTTATTCACTTGAAAAACTCCCATGCTCCAATATTGC
>NW_012147189.1:892560-896681 GCF_000956105.1 Propithecus coquereli | reverse complement strand
CCATGCTTTCTTTCAAGACCCAATTCAAGCATGTGTTTTGGTAAAGTCTTTCTTTACTGATCTATATGATTGGTCATTCTTTCCTTTGTGACACCACGGTACTTAAGACATGTCTACAGACGTTATATGAATAACATTGTATTACAGTTAATTTTTATATGTCTGTCTTCTCTTCTAGATTGTAAATTCTTTGACACTGGAGTCAGAGTCTTATTTATATTTGTTTCTCCAGTGCCTCATACAGTGTCTAACGTGTAAGTATTGCTCAGTGAATGTTTTTTTAATTAATAAATGAACGAATGAAAGACAAGGTGGGACAGATTTATAGAAGGCATGAAAGGCAGACAGGGCTGTGAATTTATTGCATAGATTAGTGGCTTTCGTTCTGTGCTCTACAGTACCCACCTATGGGGCCATTTCAACAGATTTTTAAGCTTTTGCCAGAGCAGAGCTGCTCTTATATATTTTGCATAGTTAGATTCTGTGCAAAATTTTATTTAAGCAAAAGATTCTATGGCCAAAACTCTTCAGAAACCACCGCAAAGTGAAAGAGCATTATAAATTTTTCAACAAAGGAGAAATAAGATAAATGGATTGTTTAAAAAATGATTTGGCATATATACTTCTAGACTCTCCTTTTATCTATATGTATATATGATAAACATGTCATATATTAATATATGTACACAAATACATACATATAGTTTTAAATCTTATAAAATTTACCTCACTTAGGTTTGGCTAACTGAAAGTATAAATTTATTTAGGGGTATTCCTTAGGTTCCTAGGCAGATGCTGATAATCACGATTGTGCTTTGATGTGAATATTACATTGCTCAGTGGGGAAGCTGCTGAAATCTGTTCTGTTATTGCGTATAAGTGATTCAGAACACATATACTAAAGGGAAAGTTTCAGTGTCCCGAGTGTTTTATTTACATGATGCCAAGACCCCAAATATTGGGAAGACATTTGGTAGTTAAATGTTTCATTTTTTCATCTGATTGCTTTAGTGTCATGTAGACACTGCCTCAGTAGATATGCCTTTAAGAATTAGATTTATAGAGTTCTCCACAACAGAAAAGACCAGAGAGACCACTTATCTTGAGCACTTAGAAATGTAAATGCATCCTTGTTTAATTGTTTAGTCTCTGAACTTCACAAAGAACAGCTGGAGCTAGAATTCTGTAACTTGTAATGCTAATAAACTGATATTGTGGATGGCTCTATGTTTATAAAGAGGAGTATTATGTTCTATGCAATTCAATAGGCATTTTTATCTGCTCATGAACGCATTAATCCTGAATACGAATAGTAATACAACAACATATTTGGCTCTAAATCTTGTCAAAAGCATTCAGTGCTGTTAGTCATTTTGGTTAATTTTATCACAAAATATCTGTCTAAACACATTAGAGTTCTTAAGATTCTAAAGGCTTATTCTAATTTCAGAAAATGAAGGATTTAAAATACTTCTTTATCAATTCCAGGATAAACTGTGATTATAACTTTTTGAGAGTCTTTAAATAATTGCTATGATTCTGGTAGAAATTTCAGAATCCTTTAGAAAGCATCAAAGCTTTTTTTTTTTTTTTTTAATGAGACATTATAAATGCAACTTCATTTCATGCCTGAAAACAACAAGTATCATGTGAACCCCTAAAATTCATTTTCCTATGACTCATCATGTGACCACAGCCTGGAGACTGAAATTACTATTACCCAAGTAATTCTGAGTTATTAAGCGCAGCAGCAAGATGTAAATGACAAAATATTGAAATGAGAACTACTTAATTTCTTAAGTGATAGAGTGAAGCACAAATATATGGATGTGCTTATGTTATAGTCATTCAACTTTTTTTATTCATTGAACAAATATTTATTAAGTGCATATTATGCTGACACTGTTGCAAGCCCTGAGAATTATACAGGTCCGAATAAAATCCAGGCTGAAAATGTAAGATCACAGATGGATAGAAGAAACAGACACAGACACCTGCCTACAAGCTCCCTTAAAGTAATTCTGCTTAATTGAACTGTACCACATTAACTGATGCTCTGCATTCCTACTGTAATATGTAATTGATGGATGTCCATGGTACACTGAAAGTTAGGTTAATTTGGGGATATTTTCTGCTTTTATCACCAATAATAGTCTTAAATGCTTACAAAGAGAATGGGCTATTTTTCCCAATTACGTTTATGCCAACTGAACTTACTTAATTTTTAGAAAACCACATAAAATAATGTATACAGCAGAGAGATACAGCTTAAATATTAATAATAAGTGAAACCCACAGCTAGTTTAATAAATAGAACAATACTAACACTTTACAACCCTGCCCTGTGAATTGTTTTTTATAAGTGTATAACATAAATATATACATGGAAAAAATCTGTATATAAAAGAAAAAAATTTTCATTTAAGTGAGAACTGTGTAGAATGCTTTGGAAAAATTTGATAAATATTAGTTACTAGAATGATTATCAATTTAGAGTATGGGTCAAAATCATGTAAAAGTTGAGAAAAAAATCATAAAAATCATTAAATGTATCCTTCTTCAGAATATTTTATTTTCAAGCAATTTCTTAACACTCAATCCCCTTAATGGGTACAATGTACATTATTTGGGTGATAGATACATGAAAAACCCAGCCAGACTTCACCACTACACAATATATCCACATAACAAAGTGACACTCGTACCCTCTAAATCTATACAGATAAACACACTGGAAATGCTTTGAAACTTGCTTTAAAAAGAATATTTTATTTTTAATTTCTCAATCCACTTGAAGAAGATCAAATTTTGATTGTGGGAAGATTTTTGTAGGAAAGATAATGTAAAATTCTAATCAGCCGGTGCATACTAAACTAAAAGTCCATGGCCCAATATCATGATATTGGCAAATGAAAGTAGATTACTATGTTATAAGTTAAAATAAAATGCTTCTAATAGGAATGTATTACTCTTCCATTACTTTCTTTTGAAGTTAATTTTTTTGTTTAACTGTAAAACTACCCCATTCAAGGATGACTTATATGTAAACAAGTTCTAACTTTCCTTCCAATATAATGAGAAATTTTGAGAAGGTGTCTACAGGGTCACATTATCTAAATTTTGGTTAAATGTCACACCTTCAGTCAGTTCTTAGCAGATGACCATAGCCAAATTAGTCCTTCAGCTCTCTGTGTTCTCTAACTTTACTTTGTTTTTCTTTATGTCACTGTTATTACCAGTGATTACATTTCATTTTCATTTATTTTCTGTCTTCTTCCCAAGAATAAAAGTTTCACAAGTGGGGCTTGTTGTGTTTACCCCTCTACCTTCAGGGCCTAGGCAGGAGTGGGCACATGGTTGCTGATTGACAAGTTTGAGCTGAAGATTCAATGAGAGACTCAGCGTGGCTTGATTAGGAGCCCATAGTGGGAGAATGAGTGGGGATCCAGAGTTAAAAGTTCAGAGAAATCAGTGCTAAGGCTGTAGGGACAATTAGGATTCTCTAGGTAAAGGGATGGGGAAGAACAACCCTATCAGAGGAAACAGCACATGCCAAGGTTACATCTGTGAAAGCATAAGGCAAATGTTCAAGGATTTCACAACGATGTACTGATGGCTTCTTAGGAGAGAGTGCTGCAAAGAAGAGTGAAGAAGAAATTTGGGGGCCAAATAATAAAGTACTAGACCAACAATTTTGTATTTTATTTTATAGATAATGGAGTTAACAATCTATTGCAAGAATAAAAATGGCCTGTTCATTTTGAAATTGCATTCAGTTTAAAAGGTAACATGGGTATTAGTGTAGAGAAATAAATAAGTGAGGACTGTGCTGGAATCAGGTATGTCAGCCAGGCCAACACCCACATAGCAACTTATGAAAGATTTGTTGAATTTATGAGCTGCAGGAGAGATCTTGGTTGCTGAAGCCAAGCATGGACCAGACTACCTTAGGGAGTCAAATTGAGGAGCATCATGGAAGCCTGCATCAATAACTAGGGAAAAGGGAAGAAACGTGACATATTTTTTAAATACTCAGGATATTATCAATTTATATTTATTAGTTATAAAGGCTAAATCAGGGCCAGATGTTTGTGTGGTATTTTTGTGTATATAGTGTGCTG
>NW_012147189.1:887467-892510 GCF_000956105.1 Propithecus coquereli | reverse complement strand
CAGGATATTATCAATTTATATTTATTAGTTATAAAGGCTAAATCAGGGCCAGATGTTTGTGTGGTATTTTTGTGTATATAGTGTGCTGTCTGCATAAGAAGCAATGTGCTATAACTCTCAGGAAATATGGTTAATTTTACAAATTTGGCAAAAAACTTCACTTAGAATGAGATTTAAACTTGGAGGAGAGGTTGTCTTTTGTTCTTAAAAATGTTCTATTTTGAACATTTTTAAGGAGGAAAGAGAAACACAGAAACAGTTTAGGATCTTGTGGGAAGTGTGAACATTCAGGCATATTATTATGCTGCTATTCAGCCTCTTTTGCCCACTTTGCTGATTCAAGTGGGCTGAATCTGCTTAAATAATTTTTTACATGGACCACACAAAGAGATGGGATAATTTAAAAGCAGGCAACATTTGAGTTACTTTACAATAATACTGACCAAATATGATTGTTGTTACCTAGACAGATAAAACAAATTCCTGTTTCGTTATGGCCAACATCTGGATATATTTTGTCCCTTGTTAGCATTATCAATATGAACATGCACAGATTTTTATATGATTGAATGTTCTGAATCTTTCTTGAAGTTATAGTCTCTGTGAGTCTATAATAATGACAGAAAAAGTAAGCATCAGAAAGGGAAAAGAAAATTTTCTTTTCAAATTCAATTATTCAGCAATTTGTTTCATCTTACAATCATAAGTAAGCGATAACAGCTAAATCAACAAAAACTGATAGGTATAGAGAAAAATGAAGCCCTTATTGAGTTACTGTTTTCATATTCTGAGTCTTACCAGGTAGCTGAGAAAGACATTTTAGAAATGGAGAAAAACAAGAACTCTTAATTTAGGAATGATTCAAATATGAACATTTCAATTTTACTGACAATGTTAGAAATAAATATACTTTTAAATTTAAAGAAAAAAGACCTTAAACTATTTAAACTTTGGGGAATGTGTATTAAATATTACTTAAAATACTTATATTGCAAATAAGATGCATTAAAAATATTTCTCTTTTAATAAAGAAACAGAGAAAATTTGACTGCATTACTACAATTTTAAAATTGGAGATTTTTAAAAGTACTCTAACTTCAGAATTTTGTCTGTTACTAAACTTTTTCTTATTATATCAAACCAAACAGTATTTTATATGAACAAGGAGGTACTATCTTCTCAAACAGTGAGAAAAAGGGATAAAAAATTATTTAAGCAGCTTCAGCCATCTCTATTTCTGACTGACAGCAGAGCATTCTTATTATATAAACATACGGAGTGATTTATCTTCATCCCAGTAAATTACTGAAAAGCTCACAATGTATGTGAAAAACAGCTTTATTATTTGGAGAAAAGTGGAGTAAATCAGAAGATTGATATTTTTGGGTTGGTTTTTATCTTTTTGACACTTTTTTATTTGCAGATTTTATGCCATGGCAAGTTCGCTATTTAACTTTGGGGAGAAAAAAAGGAAATATGAATCTACTGTGCTATAGAACCTTTTCTCTTTGAAGAAGTCAAATGCTGATGACATCACCCAGTATTGCTTGGTGGGGTGGGGGTGGGGGTGGGGAGTGGTTTATTGATTGATTTAGATATGAGGACGTTGGAGTCACGTGCCTCTTTCAATCACTATTTCATATTTAATCCATAGGGTTTGGTTTCTGTAGACTGTAGATTATCCAGGCTTCTGATTTCTATTCCTATTTCCTCTGTCTTCCTTCTTCTGAACCATTTCACTATTCATTACCGTCTTCACTTGAAAAAAAAATTCAAACTATATTCTTTTAATGTTTGTTTACAGCTGGAAGTGGGAAAATGTTTGGTATGATGGAGGATTTAAACAATTGGACAAAGTTCCATTTAGGAAATTCATGAGTTTCCACTGGTCTTAGTCAAACCTCTTCTTGGATAACCCTACCCATCACGTGGTGTCAATTACCGATTATCTGCATGTGATACTTAGACTGTACCTTTGGCTTAGATCTTTATTCCATGCTGCCCAACCTCATATCCAGCTTCCTTATGGACAACTTCACCTATATGTCCAATGAGCAACTCTAACTCAATGTATTCAACACTGAGCTCCATCGCTTCCCCTTATATATTTCATATCTCATCACACAGCCATTCACCCAAATCCCCAGAAAAAATCGGATAGCAACCTTGATATTGCCCTCTCATTCACTGGCTATAATCAATAAACCATACTGTATTATTGATTTTACTGTCTTCAAATGCCTGACATTTTATAATGTATCAACTTCTCTCTTTAATCATACTATTTGGTGACATTATTATATATTATCAGAATTACCACAAAAGCTTCTTAATGGCCATTTTGTTACTTTCTAATCCATTCTGCATACTGCACAATATACATTGAACCCTGAAAAAGAAAGATTTTCTTCAAAACTCAAATTTTACAGTCCTTTATCTGCCAAACTGGAGAGGAAGTATTGCATTGCGGTTAAGAATGGGGCCTGTGGAGCCATGTTGTCTTCATTTGAACTTTGGATCCATCGCTTACTAATGTATGATTTGGAGCAAGTTACCTAACCTCTGTGTTTATCAGTTGCTTCCTCTGTAAATGGGTGTGCTAGCAATAGTACTTAACCTATGGGTTATGAGGAGTACATGATTTCCGACTTGTAAAAGATTTATTATACCAGCTACATATTATAAGTATTTAATAACTATTAATATTTATTAATGTTGTTGCTATCATCAGTATTATTATTACCTTTGTACAAAAGTGCACGGTTTTGAGAATTGTTAAAATTTAGAATTCAATACTGCCTTCAAAGCTTTTTATGACTTTTCTAGTTATACTAAAATACTCATATTCTATCATTTTGTTATGGAACCTACAATGTAAAGCTCTCTAAATGTTAGAAAGCCAAATATAATTTTTAATAGTTACAATATCACATTATTGATTTAATTTGGTTTTAAACTTTGAACTCCAGAACTTCATTCATGAGGCATAAATAATTACTGCAATATATTTTCATTTAACTTTAATGTTTTATTTTTATTATTTCCAATAATGACTCATTAGTAAGATGTCCCTAGATTACATAGCAGAACAGACTTACTCTGTGAAGTTTTTTTCTATATTACTATATAGCTAAACTGAATATTTCACTTGGTTTGATTCATTATAATATGTAAAAAGTTATCATTTCCTGAATTGCAAGATTTTACTACCTACTAGATTTTTTATAAGTAGAGTGAATATTCAATTTATTGTCTTAACTGGACATTTCGAGGGAGAAAGGAGGTGCTATTAATACTATGTGGGGACAGGAGATGTAAAAACAGAAATATCTGGGATGAACTTGAGTGTATGGTCACTATATAAACATTATTATACATATATATATATTCCTCACAGTAAACACTTGTTAGCTCTTATAAGTTCCATTTTATAGGTAGTAAACTTGCCTAAGTCTCAGACTTAGACTTACCTAAGGTGACATAACAAGTGACAGAGCTGAGGATTAGATCTAGAGCTATTCTTTGATTTCCATATTCTTTGTACCATGTAGCTACCTTAATTTACAGTTCTTTTGACTTTTGATTTCTTCACTCAACTAACTTACCTCCACGTAGATTTTCCAGAAGGAAGAGAATCCAAATGAATATTTGAAAGAGAAGTGGAATGTTACTTACTGATATAGAAACTTTTATCAATAGAAAAATTTTTATCAATGTAATTTATCCTATTCTAAGTGAAATTTAAGTATCTTGAGACATATGACAAACATATCAAAATTTGCTTGTCCTCTTCTTTCCAAAAAGTGAAAAAAATTATAGAATAAAATTAATATTTAACAATATTTGATGAATTAACAATTTATAAAAAGTAGAGCTGAACTTTCTTTTTTAACTTTAATTTCATTTCTATGCAAATGAAATGGTTAATATATTTTGCCATGCTCAATATTAATAGATATGTATATACTTATGACACATCCAAAGCAATCATATTGTTCTTGTTATTGTGGAATTATTATTTTTTGTTCCCAGTCCTTTATAAAATAAATTATGTGTCAGTTTCAGAAAGAAATGTAGTTTCAGTGTATATTAATCTAGGTAAGAGGCACTATGGCATCTTATAAATATTAACGGTTTATTCTGAATTTGTAAGTTTTGAGTTTATTATAATTTTAAACAGCTGTGACTTATAAATTATATATCTATCCAGTTCCATGCTGGGTCATATTTTTAAAGTTTTGAAAATGAAATATGCTTTCTAGGGGGCATCTGTTTTTAGCAAATGAATACAACAGAGTTATTATCCTTTGGATTTTTAAAACGTATTGACTCATCCTTATGATTATTCATCATGATTTCAAAAGGAGAAAAATTAAACTTAAATCACTTTCTATTTCTATAGTTTAAGAGCAAAAAGTAAGCAGGCAACAGCTAGAGGGAGGGTGGGAAAGATCACTATGTAGAGTAGTAATTCTTTCCCCCTGTCAGAATAAGAATAAGCTGCTTTATGCAACCAGTGATTAAATTCCTTAGGGAAGAAGAGAGATAACTGGAATCTTGCATGTGTCAGAACAAGAGGCAAAGAAAAAAAAATGAGAGCCAGTACCAGAGCCATGTTTATGGCTGAAGCTTACATTTGCTTCTGTCCTGATGATTAAAATGCAGCCCTCATCGTCTGAGTTACACATTTTTCCTTTTCAAATCAAACAGTGTTCTCATGCATGATTTAGTGTAGTTTAGGATAAAATCCACCAAGATCTAAGTCATATAATATTTTGGATTTAGATATAAAAAGAACAAGATTATTAAGAGACCGAGCAATCTAGCTCCAAAATATTTGCTTCCTTGTGGTTAATCTAATATAAATATCACGTCAGCACAATTTTACTCCATAATTTAGGTTTTTTTTTTTTTTTTTTAAGACATGAATATCTGTTTGACAATGGAAAACCAGAAGTATTTGGTGTATTCTCCAGGTATACAGGGGAATTGTGACCTCGGAAATGCTGGAGAAATTTATTTTGGTTATATTAAGATTAGAAG
>NW_012147189.1:841896-887417 GCF_000956105.1 Propithecus coquereli | reverse complement strand
ATTATGCACATCTGTAGATATCTAATTAAGCAATTATTAATTATTACATAAACAGGCTAAAAGTTATGACAATATTAGCATAGGGTGTGATTGTTATTTGAATTTTATATTTATGAATTGTTTCATTTTTCAAAATAGCAAAATTGAATGATTTAGATACTTGCAAATAGGTCATTGAACCAATCAACTGCTAGGAATGACCTGCATTAGAAATGAATCAGAATTATGGCCTAAAGCAAACCTGGATAAATATAATCTCTAGGAAAGGTTTACAAAAATACAACATTCGTTTCAGAGATTTTGATTCAGTAAGGGGTAAGAAATCAATAATCTTAAGTGGATCCTAATAAATATTCCATTTCAATAATTTTTTTCTACACTTTCTCCATTATATTTCTCAATATCCTGTATTAATATTTCTTTAATTGAGCTTGGCTGCTTTATTCTCAACGGTTTACAGATTTTCTATGTTTTTAAATTTCATGATTAAATTTTAATGATAACATAGTATATAATTTCATTTACATGAAATGTCCAGATTAAGAAAATACATAGAGACAGAAGGTAGATTAGTGGTTGCAAGGGGTTGGGGGTGAGGGAAAATGGGCGAGACTGCTGACGGGTATGGGATTTCTTTTTGAGGTGATGAAAATGTTGTGGAATAGATAGTGGTGACAGTTGTATATCCTTAGGAATGAATATACTATTATAAAAACCACTCATACCAGTATACTTTAAAAGGGTAAATTTTATGGTATGTATATAATATATCTCAATTTTAAAAGTGATACAGAAAAAATATTTTTGATGATCACATGAAATTTGATGTTACCATGTTCTGGAGGTTTTAGAGTACTGCCAAATAAACTATTACTGCCTGCATTCATTGGTGGAAATGCTGGAGAAATTTATTTTGGTTATATTAAGATTAGAAGTAACAAAAATGGCTAATCAGTTATTTAACAATATTTTAAAAATATAAACTATTGTAAAAAACAAGAAAATGCTAGGTGAAAGCAAGAGAGCAAGAGACAGGCAGAGAGAAGAAAAAATAAAAATAATAAGTGTTAATGTAATGTATGCAAAAAATTCTGCATATGAAAACATGAAATCACAAAACTTATTAACCAGGAGGCTGATGTTTAATTTTAATGGAAAATATTCTTTACCTTATGAAAGGATTAACCCAAAGGACCTGTTAATAATGTCTTAAGTATTTTACAAAACATTACCTACTTAACAGAGCCTTGGGACAAAAGAAACCTGTAACTGAAGAGCTTAAGAGGCCAGAGCTAATGAAATGGTAATAAGAAAAAAAAAAAAAAAGAAAGCAAAGTAAATCTGAAACTAGATATGTATGAGTGAAAAAATATCTTCTATTCTCAAATTTGGCTTCAACTTTAGGATTTCCTCAATGAATTGCAGTATCATTGACCAAATCTTGTAGTTCCTGATAGTATTGTAGCATCTGCCTACCTACCTCAGTCACCAAAATTGCCCAGGAATTAACATGAGGTGGAGACATAAGAATTCATAAATTTGTAGGAGGAAATAGAAACCAATTGAGGAGAATCAGGACACTTAAAATGTTTTGGAGATGGAACAATGTACACTATATCATTGAATGGTAGAGCAAGACATTTCACAAAGAATTGGCTTGAGGCAGTATATATTTTTTCCCAAAAGGTACTGGAGTGGTTGTGAAAACTTACGGAGATTATATGTATGCCCTTAGATATATTTGAATAATTAGCGCCAGGTGCCAAGACAGAAATTGTATTGTTGATGAAGACTCAATTTTCGTTAAGTTGTTCTAAAACTCTTGATTTTCCTTCCCTATCTTCACTCCTCGCCTGGATTCAACCCCTGACTACCTTGCTTTCTCTCTTGCCCTCCCCTTTAAAAATCTCCTGTGAGGCATATATTTTAACCTGTCTTTGCTTGTGGGGCTAAGAAGGTCGTAGCATCTGTGATTCTACCACATTCATTCAAGTAGTTTCATGCCAGTGTTTCTATTTTGACAATATATGCTATTAGTTGTATATAACTCTCTGGTGACTCAATTTGACATATATTGTAGCAGAGATGTTGGATATGATGTGATGGATTAAAAAGAAAATATACATTAAAATTTTATTCAAAGCATTTAATTATTGAGATAAGTTTGAAGGAAGTAGAGATGACAAATTATTTGTGAAGGAAATGTAGATTAGAATGTATACTTACTGGTATATCATATGATTCAATGGACATGACACTGTTTTGATCTTTTATCATATCTTGGTTATTTCAATATTCACTTTTTACCTACAGTAATAAATTATTTATAAAGTGTTAATGACATTTGGACTATCAAGTAAATATTTTGTTCTGGTAGTTATGAGTCTATTTAGAAGTATAAATGAAATAAATTACAGGAACATAATTTCTCTTTTTGTATTGATTTGCATGAGGGTTTTGCATTACTTATGCAAAACAAATGAAAACAAGAACAAAGAAATCTAAATAAATATGCATTTAATTTTTATTCCAAAAATTTTAAATTATGCACATCTGTAGATATCTAATTAAGCAATTATTAATTATTACATAAACAGGCTAAAAGTTATGACAATATTAGCATAGGGTGTGATTGTTATTTGAATTTTATATTTATGAATTGTTTCATTTTTCAAAATAGCAAAATTGAATGATTTAGATACTTGCAAATAGGTCATTGAACCAATCAACTGCTAGGAATGACCTGCATTAGAAATGAATCAGAATTATGGCCTAAAGCAAACCTGGATAAATATAATCTCTAGGAAAGGTTTACAAAAATACAACATTCGTTTCAGAGATTTTGATTCAGTAAGGGGTAAGAAATCAATAATCTTAAGTGGATCCTAATAAATATTCCATTTCAATAATTTTTTTCTACACTTTCTCCATTATATTTCTCAATATCCTGTATTAATATTTCTTTAATTGAGCTTGGCTGCTTTATTCTCAACGGTTTACAGATTTTCTATGTTTTTAAATTTCATGATTAAATTTTAATGATAACATAGTATATAATTTCATTTACATGAAATGTCCAGATTAAGAAAATACATAGAGACAGAAGGTAGATTAGTGGTTGCAAGGGGTTGGGGGTGAGGGAAAATGGGCGAGACTGCTGACGGGTATGGGATTTCTTTTTGAGGTGATGAAAATGTTGTGGAATAGATAGTGGTGACAGTTGTATATCCTTAGGAATGAATATACTATTATAAAAACCACTCATACCAGTATACTTTAAAAGGGTAAATTTTATGGTATGTATATAATATATCTCAATTTTAAAAGTGATACAGAAAAAATATTTTTGATGATCACATGAAATTTGATGTTACCATGTTCTGGAGGTTTTAGAGTACTGCCAAATAAACTATTACTGCCTGCATTCATTGGTATCATGTTGTATCAACCTTATAATCAGAAGTAATGAAAAAATAAAAAGAGGAGGATTTGATGTATAAAAAATAAATATGTGGAAAAGTAAAAGTCAACTGGTTTGCACAGTTTTTCAAATAGAGGGAAGTGGTGGGAAAATTGGATCCTTACAGTATACGTGCTAGAACAGGCAAGCCAAACTCAGAGATTGTGTACCGTAGAGTCAGCACCCAATTCATGTTGTGATTATCATTTTGGTTTTCACAAGGCAAAATCATCCTTAAATGTTTTTAATGCCATTCATTTCAAGCTAATCATTTATTTTGAAATGTGAAATCATAAAAAAATAAATAAAATGTGAAATCACTTCGTTATGGAAACTTTCCTTTCTTGGTTGCTGTGACAGTTTGTCCCACCTTTGAAACCACTCTCTCCTTTTTAAAAAACATCTTTCTCTTTGGTACTTCATTTATATTTAAAAATATATGTACAAAATATATATGATAAATATATGTAAATATAATAAAAATATATTCACACATACACATAGAAAACATAGAAAAAATTATGAGAAGATATCAAAAATCATCTCGTCTTATTTATTTATCTTGTCATTAACTACCCAAGGATTTTCCTAAGAATTTTATTATGTGACTTTGAAGTCAAAGGTAAATGTGAAACAGAATGTTTAAAATGACTGATTCCAGGGTTTTTCACACACCACTCCACCACGTAAATATATTTGTTTCTGAATTCTTTGGGGGTGAAGTACTTTAATTGGTGATTTTATTTCTGGTGTTGGTAAGGTTTTATTTTTTATAATATACTTCATGCACAATGTGGAAAGGCAAGAATTGAAGTAAAAGTGAATATGGCTGTCAAATGCTCTTAATATAAAACAAAATATTATATGTGTACCATGGAGTACTGCTCAGCCATAAAAAGATGAATTAATAACTTTTGCCACAATCTGGATGGAACTGGAGACCATTCTCCTAAGTGAATATCACAAGAATGGAAAAAACAAACACCACCTGTACTCACAATTAAGTTGTAACTAACCGATGAGCACACAAGTGCACAGAGGGAAGTAAAACTCAGTGGAAAGTGATCAGGGGGAGGGGGAAAGAGAGGAGGGGATTAAACCCATCTAATGGGTACTATGAACACTATTTGAGTGACATATATACCTATAGCCAGGACTCAAGCATTACAAAAATGATTCATGTAACCTAAAACATTTTTATTCCCTTCATATTTTGAAATAAAAAAGGGAAAAGTATTGACTAAGAAATGTATTTAAGATCTCATATTAAGGAAGAGTTATTTTATAAATAACTGGCATCATGTCAAATGCTAGTCACATTAAAAAGTAAAAGCCTCAGGGATAGGGAAATCCACATAATATGGCAGTGAGAGTATTTCTTCTTGACTTGCTGGCTAATAAGCATACTTACTATGTGTCTGAACTTGGGCTAAATGTATTACATATGTTATATGGATTCTACTTGTATTTCCCTTTTACAATGGAGGAAACTGAAGCTTAGAGAATTTAAATAATGTGATTACATTAAAACAAACAAACAAAAAACCTGATAAGTGGCAAGACCTAAAGAATGGTACCTGAAAAAAACATACACATTTTTGATAGAATGAATATGTACATGAACTCACGTCATCTGCCTCTAGAGCTTGCTTTCTTACTTTGGTAGACATCACACCATATCCCCAGATGCTATGTGGTCTCTCTCCACTTACAGTAACATCTCACTGTGCTAATTTGGCATAAACAACCAACAGTTATATATTTTTTTTTACATAAGGCAAATTCTGTTGAAGAACTCTAATGTCTTACAGAACCTGAATGAAAACATTAGAGTGAGAATTTAAGCTATTTAAGCCCATCATGAAAACTATATGTGATAAATAAATATGTGATGATTTTAATAACAGATACTGATGAATTACATAATATGGATAATTGCTATGTTAATGGGAATTATCTATATTGATTATAGTGATAAAATTAGTAAAATGGTGGTGAGAGATGTGTTCATTTCCATAATGGCATGGCTGTAAGGGTTGATCTAATTGCTTAATTTATGATCATTTCAGTTAAGCATTTCTATTGCTTCTATGGTATTTGATAATAGAGCAATCAAGTTTAGTGTTATCGGAACTTTAATTTTGTCCTTTTGTTTAATTTTTATTAAGTAGTCTGTAACTTTATAGCACTATTGATAATAGTTTTTAAAATATATTTCCATTTCAGAACAATGAAATGTTACTTCCCTTTTAAAACTGGATAAACAAAAATGCCTATAGTAATTGGCTTGGCTAATAGAGGATTAATAAGTTTTTTAGGAAATTTTTTTTTGGATAATGAGAATTTCCACCCATGATGTAGGTTTTCAATAACATACTTGTATATAATATTGCCCCATTTACTATTTTTTGTGGTCATTGGTGGTTGTTTCTAAGCCCTATTTGAATTACAGGCATTTCAATTCAAGCAGGAAATAGAATCTTAATCTAGTAATATCATCCTCTTTTTTCAATATCAGATAATTTTATTTTAAATATTTTACTATATAACTGGTTGTCAATTATCCTCAGTTTTAGGTATTTTATATGCAGAGTATATAGTTTTGCTTTTATACTTTCCTTCTTTTGTTCTTTTATTTCCTTTTGTTTCTTAGCAATAGAATGATAAATTAATGTTTACTGTACTACATTATTCCTGTTAACTTATCAGCATTAGCCATGGATCCATTTTCCTTTTCATCATGATAAGAAATGCATTGTTTGATAAGAAAATATATCCCAGACAAGCAGTTTGAGGTATGAGATTCTTTGGTATTATCTGCAGGCATTGCTTTCAAGGGAGGAAAATTTGTCTTCTGTTGGCAAATTGTTATTCTGCTCATTTCCTTGCTCTCATTATAATGTCTTCATCTTAGCAGTGCACGATTTCCGTGCACAGCATGTCTTACTGTGTTTGTGCTGGTTTTTGTACCGAGAAGCTGCCTTTGACATGACTGGAGTTGGTGTCCTGGTAGGTAGAAAAGAAATCTTCTGCAGAATTGAATGATGAATTAATGGAAATAACTGTCTGTGTTTAGACATGGAGAGATCATTGATGCATATATTGAGTCAACATTTATCATGTGCTCCTTGAGTACAAACCAGTATAAAATGATCTGGGGAATGTGTAAGGAAAATGAAAAACATGATGCCTGACTTTAAGTAGTTTGTAATTTATTTAGCCTCCACATAGAGAGCTTCTGATTCATGAAAATATGGCATGCAGTCGTACAGCTAGAAGAAATGCTTTCCAAGAATTATGCTAAGTATTAATATTTCTCTCACTTAAAATATGAACTTATTTAGATCATCTCCCAAACTAAAATCACCTTTCATGGAAGACCCCACAGTTTATGTTTCTACCTATAGCATACCTAACTTTAGAAGACTTCATCTGTATTAGACACTAAGATAAGCTCTTTATGTGTTGGATATCATTTCTCTCAATAAATCCATCAGTCTCACATTGAAAATAGGAAATAAAAGACTTCCCAATGTGAAGAAACCCAGGTTTGTCTGCAAAGGCAGAGCTCTTATTCATTGTGTTCAAATAATGAAATGCTTCATGTATTATATTAATATATTTCTACTCATCAAATAAAATAAATTGCATAATTGTAAACAAATTTCTTTTTCTGCTTTTATTAGCTGTTGGTTTTCTCTCATATATGTAGTATGCTTTACTTTTAAATCTTCTTTAAAGAAAATATTAGTGAGTCAATTGCAAAAAAGAAATCTCTCCATAATATCTGCCTGGAATATATCTGGCTTCCATTCACCTCATTCTTTGTTATTGTACCTTGTTTTTGAATGCAGTTCCTTCTATGCCATTTTTCAAACGCACTATTTTATACTTCAGAGGCTTTTTGTTGTTATATTTTTAAGAAGATTCAGGTATTTTATCCTTTCATTATAGAGCTCATTATTCTTTTATTGTTTGTTTTTTCTTTTGAAAGGGTTGCTGTCTTTTGGACTTTTTTTTAAAAAAGAATTTCCTTATTGTATTTGAGTATGAATCTTATTAACTACTATATTAACAGAAAGGATGATTGTATTGTGGCTTTCTATGAGGCCATTAACTAACAGACATTTTTTACCTTTCTAGTTTTCAAGGAGGAAAAATGTTACTGAGCTTTTCCATTCAGCAAAAGAACTTGAACATCTTTAATATTTTATATAAGGTCTAAATGATACTTTCAATAGTACTGTGATTCAGAACCTTTTTTCTCTTCAATTTTTATGTAAATAAAAGGTAGAGTGCCATTTTGATTCCTTGTCAACCTTTGAATAGGAAAAATTAGCAGTCTTTAGAGTTGTGGTAGTTTGAGGAGAAAGGAATAAGGACTTAAAGAAGATTTGAAATAGCACATGAATTCCTCTGTGGGAGGAATTAATCTAAATTATATGAAACCACCGTTCTAATGTTCAGGATATTGTGCATTTGAGTGCATTTGGGGAACATTTTGTCCTAGGAGGTGGGGAGAGAGAGAGTGTTACTAGGCTATTTAGAAGAATAGGGCTAAACATGAATATTAATTATTATTGCTAAGTATATATTTATATTAGAATTTGGAATATGTTCTTGTTAAATAATACAGATGTTTCACAATGTCATAGGGAATGTGCAAAGTAACCTAATAAAAACCAAATATGGATTTCTAGTATTCAGTATTTTTTGTTTTTTTTTTAGAAAATCTCAATAAGAAATATTCTTCCTGGGAGTCTAAAAAAAAGACAAGAGCATACAAAATATTAACTTACATCCAAGATCTATTTTTTCCCCTGAATATGTGACATTAATGTTTTGAAAGTTAATACAGAATATTTTTCCTGCTCCTTATAAAAACCATGTGAAATATGCAACTGAGACACAGATCTAGACAAGGGTAAAGGAGAATAATCACCCAGTTTTTCCTCATTACCGAGAATTGTCAAAATGCTGTGAGGATGTACTTTGCCATAGATCAGCATTTCATAGTTTACTTTGTATACGGCTTAATCATGAGAGCGATAGTTAATAAGGCATGGGCTTGTGCAGTGAGTATTTTGCCTGGATGAAATAAGATACTGGCACTTGCAGTATTTCATATGGAATTTTCCTTTGCATTTCTCTCACAGACTCTCAAGAGGGATACAGTCTTTGTCAGTCATAGAGGATGGAAGAGTCAATGACATGAAAGAAAAGTTGTGTTCACACAATTCTAGTGTGTATCTGAATGCAGAAGATCCCAAAAGGAATAAAATACCCTTAACCAAAATATGTGTCAGTTAGGGAAAGGTATGAAACTACGTCATAGAACTGGTGTCTTAATCCAAGGAAGCTGTGAAGAGGCTAGTATTTCAAGTTGTCATTTTGTTAGGCTTCATGGTGGATGTCATTTTGTTAAGCCCTGTTAGGTTGGACTACACTCAGTACATACACTTTACTCACACCATAGTAAGATTCTGGGTGAGCTAGAGATATATGGCTTTTCTTCATAGGAGCAGGGGGCTGTCAGAAATCTGAACATGGGAAAGGCTAAAGGTCTGGCACTTGACTTTCAGAAAGAAGACATATACATTTTGAGAATCTAGAAATTGATTTTTTAAAAAAGATCTGTTATGTTTTCATGAACCTCTGGGTCACATGGACCTCAGTTTGAGGTTCACTGATTTCAACAGTTTTAATGGTAATTCCCAGTCTTTTGGGGGGTTAAAAAATATTCAATCTCTAATTGTTACCTGCTTTCTGAAGCCTGCCTCACTAGCATGGCACCTGGGGGTATAGGGTAGAACATGCCTCTCTTCCTCAACCTCCACACTCACTTCATTCCTTCCTTCCTTTTCTCCTTCCTTTCTTCCTGTCTCTGCATGTACATTGACTGACATTTAATGGTCTCTGGAGCCTTATGTCTTGCCCAGTCAAACTCTGTACACTGTGCAGGTCTTTGATACTAAATTCTGTAGAGGGCATAACTTGTGATCCATTTTAGATTACTTAGGCAAGATCTGAATGGATAAGATTCAGTAGCGTTGAGTCTACAGATTCAAATCAAGACCTCCTGAATCATACAACTAAATTATACAATCATTCTCATTTATTCATGCCATCAACATTTACTGAGCATCCACTCTGTTCCAGGGTCTGTGCTTAGTTTTAAGAAAGATAAGATGTGATCTTTATCTTGGATGAGCTCACAGACCAGGAGCTTTGGGAGATTGAATGATAAGCAAGATTCGGTAATATTTACTAAGTGAAGAGAATTGTCACTGTGATGTGCACTATGTATTCTTGGAGAACCAGGGTAAAATTGACTAACTCTCTCCTCAGGGAGCTGGGAAGACTTTAGAGGGAAGGTGATCTTTGAGCAGGGAAAGTACTTAAAACACAGATTTTAGCAAAAATCCATTTCAGCTAGAGGCAGAAGATGTACTGCTGTTTTAAGTGAGAGAATATATTCCATCAGAATATATCTGCCCTTTGTCTATAAAATTCCTAGGACAACCTATAAATATAAAAACTGCAATAGAGGCTGAACTTGTTAGTTTACTGAAAGGGCTGACTATGTTGAACTGAGCAGCATCTGCTTTAAATGAAATATTCAGAAATTTTGAAGGATATATTTCCATGGGTATATTTCCTGACCACTTTAAAAGTGTAAGATAGCACATCATAGTGATCCCATTTTATGACCTAAACTAATGCACTATATTTTTCTTAACGTTTTAGTTTTATCATTGTCTGCTGCATTTGGTAAAACTTCAAAATTAAGACCTAACTCAGGATTTGTCAATCATACAATTATTAATATTAATCCATAAATTTTTGTTATGTAGGGGCTACCTTGTGTGTTGTAGGATATTTAGCAGCATCTCAGCCCTTTACCTATTACATACCAGTAAAATCCCCTAGTTGTGACAATCAGAAGTATCTCCAGACATTACAAGTGTACCCTGGGGAGGGGGGCAAAATCACTCCAGCTGAAAATTATTGTTTTCAAGTCCTCTTGATTTTTCATGTTTTTTTTTTTTTTGTTTTAGAAGACGGGGTCTCGCTCTTGCTCAGGCTGGTCTCCAACTCCTGAACTCAAACAATCCACCTGCCTCGGCCTCCCAGAGTGCTAGGATTACAGGCGTGAGCCACCACACCCGGCCAATTTTTCATGTTTTAAATCAGATATTGTGCCATAATTATTCTTGCCATTTGGCATAAGATTATTATTACTATCATTATATTCTGTCTGGATGGTAACTACCAACATACTGTTCTAAGCAAATAGAAGTGCTATCCTTGATCCTATCCAGGATTTTCTTAGGCTATTGAGCCTGGATGGGATATTTAACTGAGTGGTATAGATATCCTTTTCCTCCATTGGAGAAATAGATGCTTTGTGGGATTTTAAATAGAGTCATAGGGGAGGCAGACGCCAGAGGTGTATTGCTACCCTGGCCAATGCTGGGTCATATATCTTGTACATGTTTTCACAGTTCTACAGAATACAGCTTGAAATTCCTTTCTAAGTCTATAGTTATAATAAATTTCCCTGGCTAGCCAGAGGTGGGGAGGGGGAGAGGAAGACCACAAGAAAATGGAGGTTAGAAAACATCAGTCTTGCTTCAATATAAACTAGCTACAAGTGCCTCCTACTCCTATCTAATAGAGGTAGTAAATCATGAGAAAATGAAGAGAATAGCTATTGGTCAGAGAATTCTCTGAGATGCTTTCCAATTTAAAATTAGGAGCAGGCAGGCCAGGGCACAATACTAAGAACAGAAATAAAAGTGTATGTTTACCACATCAGTGCTGCTTCCTGGTATGAGGGAAAAAAAAATCTCTTTGCTTACCCTTTGACTCTCAAGTTTTCTTCATTCAATTGTCAAAAGTTTCATTGACCATCACAGAGATTGAGTTTCCTATTTTATGAGCAAAATAGAGAATGTTGAATGAATGGCAAATGGACACTTGTGCTTTAAAGAAAACTAAGTACAGCGATCACATTATAAAATGCAAGATACTCAGATGTAGAAAAAATCATTTTTCTAGTTTAGTTTTTTATGTATATGGGAACACATGGAAAATATTTTAAACTATTTCTTTTTTAAAAAGAAACCTTTGGAAATTGCAAAATCCAGCCAATTAGAATGTACAATATTACAATTGCCAAAATGCTAGTTTTTAATTCCATTATAAAATAGAATCTCCTCTTCCATATCTATTAAACATGGTTCTGCTGGGATTCTGGGTAAAATATGCTGCGTGAATACCTTTTTTTTTTGTTTTCTAAGAGCTTCTAATTTAAGATACTAAAAAGTTAAATATGTGTATCTAATATAAGTGGTAAGAGAATCATTAGGGAAATAAAAAATACCTTAACATTCAAATTAATAAGAAGATGAATACTATATAAAGAAGAGGCTTTTCTGTAGCTGTTTGGAGGACAAAATCTTGTTGCATTTGTATAATGATGACATTGTAGGCATAGGGTCTAGCCTTGTACAAAGTCTTGAGTAAAACCGAGGATGAAAGGGGTGCTAATCAATAGGTCAAATTATTTAACTTGTTATCAAAGCATACATGCACACATTTTAAATTAGTTGTCTAGTGCTATAAGATTTATGAGGACAAAAGAAATCTCTCCTCTTCTCTCCTCATTTTGCTTAAATATAGTCCATTCTCCAGAGAAAACTACTTGGAATTCATATAGCTATTTATTTTAAAACTTAACCTTATATTTCCATATGCTATACTGTTGCCATTTCTTAATTTATAGATTTTGGTTATAATTTATTGACTTCTTGCTATGAGAGATGAGTGTGCTATGTCTCATGTGACACTCAATTAGATACTCAATTAGCTCAATTAGATGAAGGTAGAAATTTCTGGGTAGGTTTCTAATGAAGCATCCTTAAAAAGATGGTGAATCAGTTGGCCAGACACTGCTCACATTTCCCTCTAAATCCTTTCTTCTTCTGGGAAGTACATGGTGACTGTAATTGTAGCATCTTTCTTTTTTTTTATTTCAGAATATTACAGAAGTACAAATGTTTAGGTTACATATATTGCTTTTGCCCCACCCAAGTCAGAGCTACAAGTGTGTCCATCCCCATTAAGTGTTAATGTACCCATCCCTTCCTGTCCCCTCCCATGTGCCCGACACCCAATGAATGTTACTACTATATGTGTCCGTAAGTGTTGATCAGTTAATACCAATTTGATAGTGAGTACGTGTGGTGCTTGTTTCTCCATTCTTGCAATACTTTACTTTGAAGGATGGGCTCCAGCTGTATCCAGAATAATGCAAGAGTTGCTAGATCACCATTGTTTTTGAGGCTGAGTAGTACTCCGTTGTATACATGTACCACATTTTATTAATCCACTCATGTTGTAGCATCTTTCTTGTGACCATGGAGTAACCAGCAAGGAAGGGAGAGGTGGACAGCAGAATAATGGTACATAATAGTCCCCAAAATGTTCAAGCCCTAATTCCTGGAACCTGTGAATATGTTCCCTTACTTAGAAAAAAGGGACTTTGTAGGTGTGATTAAATTTATAGACCTTGATATAGGAAAATTGTACTGGATTATCCTGGTGAGTCCAAACTAATCACATGATTCCTTAAAAGTAGAGATCCTTTCCGAACTATGATCAGAAAGAGATGTGATAATAGAAGGGTCAGAAAGGAACTCCTTTTTTTATAATACAAAACAAAAACAAGCTTTATATGGGGAAAATTTCTAACTTTGTTAAAGCTGAAAGCAAGTTTTTTTTTACAATTATAGTTCTAGAGACCTGGTGACTCTAGTGTTCAAAAGTATATTTAAATATTAGTAACAAAAACAAACCCAGACCAATAAGAAACAGTTTGTAGTGGTTTTGCAACGTATAGCCACTGGTTTCAGCTGTTCTCTGTAACAGGCTTATCGCTTCCTTGAAAATCAGGTGAGATGGAGTTTTCCATAGAAGAAAATGTCATTTAATTAGCAAGCTACTTGTGATCATTAATTTTCTATGTCAATTTGACTGGGCCATGGGGTGCTCAGCTACTTGGTCAAATATTATTATGAGTTTGTGAGGGTGTTCTTGGATGAGTTTAACATTTAAACTGGTAAATGGAGTAGAGCAGATTTCCCTTCCTACTGTAGGTGGTCCTCACTCAATCAGTTGAAGACCTCAATAGGAAAAAAAAAAAAGGCTGAACTCCCCCCAAATAAGAGATACCTTTTGCCTGACTGACTTCAAGCTGGGATATAATTTTGTTTTCTGCCTTCTGAATCGAACTGAAACATCAGCTCTTCCTGGGTCTCTAGCCTGCTGATTGTTACTACACTATCAGCATACGCAATTCTCAGGCCTTTGGACGTGGACTGTAATTACACCCTCAGCTCTCCAGCTTGATGACTGCACTCCTTGAACTTGTCAGCCTCCGTAATAGTGTGAGCCAATTCTTTATAATAAATTTCTATCTCCATCTGATTGGTTCTACTTTTCTGTAGAATCCTGGCTAACATACTTCTTCATCAAGTTAGAAAATACACTCCAATAACAAGGCCCATCTGCTGAGGCATATAATACAGCACTAATTTCATAGGGAGCTTACAGGATTGTGAGGTCAACAGTTGTTAGCATAGAGTACACAACACAGGAGCATTCCCTGAAAGTGGGGAAAGAATATTGAGGAGTGTTTTCCCCAGTTCCTGCCCAACCTTTGAACTTGCTAAAATTAGAGGCCGTGTTCTGCAGCATCTTAGGGAGAACGTTTGAAATATTTAAACAAAATACACCAAGTGTTATTTCTCAGAGCGGCTCTGTTTGAAAATAAAGAGGAACCTGGTTAGAGTTTCCATGGGGGACTCCACTGCCTGTTGACTTCTGTTCCCATATGATATAAGACATCAGCCACAGAACGTTCTACCACAGCCCAATGTCATTCATAGGACAATAAGTGAGACCTGCTGGAGGATACTTAGAACACAGTCCAAAGTTAATGGAAACCATGGAGGTCTTGTATGGTGAGATGGCTAGAAAGCAAACACCCTCAAAAATATCTTTTTAAACCACATGTGGATTGATACCATTTTTATGAAATATTATTTCATTATGAGGAGTCTGCTTTGAGCTCTTCTCTGCTTGATCTACAAAGTTTTTTCCCCCCAAAATACAAACAACTGTTGAACTTCAGGCGGTGACTTGCCTGTCTCTGTGTCTTCAGGAAATTAATAAAATCTCAGAACATCTTTCTATCAATAGTCAGAAGAGTAGTGTTTAACAATGGACTGGTAGAACTTGATTCCATTTTTATTCTACCAATAATTAGCTTTGCCAGCTCTGAAGATGGAGAAAGGGACCTTGATTCAGGGAATGCAAGTAGTCTTTAGAAGCAGAGACGGCCAAGGAAACAGAATTTCTCCTAATGCCTCAGAAAGGAATGCAGTCCTACTGACACCTTGATTTTGTGTCAGCATGACTTATGTTGAACATCTGATCTACAGAACTATAAGATAATAAATTTATGTTGTTAAGCTACTTAGTTTGAGGTAATTTTTTAGGATAGTAATAGAAAACTAATACAGAAGCCAATTGTCACAATATGGGAGCAGAAATATAGAAGGAACCTGGGACACTGATGATCCCATGAAGCCCTAGATGACTACATTTGAACAGTGTGTGTGTGTGTGTGTGTGTGTGTGTGTGTGTGTGTGTGTGACAGAGATGGGGAGAGAGTGCGCACACATGGGAGAGTCAGCACCAGTGCAAGAGGGCAAGTGAGAGTGCATTAAATTCCTATCTTGTGCATATTATTATTTCTTTCCTAATCTTTGTTTCTCATATTAGGATCCAGTTCCTCACTAATACGATATGGACTGAGCTCTCACTCTCTTTCCTCATCCTCCAAACTAATGGTTCAATTTTTGCTGAAATGCGTATTGAGGTATTATTGATACATGCAAATAATTCATTGCTGAGCCAAGAAGAGCCAAGAAATCTATGATATATTTTCTTTCATTGAGGATGTTTTATTCTCCAGAAAACAAATGCGTGTATGTGTGCACACACATTTTCTAAATGATCGAATCTATTAGATTATCTGCTTGTATCTACTTGGGAGATCTCCACCTGAAAACTTCTATTTATCTTTCCCATCCAGACTGATTTCACTGTGAGCTTGCTGGTCCCTACCTATTATGAGAATTCCTTTTTTCTCTGTTTTTGTGTTGGAGTCTCCGAATCTTGGATTCCTGCCTTTGTTTTCTTAGTTTTGGTGGAATACATAGTTTAGTAGATTCCTGAGAAAGGTTACATGAAAAGTAAGTTTTTTAAAGATTTTGCATGTTTGAGGACATCTTAATTCCAACTTTACACTTGATTGATATTTGGGATAAGTATAGGATTCTAAATTGTTTTCTCTCAGGATTTAGAAGGCTCTGCTCCACAATTATCTAATTTATAACATAAGAACTCCAATGCTACTTGTGTGTGCTATTTTGTTGTATGTTTTTAAGTTGTCTTACTATTGGGATTTCTAGAAATTTTCAGTGTTTTATCTTGTGTGGATCTTTTTCCAATAATTATGCCGTTTATTATGCTGAAAGTAGGCCCTTTCAGTCTCTAGACCAATTTCCTTCATTGTGTGAATATGTTCTTACATTTTTCCTTTAAAGTGTTCTTTACTTTTATACTTTATAGTGCTAGGATTCCTGTTGGTAAGATATTGATTCTCCTGGATTGATTATTTTCTCTTTTCTCCTATTTTTCTTTGATATTTTATGCTATTTATTAGGATATTTTCTTAATTTTATCTTTGATTTTTTTTTTCTTTCACAGTTTTCTATTCCATTCGCTTTTTCACTGTTTCTAATCATGTTTCTAGAATCCTGTTATGGTTTCAAGAATTAACACGTGTTCATCTCTCTGAGTGTATTATGTCTATGGTGATTTGGGTGAGTATATACTTTTTCTGCTTCTGTATTGTTTGTGTTTTTGGAAGTTTCTTTTCTCTGTCTTTAGTTGTGGTTTGTAATGGTGAAAATTTTTGGAAATTTCTCACAATCTTTGGTAGTTTAATTCATATTTGAGAATAAGCAATTAAAAAGCAATTGGAAGTTTTATGTGCATGGCCAGCCTTGTTTACAGATTCCTTTACAGTAGAGTGATTTTTCCAGTGGAAGACACTCAAATGTTGGTTTATATAAATCTTTACTCTAGTGTGCTTCAGGATCCTCAGGAAAAAAATTTTTAATCTCTTGCGTTGAGGCTGTAAGTATATCTACTGGATTTTCAACTAATCCGCTATTTTCAGTCCCTCACTAGCATTTTCTTTCTTTTCTGTGCCTGATGTTCTCAAGTTTAGAGCTTTCTTCATTTAATTTTCATAGAGAACGATTTTCTCACTTCCTTCAAGGATAGAGAAAAGGTATTTACCTGGTTAAGACAGGAGTGAGGACCTGGTGCTTTAATTGCTCCCTATAGATTTTTGCTTCACTGCTCATGTTTTACTGCTGATTCCTGTGGCACCTTGTGCCTACAATTATGGGGATTTGGGGGAATTTTCAGGACAGATGAGCTTGCTTCTTGTTGACATATTCCTTCACTTTCCTATATTTCGTATATTCAGTTTTCACTTTTAAATTTTTCATTCTTTATATATTGTGTTTTGCATTACAGGTATCTACTAATTTCTTTGAAGATAAAGTTGGTTGGTTTTCATTCCAATGTTAGATATATTTTTTTATTTTGATTTGCATTTTTAATATCTAAGAATCTTAAAGCTGAAATTCCATCTTAGACATATTTATTGCTTTAACAGTATTTATAAATAAGTCATACAATTTTGTTTTCTATTAAAGTCTATTGATTCTAACATATACTTTATCTAAATTTGTGGAAGTAAGACAATAATTTAGTTGCTTTGTAACGTCAGAACATAAACATTTTAATCACATGACTTATTTTAAACATCTATTCAAGAATTAAAAGGTATTATGCAGGCAAATTTAGGCATTATGTAGGCAAAAACTATTCATTTTGAGATGAAAATCCTTAAAGGGTAGTCTTATCATATTTATACTCTATGGCTGCAGTATATGAGCAGGATCGTTGATCTTAAGTACCTCAATACTGTGCTTTTCTCCATTGTACAGTCTGATGTTTTGTTTGTATTGTGCGATGACATAAAAGTTGCAGATAAATAAGTGAAAAAGTAGAAGTCAAATACACTAAAGAAACCAAAGCAATGAGGGAAAAAACATTAAAGTCAGAGGTGTACAATGAGAGAAAGAAATACAGAAATATCCTGAGACCTACTTTTAGCAAACTAGCTGCTGCCTAACAACACGCTTTACAAATTTCTATTTCTGAATTTTATCTTATCCCACCATCTAAATTTAGAATATTTGAATGGTTTTGTTTTGTTTGATTATGTGACTCTAGTATAAGACCAAATTATAATCTATAACATTGATATAATATTCCTTCGGTGGATTGTGAACTGATTTTGTATCCTAGCATACAGAAAAGTGCCTGTATATAGGCACTGCTTCATAAATCCTTGATTGATTTGAGCATCATGATTAACTAAGCCCATAGAAAATTCTCAATAATCTTAATTTGTGAGGTCATTGTTTTTCATATCATTTCTGGAAACACTGCATTGTTTTTCATTTAAATGTAAGTCTTGACAAAAAGGAAATTTCATGTGTTGGCAGTATTATTTTCATTCTTATTTCTCTTTTAGCACTTGTCACAGAATCTTGTGCATAGAAAATTCAATACACATCTGTTGATTGCATAAACTGCTAAGAGACACACTTAGAGATCAATAGGGAAAATAGAGAAATACATACTGACAATGGAATGGAAAGAGAGAAAAATATCTCTATTTTCTCCAAAAACTGTCTTAGAACACAGTAATTGTAAACTAAACATATTTAATGCTCTTATAATTTAGAAACTACTTGTGAGATGTTAATCTGCCTCATGTAGCAGGTATTACTACCCATGTTATGTGAATGAAGAAACATAAGGAGATTAATAAGCTTTTTCAAAAAACACTCTGCCACTAAATGACAACATTATTATTAATATTATTATAATCATTTTATTATTTTAATTAATATTCTTATTACCATTGTGATCATATTATTTGGTGGTGATAGTGCATGTGGATATGGCTGCCACAGGTTTATAAGTATGTTTTCACAAGTGTAGTTACATGAGGGAATATCATCTCTAGATACTTGTCCTGTGCACTTAATAGATGTAACTAGCCTGGTCCTTTTTCCCTTCTCTTAAACAATACTGTTAATTTCAGATTCTGAGGTGAGAGACTGGGAAAGAGAGCATTTCTATTTGCGGTTTGCATAACATCAAAGACATAAGGGAGCCATGTCTTGATACAGGAGTCAGAAATGGATGCTTGCTAACTTTAAAAATTAAATAATGAAATAGAATAATTAATTATTATGGGAAACAATTACTAATAATTTGTTTAGCAATGTTGAAGAAGGGGTCTAAATTAAATGGAATTTCATTTTCAAAATAGGTGAGTCTGGAATAATCATATATAAAAGATAGATTTAAAATATTCAATTGAAGTTTCAATGTCATGAGGAGGGAAGTAATGATGAGCTCCTGTGGTGAAAAATATCACAGAGGAAATCTTCATCTTATAATCTATCTGATTATAAATGTTTTCTGTTATTAGGTTAGCTTTAAGTGATCATACTCCCATGCATATCCTTTTATTACCTTTGATTCCAAGCACATGAAGCACAGGAGATTTCATGCATGTGATTCTTTTTCTCTAATATTTTCATTGAGAATTTACTTAACCTTTAGGATATAAGTTTTCAAGGTTTTTAAGATCCCTAGTTTAGAAGAAAATGTGATACCTATTTAATTTTCTTAGGACCTCATTATTCTCAGAAACATGTTCGTTTTGTTCTATTTTTTCTTTCATCTAAAATACCTTAAAACTGGATGAGGAGAGAGAAAATTAATATATATTGTATCCATATTTTCATTTCTAGGTCCTGAAAAATAGATTGAATTTTAAACAATAAAATGAACCAAACAGCAGTGTGACTGGTATCACTTCTTTTTATAATCAGTGTTACTGAAAAATATTTATTGGCACTAATCCCTTTATTACTAGATGCCCATATGATATTATTATATGTTTGTTTTTAATAAATACAATAATTTGTTTCTAAATTCAAAGTTACAATTCAAGGAGGCTTTATATTTTCATCATGATTATTATGGTAATTGTAATTATATACTAAAGACTAAATATATGTGATATACTATACTAAGATATTTACATATGTATTAATACCACCTCATTTAATATAGGCAATGACCCTATAAGGTAGTTATTAAATGTATCATACATATAATAGAAATGATCTTAGAAGTGTTAAGTATGGTCCAGAGTCAAGTCTAGGAAGTATTATTTGAGAAAGTTCACACTTAACTGTCTTCAGAGAACACTGTATTCTAACATTATAATGATTAAAAATTGGAGTGGACATTGAAGTAGAGTTTGAGAATAACAACCGGTAATCACAAAATATTTTTTGGACCTGTAATAGGACACAGTGAAAACATTAGAGGGTGCTTTTCATTAAAAAAAAAACAAAACTCTTTATTTGACCCTAAACCTGAAATATAACAGAGTGGATTTAAGGATGTTAGCAAATGCAACTTCATGCATGACTTCCGTAAGTCATAATTAAATATTTAAAATGTAAATAGAATTATGAATATAACATATTATTTAAAATACATTATTTATGAGGATTAAGAGCCCAATATGGAAATTTGTATACCTAATTTTGGGGCATGATTTTTTTTACTCAAATGATAAGTAATTTTGGAGAATGTTATCTACTTTTAAATTACTTCACATCGTGTCTTCAAGGATCTATTGGCATGGATTATAATATCATAAACTTAGAATGAACTGAAGTGAACTATGAAAGTATTTGCTTTTTAAAGTTGAGTAGATATAAATTCATTTTAAAAAGAATGTTCATATTTAAATATACAGTAGACACAAATGACTTGATGTTAACTGATTATTTGGTGTTCACATTTACTATTCCACGAAAAGTTACAATGACTGTTCGAGATCAAACTTTCTATATGTAAGGATAGTTCAATTCAACTTTTTCTATAGATATACATTTGTAATGAAATTCAGGGTTTTTTTTAAAATTGATAAATGTTAAAGTTAAAATCTATAAATATTTGAGAGAGAGACAGAGAGAGAGAAGGAGGGAGGGAGGGAGGGAGGGAGCAAGGGAGGGAGAGGGAGAGGCTGTTCATGATTTTTCTATCCTAATTGTTAAGTAGATAGTTATGATCACTGGTCCATCTAGGGACAAGGGTGCTCTGCTTTGTCGCTGTCTGGAGCAATTACTCCACATGGGAAAAAGGATAAGGGCAGCCACTCCAGGTGCCTGGTATCTACGTGCACAATAAAATGCTAATTTGATCTTTTATAACTTTGTTCCCACTCTTTTAGGTTCCTTCCTGCCAAACCAAGGACAAACATTTCAAAAACTCTCCCTCAGAAATACTCAAGTAAATCAAACCTTAACAGGACTCAATACTGTGATGGCTAGTTTTATATGTCAACTTGGCTGGATCATGGTGCCCAGACATGTGGTTGAACATTATTGTGTATGTTTCCGTAAGGGTGTTTTTGAATGAGGTTAACATTTAAATTAATGGACTTTTAGTAAAGCAAATTGCCTTGCATAATGTGGGTGGGTCTCATTCAATTAGATGAAGGCCTGACTACAACAAAACACTGACTTCTCCCACGCAGGGGGTAATTCTGTCAGCAGATGACATTCTGATGTAGACTGCAACATAGCTCTTTCCTATGTTTCTATCCTGACAGCCTTCAGACTTGAGCCATAAATTTTAGACTTGCCAGCCAGCATAAACATATGATCGAATTTCTTAAAAAAAATCTCTCTCTATGTGTGTGTATACATAGACATATAGTTGACATTTGAACAATATGAATTTGAATAGTGTGTGTCCACTTATACACAGATTTTTTTATGCCTCTGCTACCCCTGAATCAGCAAGACCAACTCCTCTTCTTCCTCGTCTTCCTTAGACTACTCGTTGTGAAGACAGTGAAGATGCAGACCTTTATGATGACCTACTTTCACTTAATGAATAGTAAATATATTTTCTCTTCCTTGTGAATTTCTTAACAACATTTTCTTTTTTTTTTCTTACTTTATTGGAAGAATACATTACATAATACATATAACATACAAAATATGTGTTAATCGACTGCTTATGTCACTGGTAAGGCTTCTAATCGACAGTAGGCTATTAGTCATTAAGTTTGGGGGCAGTCAAAAATTACACGTAGATTTTTGACTATGTGCAGGGTGTTAGTGCCCTAACCCCTTCATTGTTCCAGAATTAACTGTGTATATATATGCACACACACACACACACACACACACACACAGACACACAGACACACACATACACCCCTACCTATGCATCCTATTGGTTCTGTCTCTCTGGAGAACCCTAATGCAACTACAATGTTCATGTTTAAAAGTGGATTCCTGCCTCAAATTTTAAATTAACAATTTTGTAAATTCATGTGTCTCCACATATTTTAAAACTTATATTGCAGAAATATGCTCTATGTAGGACTATATAGCTCAATAAATTATTATAGAATGAATATCTGTATGATCACAACTGAGGTTAAAAAATTGAAGAATGCCGGTATGACCAATTATCCCCTTTTTGCCACGCCCTGAAGATAATCACTATCTAGATTTATACCACTTGGCTTGAGCTTGCTTATCTCAAATTTTATATAATTAGACTTATATTTTATATGTTATTTTGTTCTTGGCCTCTTCAGCATAATATATATGCTTGATGTGGGTGCATTTTCATTGGGCATTTATGTTGAAGTGGAATAGACAGAGTGTATGTAAAGTCACCTTTGGCTGATAATACTAAACTGTTTTCCAAGGTGCTTGGATCAATTTATATTCCCTCCAGTAGTATATGTGATGTCACATGGATCTGTAGACTTTCTAATATATACTGTTGTTCATCTTGAAAATATAGCCATTGTGTTGTATGTGTAATATTATTTCACTCCAATTTTAGTTAATATTTCCTTGATAATTAATGACATTAAACACCTTTTTATATGTACATTGGCCATTTGAATTAACCCTTTATGAAGTGCCTGCCTACATTTTTATAAATTGGGTTATTTGACTTTTTAATACTTTATTAGTTGTATTGATACATAATTGCACATATTTATGAGGTGCATGTGATGTTTTGATACATACATACAATGTTTAGTGATTAAACCTGGGCAACTGGCAGGTATTGAAGGTTGCGGTGAGCTATGGTCATACCACTGCACCCCAGATGCTATCTCTGAAAAAAAAGTTAAGGAAATGGGGATATCCATTGCCTCAAACATTTATCAATTTTGTGTGTGTTGAGAATATTCCAAATCTTCTCTTCTATCTATTTTGAAATATACAGTAAATCATTGACGACTATAGTCACCCTACTGTGCTATTAAACATGAGAACATGTCTCTTCTATCTAAGTGTATTTTTGTATTTATTAACCAACTTGTCTTCATTTCCCCCTTCCACCTACTCTTCTTTGCCTCTGGTAACCACCATTATACTCTCTATTTCTATGAGATCAACATTTTTAGCTTCTACATATGAGCGAGAACATACAATATTCGTCTTTCTGTGCCTGGCTTATTTCACTTAACATAATGTCCTTCAGACTCATCCATGTTGCTGCAAATGACAGGATTTCATTCTTTTTATGGCTAAATAATATTCCATCCTGTATTATATCACGTTTTTTTGTCTATTCATTTGTTGATGGATACTTAGGTTGAGGGTTATTTGAGTTTTAAAAATTAATTTGTAGGAGTTCTTTATATACACTGTATAAAGTGCATTTTTTTCTGTATGTTTTGCAAATAGCTTTTGCAACATTGTGGATTGTATTTTCACCATCTTAATGGTGTCTTTTGATGAAAAGAAATTCTTCATTTAAATAGACTCCAAATTTCAAGTCATTTTATATTTAGTCAGTGCCTTTGGTGTTTGGTTAAATATTTATTTATATTTGGTACCATAAGTCATGAAGATATTCTGATATAATATTTTTCTAGAAGATTATCAGACTGCCTTTCATATTTTGATCTACAGTCCACTTAGAAACTTAGAATTGATTTCTGTTTCTGATATAAGCTTGGATTCTGTTAAACACATTTTAGCTAGTGTCATTATTAAAAAGATCATGCTTCTACAATGTGGTACAATGCCCATTTGTATAGATGAAATATCCATATATGTGTCGGTCTGATTTTTGCCTCTTCTTTCCCATTTTTATGCTTACTTTTGCCCCAATATTACATTTCCTCAAGACTATGATTTTAAAATGAATCTTGATATCCTAAAATCATTCTAGCATGTTTTTTGCCAAATAGTCTTTGCTTAGCTCTTTGCATCTTCGTGTGTGTGTGTGTGTGTGTGAGTGTGTGTGTGTGTGTGTGTGTGTAAAATTTGGGGAGACTGACAGCTCTATGGTATTGAGTTTTCAATTCTATGAACATGATATATCCTTTCAATTATTTCAGTTTTTAATTTCTCTTAATCTTTAATATAATTCTAGATATCTTACACACTTTGTGTTCTAGTCCTAAATATCCAATTTTTGTTGTTAATGTTAATAATATATTTTTAAAACTATGTCTCAATTTTTTGCTTATATAAAATTAAAATGGATTTTTATTTATTGACCTTGCAGTCAACATTTTTCCTAAATGCTGATAATTCTAGAAATGTATTAATATCTGTAGATACATTGTGGATTATCAAGGAATACAATCATATCATCTATCTTGACAGTTTTATTCATCCCTCTCCAATGGTCCTTATAATTTATTTATTTTCTTTCTCTTTTTTTGCTTTTTTGTTCTACTGCAGTGACCTAGAGTTTCAGCACAATGATGAATGATAGTTGTGATAGCTGACTCCCTTGTTTTGAGCCTGTTCTTACCGGAAAATTTAAACATTTCAATGTTACATTGGTGGTTTACTGAAGGGTTTTTTGAAAATAGCCAATATTAGATGAAGATAGTTCAACTATATTCATCACTTACTATTTTTCATAATTAATGTTGAATTCTTTAAATGATTTTTTGCATCTATTGTGATATCTACTCATAACATTATTTTCTTTCTTTTATTTTCTTTGGATTTGATTCTGTCAATATTCCAAAAGCTCTTGGAAAGAACATGAATTCAACTGCTGCTTGCTGGTTTTTTCATATGTTTATTTGGTCAATTATTTTATTTTGTTTAATTTTTCTACATATTACTGATATTTGTCTGTTTTTCAATCTGTTACTGAAAGTACTGGTTTGGTGCACATATCCGCCAGTTTTTGTGTGTTTCGCTCCTAACCACTCACATCTGCAGTCATCCTCAAAGAAATACCCCTGGATTGTTGAAATGTGTTTTGCTCAGAAAAGAGTGCCAGAAGTACCTGGGAGTTTATATCTCCTGGGTGGCAACTATCCAAAGAGTGAATGTGGCAGAAGAGAAAAAGTCCAGCTTCCTTTCCTGCAGGCAGAATAACTTTTGCTGAATAATTCACATCTAGCTTGTCCCTCAGGATCATGCTGAAGCTAAGGCTACTCATGAAGTTACACCCTTGCTTGGACATTTCCCTGTCATGCCCTGTAGGCTATTGCCTTACTGGTTTCTTCTTCTAACATTTCCTTAGTAAGTCACTTGTGTAGCATCTGTTTCTGGGAAACTTGATTTAAAACAATTTTTGTACTTGAATTCCCTAATTAATAAATCTGGGAAATGTGGAAAAATGATCACTTAGCTTCCTTTAAACCTTAAAGGTTTATAGACTATACTTTCATTGTGTTGTAATATTTATTTCATTGATACATAAATTCTAAAGAGGAAAACCTTAAGCTTGGTAATCATGGTCAAATCAAAATCACTATAGCCAGATCAAATTTGTTCCCTGGAAAGGGCTATTATTTTGTGTAGGTTTTTTCTGGAGGGCTACAATCTATAAGTTTTAAACCTTTTTTAAAGTAGTTATTTATTTGTAAAATAAAAGTTGCTTATGGAAATTTGAAAAAAACAAAACATTAAACAAATAAAAAGATAACTTTTTTCTACATTATTAAAAAAATAAGTAAAAACTCCCTGGTCAAATTTCCAAAGATATCATGGTGGTGGGGTGTATGTGTGTGTGTGTGTGTGTGCGCGTGTGCGCGCATACATGTATGTATGTGTAAGCCAATCTCATCTTTCTTCTTCCAAAAATGCAAAATAATTATGACTCTTCTCATCTCCCTTAACATCCTTCAAACTACTCAGATAATGAGTGACTCCAATAATTTACATTTGATGAGAAATACTAGCAGAGAAAAATTCAGGTGAATATAATTATGTCTAATTTATTGAGGATATTGTCATAATCATTCAACTTCAGCAAAAGAAACAGAGAACGTAGGAGAAAAAGCAAAACCATGTATAAGAAAGACAAGAGAAAATGTTTAATGAGAGAATAGTGACTACCACTGGGCTCCTGAGATATTGAATAAGACAAGAAGAATATTTATGTTGAAAATGGCAATTCAACAATTTATAAGCCTAGTTTCATGGAATATTGAGATGGATATCACAGTCTTGTGGGTTAAAATATGAATGGGGAGAGAGAGAAAGAGGAGATGTTTGTAGACAAATGATTTGATAAGTTTGAATGTCAAAAGGAGCAGAAAGATGAGACAATGCCTGGAGAGTTAAAAGAGGATTTTTGTTTAAGACTAGCTAGTACTGCATGTATTCATGCTGTGGGAATAAAAAAAAGAGAAAGAATTATGATTCAATAGGGGGTGTGGATAATATAACACATTCTTTGATAAAAGAGGAGGGGTAATGTTGAATATTGGCATCTATTAGGAATTCATTTGGATCCATGGAAAGGAGAATATGGATATATTTATAGCTACGTGCATAGATTTGGTGGTGGGAAAGTGAAGATGTTTGCAACTGATATCTAATTCAATATTTTATATCTCAAACCTACTTTGGTAACATCACACATGCTATGGGGAAGCAACAAGCTAATGGAAGTGAAGCTGCTATTAGTATGAGTCAGTATAATCTGATTTACAATCGGATAAAATATACTTCTGCTATACACATTGAAATAGAGAGCAACTAGTTATGATAGTCGTGAACAATTAATCTCTTTTAGGTGGATACTGAGAAGGTGAGTCATGATCTGAAAGTGGGAAGGTCCAGTTTTTTCAGTCTTACCTGTTTGTTCTATACCTTTAGATTCTTTTATAATTTTAATTCTCTCACCTAATAAAACATCCCTGAGGGCCAACTCCCTAGTCCCTTGGCTTCTCTGAAGTTCACATTTACTTTGCAGATGATTTCAAAACATCTATTGTTATGTGCCTGATCTTCAAATTTCCTTCTGTTCCATGACCATGCAAAGAATGTGTGTGTGGATGCGTGTGTGTGCACAAACACGCATATACACACATACCCAAACACTCCGGACAAACCTAGTTTCACTCTGGACAAACTATGGTCTGTGCTGTTTCATCCCAGAGTAGAACATCCATACATCCATGTGAAACATGACTCAAAAGCACATTATGCCATGTTTTATGATCCCATGTTTGTTGTCTTTCATTATTTTTCCATAGCTGTCTGTATATTGCTTTTGTTTACTTGCTGATTTGATATATTTCCTGATCGTCATAATTTTTCAGGACTCTCGATACATGTATTTGCACATCTCTAATCAATGCTTTCTGTGAGGAAAAATCTTATTTCAAAACTTTATTATTGGTACATAATAGTTGCATATATTTGTGGGGAACATGTGATGTTTTGACTCAGTCATATGATGTGTAATGATCAAATCAGGATAATTGGGATCTCCATCATCTCAAGCATTTATCATTTCTTTGTGTTAGGAACATTTTAATTCCACTCTTTTAGTTATTTTTAAATGTTTTAAATATTAACAATAAATTATTTTAACTGTAGTTACCCTATTTTGTTATCAAATACTGGATCTTATTCATTCTATCTGACTGTGTTTTTGTACCCATTAACCATCTCCACTTTATCCCCCTCTCGCCACTGCCCTTCCTAGTCTCTGATGATCATCATTCTACTCTTTGTCTCCATAAGTTCAGCTTTTAAAAAAATTTTAGCTTCCACATATGAGTGAGAATATGTAAAATTTGTTTTCCTGTGCCTGGCTTATTTCACTTAATGTTCTCCAGTTCCATCCATGCTGTTGCAAATGACAGGATTGCATTCTTTTTTATGGCTGAATAATATTCCACTGTGTATATGTACCACATTTTTGTTTTTATCCACTCTTTTATTGATGAATACTTAGATTGAGTCCATATCTTGGCTATTGGGAATAGTGCTATAATGAACATGGGAGTGCTGATATTTCTTCAATATAGCGATTTTCTTTCTTTTCAATATAACCAAAACAAAAATGAACAAATGGGATCGCACCACGCTAAAAAGCTTTTGCACAGCAAAGGAAACAATTAACAAAGTGAAGAGACAAGCCAGAACATGGGAAAAAATATTTGAAAACTACACATCTGACAAGGAACTAATAATCAGAATATGTAAGCTCAGACAACTCAGTAGAGAAAAAGATAATTCCGTTTAAAAATGAGCAAAATATCTGAATAGACATTTCTCAAAAGAAAGACACACAAATGACCAACAGGTGTATAAAAAAAATGCTCAGTATCACGATCATCAGAGAAATGCAAATCAAAACTACAATGAGATATCATCTTATCCCAGTTAAAGTGGAATATCTTATATAATTATTCAGAGGATAAATTCTAATTAGGTTTTTATATAAAATACTAGGAAACACATTTTTATTTCTACCTAATTTGGGGGATAAATATTTAGGCTTAGCTGATTCACTATTTTGAAAAAGCTGATCATTGTTTAAAAAATCTTTTCCTTGACAGTGTTTGATTTTAAGAAGTGATCAAATTTTATAATATTTCTACCTTTTTAAATTTTGGGATTCTTATTTTATGAAAATTATTGTGATGTAATATCTAAATCTTTTATCTTCATGGCATTACATTTACAGCATATTTTTCATAGCAGTCACTAATGCTTTCTGTGGATTTTTACATTAAACTCTCTAGACAAAGTTTTTTGAAAGATGCCAGTGGTCCTCTACATGCAGCAATGATTAAGATTCTCAATATCTTAATAATGCATTAAAATTGAGTTGACTTAGAAACAAAAAATTATATTATTTATATCAATGTGTCAGTTATAATTTTAGCTCTCAATCCACATTATATTGTCTGCTGTGCGATTCTAAAGCTGGACTCCAAATAATTCTTTACCTGCTGTTTGAGGCTAAACTTGGTCAGTAGAAGGCGCTGGAGGGACACTAGAAAACGAAGGGATTTCTTATCCAGAATCAAGGGAGTTCCTGCAGTTCGGATCCTACAAGGCTGTGGTTTCTGCAGTGTCTCAGCTCTTACAACACAGCCAATTTATGTCCTACTAGGCTTCTGCAGCACCTGACTAAATAGCCAGGTAAACCGGTACCTCCCCTGAGTGGCCTGCCCCAGCATCACCTCAAGCAGCTTTGTAGCCTCAGTGAATGTCTCCACTGTCCAGAGTCAAGACTTCTTACTTTCTGATAAGATCTGGATCTCAGCCCTTGGAAATGACCCAGAGGGTGGGAACACTTCTATATGTATCCCTTTCCTTGGGCACTCTATCTCACTCTAGGGGCATTAAGTCTACCCATTATGTGGCGTGACCTTATGTCTTCTACTCTTATATTCTTTGGAGTTCTTTTTTAAATGAAATATTTTTATTTTTGCTTTCTACTAGCCAATCCTCTGTTTCTTTAATTCTCTCTAATAGTTAGTAATTCCTTATATTAAGCATTCTTCTTTGAGATTACTGTGTGGTTTCTGTCTCCTGTTTGGACCCCATTAATACAATCAGTAACAAAAAAAGCTATGTATACTTTATACCTTCTGTGAGATTAAAAAAAAAAAAGTTATGTATACTTTATGTCTTCTTCGATGTATAAAGTTGAGAGATATATGTGTATAAGATAAGCCTAAAATATCTATAGAGTAGTAGCCCAGGAACCCAGCAAGACAAGCGTTTATTGAATAATACAACTTTCATGTAATAACTTTGTTTGCTATGACATTGAAACATAGGGCACTGAAAAGCATTTAATTAGTAGACATAACACAGCTAGGAAAATAATGTAAATCACCACAAGGTAGTTTTAAACATATACAAGTGGAAAGTTCCAAGTCAATTTTATTTTCACATTGAAATAAATAAATTTAATGCATGAATGTGCCAGAGAAGAAGTCATTCCCAGGCAATTTTAAATTTCTTTTGTAAGTAAGTTATGTATGATTCCACTGCAGACTTGGAAGGTTTGAAACAGAATATATGTCAACTTAAAAAGTAATTCACTTCAGATTATCTCCACTCTGAAAATGCACATTAGGTAAGGAGTCAATGAAATCCTAAGAGAAAGTAAATGCTAATCAAGGAAATGACTTCATCTTCTGTGCACTCCTAGTACCTAGCACAGATCCTTATGCATCTTGGGCATTCAATGAAATTTTGTTGAATGGATGAGTGATTCAGCTGTATGTGGCTAGAATTTTATTTCCCCCTTTATAAAGTACAATATTAAAAGATTTAAATGCTCATCATCTCTAATCATCAGGGAAATGCAAATCAAAACCACAATGAGATATAACTTAACTCCAGTGAGAATGGCCTTTATCAAAAAGTCCCAAAACAATAAATGTTGGCGTGAATGTGGAGAGATAGGAACACTGATACACCGCTGGTGGGAATGCAAACTAGTACAACTTCTGTGGAAAGTAATATGGAGATATCTCAAAGAGCTACAAGTAGAACTATCGTTTGATCCAGAGATACCATTACTGGGCACCTACCCAAAGGAATAAAAGACATTCTATAAAAAAGACATCTGCACTAGAATGTTTATAGCAGCACAATTCACAATTGCAAATGTGAGGCAACCCAAGTGCCCATCAATACACGAGTGGATTAATAAAATGTAATATATGTATAGAATGGAGCTCTACTCAGCCACAAAAAACAATGGTGATCTAACACCTCTTGTATCATCCTGGATAGAGCTGGAGCCCATTATACTAAGTGAAGTATCACAAGAATGGAAAAACAAGCACCACATGTGCTCACCATCAAATTGGTATTAACTGACCGACCCTTATGTGCACATATGATAGTTACATTCATCGGGTGTCGGGCAGGTGGAGGGGGCAGGAAAGGATGGGTATATACGCACCTAATGTCTGTGATGCGCACCATCTGGTGGATGGACGCACTTGAAGCTCTGACTTGGGTGGGGCAAAGGCAATATATGTAACCTAAACATTTGTACCCCCGTAATATGCTGAAATAAAAAATGATAATTAAAAAATAAAAAATAATAAATAAAAACTACAATGATAAATACAAAATATTAAAAGATTTAAGACTGTAAAGAAAAGATTAGGACTAAATCTTCAGGTAAGTATTATAGCAAACTAGTCTGCTCATAAAAGACAGCCTTAATTATAGGTAGTGGTGTCAGATAGTAGCTTCTGGCAACATGAAGAGAGTAGAGGGGAAGATAGAACTTTTGTTTTCATAGCATTGGAAAATGTGTATAGATTTTATAGCATTGGAAAGTCATCATTATCATGTCAAATCATCTCTTGACTTGCTATTAGTAAATCAGATTTTTGCCATATTTTGTCTTTAACATATTCTTTCTAGACAAACAGTTGAGTTCAAGTGGATATAAGGAAATTCTTGCCTTCTAGGGATTTAGTATAATAGGAGAAAAGGAAAATATATCAGGAGATAAAGATGTGGATTCTTGTCCCTAGTGCTCCAACTTGCCCATCAATCCCTGCCCCACGCCACTTCATATCTGGTTTTTAGGACAAGGTAAGATACATACAGTAAGTCTTAATTTCTCCACTTGCAGATGGCAATAATAATTTGCTTTGTCTCATGTCGCAGAGCTATTTTGAGGATCCAAGGAGATAGTGTAAGTAAACATATTCTAGAAATTGTAAATTAATCATAGGTACAAAAAAGTTTTATAACAAGACCTTGTTGCTATAAGATAGTGCTGCCGGAAAAGTTAAAGACTGATTAGTATTTTCATGGGAGCATGTCTGATGATACTGGTGCTATAGAGATGCATTAGATATTACTATATAGTAGATAGAAGCATGAGCTTTGAAATCATTCAAATGGGTTAAAATACACTTTCTGTCTTTTACTAACCAAAACAGTTTGGGAAAGGTACTAAATCTCACTGATCTCATTTGTTTCTCACCTATAAAATAGAAATAGTAGTATTTAGTTTATAGATTTGTGAGATAAAGAGTATGCTAAGCACTTATCAAACAGTAGATGAGACTTAGTAAATCTCTTATTAATGATAACTCATAGAATAATAAGTCAGTGATTTTGCACAAAAATGACACACTAGACTAATTATATGCACCGAAATTGGATTTTTTGTACAACTGCTTTAGGCTCCTTCTCACTTAATCATTTTTGTGAAAATTTTTAGTACCAATTAGGAGAATCAGTCTAAGATGAGTAGTTCTCAATTTTCATGTGTATAAAAATCACCCAAGGAGTTTGTTAAAAATGCAGGTTCTAAGACTTTGGATGCAGAGATTTGACCTTGGGGGTCTGATTTGTGCCCTGGGGATGAATGCTTAAAAGCACCTGTGGTGACTCTGATGAGTGATTCCACTTTGAGAACAATTGCTCTAGTGTGTGTTATGCTCAGGGGTATGATGCTGGCTATACATAATTGCAACTTTTTCATTGTGTATATTCTACAGCATAATCTATAATGTCTACTTTTTCTCCTAAAAGGGTTTTCCTTTGTTAAACTGTTAAGGCCAAAGAAAAATATTTTGGATCCAAATTATTAGATGTAGTTGAAATAGCTGCATTACAAAAACAAATTCCAACTATCATAATACATGAGATTGAGAAAGACTTAGGGTTCAAAGAGATTTTTGAAGAAATAAATCTAGGAAAATATATTTCAGTGCATTTTGAATTGATCTATTTTATGATGTTGATTTATTTTCCAATTGCATAGCTGACATTTCTTAAAGAGTGGTCATGAAAATAGGAGATGGAAGAAAAATTAGTTTTGCATGCTTTCCATAGATAACATAAAATCCCCGAGGATATTTCCAGTGTTTGTTTTATTTGTTCAATCTCTAAGTTGTTTGCATAATTCATTCAGAGGATATAGAGATTTGCCAACAATCATATTAATTTCAATGATTTGTGTGTGGTTCATGTTGTCTCAATTTGAGTATTTGTGTTAATCAAATATTTTTCCAAATAATAAAGGCTTACCAAATAAAAAGGGAGTTATTTATTTAAATATGCCTATATAAATACATCAACCTCATACTCAGGCTTACTAGAAGACTTTAGAAATAAGCTTTAAAGTAGCATCTGCAGGAGGATAGCTTCCCTCTAGAGAAGAAAACAGAGCAGCATCATTTCAACTCAAAGTTTGGCTTTCCTGGTCTATGTATTTTCTTCCCAGAGATCACACAGCTGCAAAGGACAACTTGCTTGGGGTGAAAATTTTATCAGATCATCTGAGAAACTAATCTTAGGTTTTCCTCCTTATGGGTACACCTGGCTAAATGCAGAGCCATGGCTGTGCCTGCTGCATGTCACAATTATGGGAAAACCATAAGCACCTGTAGGGATGATTGTTATGATAAGTGAGCATTCACACTGGGGATATACATGTTGATGTTCATACACATATCTATCACAATTACACTATTGGGAGCAAGTAAAGACCTCGCACAGCACTTTCTGTGAGAATGCTTTGCAATGGGGCAGAACCAGTCTTCAATTTCTCAGACTAAAAAGAACCACATGTCAGGGCCTAACTGAAAGTTTATTTCCATGCACCTAAAATGATCACAAGATGAATGTGAAAATTAGAGTTGATTAATACATTGACTCTTTATTTAGAAATGTTTTTAATTTTGTTAAACTTTGAACAAAATCAAGAAAATTAAGTTTTGTTATTTCATAAAGAAAAGTTGAGCACATATGAAAAATGAAGATATTAAATAACGTGCTTTCCTGAGTACGTCAGTATTGTTTAAATTTAGGAAAAGGAATTCAGGCAGAACAATGATGACAAAACCTCCAAAATAATTAGTTTCATCTTGATTGTTGTCTCATGCCTTTGTTTTCTGAATAAATATATGAAGGGAGGAAGGTGGTTGTGGGAAGAAAGGAAGGGAGAAAGAAGGTAAAGGCTAGATGGATAAAACAGGAGAGTTAGAAACGAGTTTATATATTAGCAGTAAGTGGCATAACTAAAAAACTGGTCTTGATGAAATAAAAAAGGAATATATTGTGAGTAATAAATTATTAGGAACTTGCTTCCATAAAGGTAATATTGAAATATATGATATCAGAGAAAAATATTTTAGGGTAATAAATAGGTCCTAGATCTTGCCATGGAAACATGGAGGTAAATGTTATTAGAATTTTTAAAATAAAAAGGAAATAGTGTAAAATAATGAGCTAGTGCTTGAATGGGTTATGGCTTTATACAAAAAATTTGCCAAAAATGGCAATAAAACTAAAAGTAAATAAGAAAACATAGAACCTGGTGCCAAAGTTATCAGCTAAATGACTAAATGCCCTATTTTTCTTATTTTAAAAATGTGTATGTTAGGGAAAATGAGCAAACTATTAAAATAATATTCATTTTTAAATGTCATTATTTTTTCAGCAGCACTTATATACAAGGCACTGCATGTAAGTGTTCATTTAAAAATTGCTCAATTATAAATCATATTTTATATTGTCTTAAGCCCCTTCCTCATTGGTTCCTTCATTGGAATGTTTCCTTAGTATAATAATAAAGTATCATTTTTGAGAAAACTTGGACCATTAATTTTTTTACTTCCATCCTTTAGTAATCTTAGGCTTTTAAATATCACCTACACAACAGTTGTTACAATGTATGATAAAAAGCTTGTGTTGCTTCTTGACATACTTCTTAATTTTCTATTTTGTTGCTAGTATTAATGTCAGAGCAGGAAAATTCTTAATTTAAAATGAAATATTATGGAATGTGTGAATGATGTCTTTATCAGGTGAACAAAACTGTGTATATAAATAATGTCATTTTTCAACAATAAGTTGAAAATAAATGCACTATCTCTTTTTTTTAATTTTGGAATAATTAACATTACAATTGAAAATAAATATTTCAAAACTAAAAATAAGTCATAATTTTTATTTTATATTAGAAACTAAAAATTCTCAAAAAATTCTTTTTGAAATTTCGTAAGCAAAATGCATGTGATTATTATATCCTACTATTTTAAATAAACTGATAATATTCCAAATTGTTGGTAATGTTATTTAATTTAAGGTAATATTATTTAAATTTTAACAAATATGAGTATACAAATGCCACAGTTTCTATCCTTAAGTGATGGAAACTGGGATATGATGAAAAAATTTATTTGTTGTATGTTCTGAAAGAATTTTGATATTAAAAGTGGAAATATGGAATTTCTATAAATATTTCAAAACAACAAGTAGAATTGTATTTTTAAGGAAAATTTAAAATACAATTTGTGTTAATCTTTTTCTGTATAGACACAGAATAATGATTAAAAATTATGGTTTCTTTCTCAATATAGACTTAATAAGAATTTACCATAAAGACAGGTCACTGGAATGAATTTCCAAAAGAGCAATTCATTTACTCATTTTCTCATGTAATAAATATTTACTGAGTGCGTACTATATAAGAAACTCTGAGGCTCTGAGGAAGAAAAGACAAATACGAGTGAAGCAATTCTTTTTTTTCATTGGGTTTATAGGGAGAATCTGAACATTTTCAATGAAGATTAAGGCAAATATAAAGACACGGTGGAGTTAAGAGGAAAAACTTTATGAAAACGTAACTCCAATATAGAGATAAAAAGACATGCAGATATATTTTGTATTATATACTAAAAAGTAAAATAAGGATATCTTTGATGTGCAAATATATATATATATATAAACACACAGCTACAATACATAGCAATTAGATATTTACAGAAATTATTAAACATCTGTGATTTACTCTGAAAGAAAGTAGAGAAATCCATTTTGGAAAATTAATTAGCTTCCAAGAATTATCTTTAAAAGTTGCCCTTTGCAACTGTACAAGATGCAAATCTCTTGATTGTTTTGTACTTTATTCATTATGAATATAATGTGTTAAATGGACAAAACTTATCTGAAATATTATAACATCAAAATTAAATTAAAGCATATTTATCAGAAAAGCAGTTTCTAGATAATTTCCTAGGGATATAATTTGGGAAGATATTTTAATTAGCCATGAAACTGAGCAGTGCTCTAATATGAAATGGAGTTTAAATATCTTAATGATATTTTCTATTAATATTTAATTTAAAGGATTATAATTAGTTTTCAACGATGCAAAATTATGCAAAAATTACAATACATGCAAAAATTATAATAGCAATTTCTTTGGATTTGAATGAATAAGAATACAAAATTTTTGGAATGTGTTACGGCTATTTCTTTCCAGTCGTATTAACAAGCAAGAAAAATTGATGTATGAAATTTTTGACCATGATGATTACTATTGATCATGAAGAAAATTGAATAAATTACCCTGTGATAGTCTGAATTTCCAATAGCAAACAGATAGAGTCTATGATTTCCTGACATCTGCAAATCTAAATAGGAAATCAAAACTAAAAGTAGTGCCAATAGGTGAAGCAACTGAAGTAGGAGCTGCAATAAAAATTTAGTGCAAGTGTCTTTTTGATAAAATGACTTCTTTTCCTTTGGGTAGACACCCAGTAGCGGGATTGCTGGATTGAATGGTAGGTCTACTTTTTGTTCTTTGAGGAATCTCTGTACTATTTTCCATAGAGGTTGTACTAACTTGCAGTTCCACCAACAGTGTATAAGCATTCCTTTCTCTCTGCATCCATGCCAGCATCTATTGTTTTTGGACTTTTTAATGAAAGCCATTCTAACGGGTAAAGTGATATCTCATTGTGAATTTAATTTGCATTTCCGTGATGATTAGTGACATATAGCACAATTCACAATTGCAAAGATGTGGAATCAACCCAAGTACCCATCAATTCATGAGTGGATTAACAAAATATGATGTATATATATGTAGGCACATGATGGAGTACTATTCAACAATAAAAGGAAGTGAATTAATGTCTTTTGCAGCAATTTGGATGGAACTGGAGACCATTATTCTAAGTGAAGTATCTCAAGAAAGGAAAAACAAACACCACATATACTCTTTAATATTTTGGAACTAATTGATGGACATACATGGGCACAGGAAGACGTAAAAATCATTGGAAATCAAGAAGGGGGGGATAAGAGGAGGATTAAAAACCTACCTAACCGGTACAATGAACATTATTCAGGTGAGGGAAACACTTATAGCCCTCACTAAAACATTATAAAAGCTATCCATGTAACAAAAACATTTGTAGCCCCTTAATGTCTCTACTGAAAAAAAAAAAAAAAAAGAAAGAAAGAAAGAAAGAAAAAAGAATTCCAAGATAGTAAGAGCAGAGGATTAAACCAAGTGCCGGGCCTTTGATGCCATCCTTGTGGCTGAGTTAGCTTTAAGAAAAGAGAAATGATGTTTCCAAATTTTGCCTTACAGGAATTTTTCTCTATGATAATTGGATAATAAATTAACATTCTTTTTCCCCACCAGAAAAAATAAAGTAGGAGCTAATTGTGTTCAGAATCATGTTAAAAGCAGATTTTGATAATGAATAGTAACATTCCTATGAACCTAATGCTCTCTGATTAAACTAACATCTTGACTTTGCCTAACATAAGGGCAATTGGAAGATTACCATCACATTTGGTAGGAATTGTCAGTGGATTTAGGCATAGGTTGATGTAGAGACAGATTACATCAGACCCAGGTTGTAGAAATTGACCTGTCTCATCTGCGTCTCTCAAGGAAACCTAGAGATTAAAGTTTTGGATTAAAAGACTTCCAGAAATAAATTAAACTACCCCACCATATTAACGAAATGAATTTATTTTAAAAAAACAAAACCAGAAAATATGCATGTCAGCTGAAACTCACAGTTTAAACTCAGTTTTAATTATTTATAGAAAAAATTGAAGGTAGATGCTGAGAACCACAACTATTTAAATAATGAAACAAAAGTAAATATTTATATGAAAAGATATCCAATTATGGGTTTATTAAAAAGCTGGTTACAAAGACTACATATAATATGATTGTTTAAGCAAATTCATTATTTCATGTAAGTAACAACAAATTACTAATCAATTGTTAACAATATTTCTCTCTAGAAGAAAGTTTTTCCTTTTACTCTTCTCAGTTTTGAATTTTTATTTTAAAAATGTACATTTTTATAATCATATGATACAAGAAAGTGATTGCATTCTAAAAACAGGACCTGGATTTATTCAAAAGAAAGTTTTTGAAGGAATTTACAAATTATTCTTTTAAAAAATCAAACTTCCCATACATTTACTCTGTAAATCCTACTTCTAAGACAGTTTATATTTTTAAAGCTGTTTCAGTTTTTTGTTTTTTTGTTTTGTATTGAGACTGAGTCTCTTTCTGTCACCTGGGCTGAGTTCCATGGCGTCAGCCTAGCTCATAGCAATTTCAAACTCCTGGGCTCAAGCAATCCTTCTGCCTCAGCCTTGCCGGTAGCTGGGACTACAGGCGCACGCCAGCATGCCTGGCTAATTTTTTCTATTTTTAATAGAGACTTGCTTAGGCTGATCTTGAACTCCTGAGCTCAAGAGATCTTCCCATTGTCGGCCTCCCAGAGTGCTAGGATTATAGGTGCGAGCCACCACACCTGGCCCTTAAGACTGTTTTGAATATAAGAAAATTTGTTTGAAAATACTAAAAAAAAAAATTGAAATTGCCCTGTATTATTAAAGAAGAAAATTAACATGGTATAAAAGATCAAAACTTTGGAAGCTGGCACAGTGCCATCTCATATGTATATGATAAGTTATAGCAATAAGGAGTTTAAATTCAGTCCAGCATTTCCTGATGATTAGGGATAAAAAGATGTCTTCAAACATTTTCTGTTTCTAGAAACTTATATACTTATCACAAGGATCTTATAAAATGGATAACAGATAAAAAAAATAAACTCTTTTTCATAGTTGTTTTAAATGAAAGAGAAATATCCATCATATGGACTTTTCTTATAAAATTAAACTGAATTTAGTGAAGTTTTGAGTTACAAATGAGAGAGCCTTTCTACATGGGGATAATATGTTCCAGATATATTACTTTCTGATGACCTATCTTAATGCAAGAATTAACCACACAGAATCCAAATAAATTAACAGTTAACATGCCACTTAAGTCTTTTTCCTCAAATATCGAATGTATCAAGTGAATTTTTGGCTAATGCTGAATTGAAAGGATTTTATGCTTAAATTCTCTGACAAGTGTTTGAAGTGCTAATGTTCTATAGTTTCTATTTACTTATTAAATGAGTTCCATGGAGATTGTTTGCTTTAAAAGATCCTATTATTTTTAACATAGTTGTCGGTAAGCTTTTATCTTTACAGCCATAGATTTAGAGAGAGGAAATGTTTTATAGTGAAAAGAATTGACTGTGGTATTAGAATGGATTACATCTCAGTCTCTGCCTTTTGCCAGCTAAATGACCCTCACTTTTCCCATCAATCAAATTAGTATAAAGATGTGCTTGCAAGTTTGCTGTAAGGACTCAGTGGGATAATGGAGGTGATGTTCTGAAAGGAGAATTAGCTCCATGTCATTTTTGTCTTGCATACTTTGTGATGCTAAAACCATATTATCATTGTGTAGATTTGCATTCATTTTGCTTTTCTTAGCAAAGAAATGTAATTGCTACAACAAGGATTACTAATTGTCTACAATAATATTCATTCTCTCCTTATTAACAAAAAACTTTGTGTTTACAAGGACAATGAACTTGGCTTAAAACCAGATTTTCTAACTTCTGTTGTTGCTAGGGCTAGTCTTGTGACTTCTAGTTCTGGCTAATTGTATGGACGTGGAAGATGCTGGTTCTGGGAAAACCTTTAGATAGTTAGGTTTCTGTCATGTTTGGATGAACATAACCCCTAATTCATACAAGATATGGTTCATGAAAGTGTAGTTTTATAAATATCCAAAACAATATGTGGAATGCAATTGATATGGGGTTTGGAGAAAGGATCTACTAACTGCGGGGTGAAAATCTACTGACTCCTGATATGCATCAGTGAAACATCTGGTCAAATTGTTCTACTTGGGGTGAAGACCAAGGTGATGACTGACATTGTAAAAATGGGGAAAATGGAATAAAAGATTTAGTACATTGGGTACTTCTTACTCTTTTCTGAGGAGTCTTACAAAGAAAGAATAGACCTAGAAATGGAAGAAAATAATTTTTTTCTAAAAGTCACTCGGTATTTGTGATCTACAGTCAAAATTGACTGAGAGTTCCACAATGCAGTTTCTAGGGTTGAAAAAGACTACAAATTGTAGTGCTTATTATGGTGGTTTTGAAACTGTAATTTTAACAGGGCATAATAATGGAGTGGCAGCCTTTTCTGGAGTATTTTCTTTTAAGTGTTCTCCACTAAACAAGAGCTGGAGCCCACAACAAAGAGACCTATTTTTTAAAATTGCTTTAAAGTAGTAGTCATTAAGCTAAGGGCCAGGGGAGAGACAGAATACATATGACAGTAGAAAAAGAATGGGGTTGAGCTTTAAAGGTTATAACTAGACAAGATCTTTGGCTGTGGATACATGTAATTTACCAGGAGCAAGTAGGTTTGTCCTATAGAAGATTATATAGACTCACTCAGGATTTTTCCAACAAAACAGATGTAGGCAGAAGTGACGTATACCATTGTAGGACAGAGCCAGTATATAGTTCATTATCTCTCTCTTCCCTCTTCTTTAAGACCTGCAATGCTCTAGAATGATACTAAGATCTGGAATGAATGTTAAACAGAGCTGTGGCTGTTCACCAATAGAAGTGTTGTTGAAAATATATAAGCCTTTGTTATTGTCCGTTCTAAGATTTTGGGACTCTTTTTAGTCCAGTGTAACCTACCTTGAATATACATAAAGCATTATGTAACCTTGTTTATGGGAAGCCAAGAGTATATTCAGAAGATAGTAAGTAATTTATTGCCTCGGTTATTATACTTAAGCCTTTAAATTTAATAGGGAAACAAATTTATACCATCCAAAAAAAGAGATAGCGTAAAGGAACAAATGAAAGGCTAGGGCATGGAAGAAATGATAAAGGCACAACAAATTGGAATTATTCCGTTAACTTTTGAAGAATGGGATAGATACAGAGAAAAGTAACAGGAGTCCCACTAAGGAGTTGATAGCACTCTGAGGTTAATTTTATATGTCAGCTTAACTAGGCTATTATGCCCAGTTTCTTGGTCAAACACCGGTCTAACAATTGATGTTTTTTTTTCTTTGATGTGATTAACATTTAAATCAGTAAAGTTCGAGTAAAGCAGATTATCCTCCATAATATGATGCCTCATCTAATCAGTTGGAAGTCTTAAGAGAAAAGACCGAGCTTCCTTGAAGAAGATGGAATTCTTCCTCCAGACTGCCTTTGGATTTAAGATTACAAAATCAGCTCTTGCCAGAATTTCCTGCCTGCCACCCTGACAGTGACAGCTCTGTTTCTCTGAAGAACCAGACTAATAATGTAAGGACTTTAACAACATTGAGGAACAGCATGGCTTTCAAGAGCTCTTGGCCCTCAAACCTTGGGTTCTAAAGTGTCAAGACAAATTTATTTTATGTATATGAATGAATGACCGATATATATCCTAATCTGGTGTAACTCAAATATAATTATAAGGAGTCTGTTTTAAATGTAACATATAATAAGAGAGTGAATATATACGCCTGTACTGGAGAATGGTAACTGAAACATAGTTACTTCGACAAACCAGATGGAATCATTTACTAATAGTCTCCGGTTACCACTACAGCCACTGGAAATATGTGATAAATGGGGAAATATCATTTTTATTGGGTAAGAATGGAGCATGATACTCTAATTTTAACCCTGTTAGACATTACTTTAATCTTTTTGCCACAGCTGCTTGGTGCAACCAAGGTTTTCTAAATTTATTAAGAGAATTAAAAAAAAAAAAAATCTGCCTCATGTGTGACATTGACTCCAGAATCAGAACTTATTTTGCGAACTTACCTTGGAAGCTTTAATTGGTATAATGCTTATGAAAGCCAATTGGCCAGAAAAAGAAACTAATTAAGCCTAAAAATGTACACAATCTCTTCAATGTTACCATTAGTATTTATCACGGATGATGAAGGAAAAAGAGTGATTGAACTGGAAGAATACCAAAAGACCTGTGGATGGATATGGCTATGATTCACATGCTTTGCAGAGCAAATTCCTATTACTCATTGGATGTTTTAAATTCTGGTGGCCCTTGGGGAACTAGTAGTTTTGTTTTATTAAATAAAATGTAAGAGAAATTGCAGAAAAGATACCTGAGAAATATGTACAGTACCCAGGAAATAGCAACCAAAGTCAGAGTGTGGGTTAGGAAAGAAAGGGTTGGTAGTATCCCTCTCTTTACTGGAAGATGGCATGTTAAGAAAGATGGCTTGGCCAAATATAATCATCCACATGCTTCCATTGTGCCTTTCAGTCTTATAGTTACATTTTAAAAATTCTTTGACACTTTCAAGATTTTTCTCTTTGTCCTTGGTTTTCAGGTCCTTAGTATTGTTTTCTTTCCATTTATCTTGATTTTGTTTTATAGGGCTTCATAAATATATGGCAAAATACCTTTGTTTTGGAAAATTATTATCTATTATACCTTTAAATATTACTTCTGTCTCATTCCTTTTCTTTTACCATCTTGGAACTAAATTATAATATTTTAAAATATTTCAAAACATTTCAACAGTCCCTATTTTTCCCTTATTCTTTTTTCTATATTTTTTAACTTTTTTCATATTTATTTCAGTCTGGATATTTTCTACTGGTATTTATTTTAGCTCATAAATCTTCTCTTTAGCTGCTATTAAATGCATTCATTGAGTTTTAATTTTAGTTATTATTTTTACTTCTAGTAGTACCATTTGACTTTTTTATATATTTTATGTTTTCATTGTTTCTTTAATGTAATAATCACTCTTTTTCTTGAACATATTAATCTATTATTTTTAGAGGCTTACCTTGTAACACTAATATCTGTATAACCTATGTATCTGAACTATCATTTGATTTTTTTTTCTCTCCTGTTGCTGCCTTCTGGTATTCATGGAAATTTTTTATTGATGCTGGACATTGTGTTTAATACACTGCAGAAACTCTGTAGATCTTATCTTCCTCCAAGTGAGGATTTACCTTAGCTTCTACCAATTATTCAGAATAGAAAGACATTACCTCAATCTAACCAAGAATTGGGCTGTTTCAAGGCTTGGTTTCATTCTTTATTGCCTTCTTATTTCTGATTTACTTTAGTTCTAGAGAGCAGCCCTTCAGAATTCTCAGTCGAAATTCTGAATTGTTTGCCTACAGTCCTTCTTTCTTGGTGGATTCTGAACTCTAATTTTTGTCTCTTCCTCATGAAGAGACTAGAGCTAGGGCACAGGTGGTCACTGACTTCAGCTCAGCTTCTTTGTGTCTCAGTTCATACTAGTTAGAAATCCTCAAATGCCTTTTTTAATGCCTCATAGAATTGCAGGTTCATCTTAGGGAGTTTCCCTTCTCTTTGGCTTCTTGACCCCTCAATTCTAGCTCTTGGTAGCTCTCTAAATCTTCAGACCAGTGTTTGCTTTATTTTACTTTGATTTGTGGGTTTTCATTTTTATTTTTAAACCTCCTTTTGTAGTTGTTCTCGGAGTGGGGGTGGGGTTGCATGTAAGTGTTACTTTATTTGAACTAAACTCAGAATATACTTTTGATGTGAAAATCCCATTCCTTTCTTCAATTCAAAAACATCTCCAGGTTGTTCTAGAAAATTCTCTTTAAATTTTTTTTTTTTTTACATTTTCTTCATACTTTTCTGCTGTTTTGTAACCTCTTACATATATAATATGTACATCAACTATTTGTCTTTTTGTTTTGTGTTCTAAGTGAATTCCTTAGTACAGTCTCCAATTCACTAATATTCTCTTTGACAACTTCTAGCTTACCCTAGAATTCTTTCATATTTTGTACTTCTTTAAATTAAGTGAATATATTATTTTTAAGGTTTATAATTGCTTTTCTCATTTATTTATATTAGCTTTATAATTTATGAGTGATTTGTTTTTGTTTTTAACCTCACACATATATAATATATATAAAAGTTGGCTAGAAAGTCTTATAATAAAGTAAATTTTATTTGAAGTGAATTTCTAATCAGTTATTGATTTTATAGGTTGTCTTTCTTACCACTAAACTTTTTAATGAAAATTTTAACATGTCATTTTCCATCTAATAAACTCCTCACCTTCCTTTAAGGCTCAGCTAAAATGTAGACTCTTTTGTGGAACTATATTTAGTTCCTCATGTCTGAAGTAATGATTAATTTTATTATCTTCCCACAACCCTTTGCTTAATGCTATAAACCTATAGAATATAATGTGATATGTTTGTGTTTCCCTGATTGGATTAAAAGCTATTTAGAGTAAGATTTTGGGGCCATTTTGTAACTGTCTACTTTTATCTAGTGATTTAAATAAAACATGTAACCAATATAATTTTTAAATAATAATTATACTTTTATTTATTAATTTATAATACAGACTGAGAGGCTAAGAAGGAAGTTACTTACACTGGAGAGCATAGATACTGTTGCTTGATCTTTTTATTTGCAGAGATTGAATTTTCCTAGAAATAAGATCTAAACCTTTTTATAGTGCATTTTCTATAAAATAAAATTTTCCCATATTTTTTTTCTTTTGGGATGAAAAGAATAGAGATATTGATATGAACCTGCATACACTGTTGAAAGAAGTGTTTTGAGATATAAGTAGTCAACTCTCTAGAGATTGATTGTGCTACCTTTAAAGAGAAAGGTTCTAGGCAAAGAGTTCTCACTGTCATAGGTGCTGGAAAAAATTTTGTGGAAATAGTTTGTGAGTAATAAGGTATCTCCGACTTCCTGCATGTGAAACACAGGCTGGCTGCAAGATAATGTCATCTATGCTGACAAATTTCATTCCTCATTTGAAATGGCAAATTTTTACATAATGCATAGATAATATAGTAATTAAACATAAATTTGTGTTAGTCTGTGTCCTTTGAGAAACAAATATCAAGACAGTATTAAACAGGCAAGCATTATATTAGGGGAAATGGCTGAGAGAAAGGATCAGGTAGGTAGCCTGGAAAGGCTGGAAAGGCTGTGAAACCAGGAAGTTTGATCTTGAGTGAAGAAATGAGAGAGAGAATGTTGGATAGAAGTATCCTAGATGGACTTGCAGTATATAAAAGGTTTGGCCAGACCAAGGGGGAGTCATTAAGTGAGATTCAACCTAAAAAAGAGGCTCATGTTTCCCAGAAATGGCCATTCTAGAAGCATTGATCTTAGTGAAGAGATAAAGATGAAATTCGAAGTGTAGCAGTTAAGAGTTTTTGATTGATAATGCTACCTGTAGTAGGAGGTCTGATCGTTATAATCAAGACAGATATAAATCATAACACATCCAACATAGTGGATTAAAATCAGCCTAAGAGATTTGTTTTATTCTTGACTCTTAAAATTATTTTACTTATTTTACATTTTTC
>NW_012147189.1:822007-838576 GCF_000956105.1 Propithecus coquereli | reverse complement strand
GAGTGCAATGCGCACCACCCGAAGGATGGACATATTTCAAACTCGGACTTGGGAGGGGGGACCAAGGGCACATAGGTAACCTAAACATCTGTACCCCCATAATATGTTGAAATAAAAGAAAAAAAAAAGTCTTTTAATATCTTGGACAATTTAAAGATAAAATTCTGTAGTTTAATAGACATACCTTTTACTGCTAATAGAGCTATTAACAGAAGAAATCCTCATATGTATTATGAGTAGACCAGTCTAATAAAATCATAACTTGAATTCAGTGGAACCAATTGTTTTGAAATTAGCTGGTTAGATTGAAATCTATCATATCCTTAATACAGCCTTGAAAATAAACAACCAACATAAAATTTCATTTGATCTTTAATCTCTTCCTCTCCCAACTCTCCCTCAATAAAGTGAATTACAATTTCCTGTGACAAACAATAATTATTTTATATGTTAGATATCTAACCAGATCCTTATGGGCAACTTCTGGTCTCACTAAGGACACACTTTGAAGCAAACTCAGCATTTTATCATATTTAAAAAAGAGATTACCAGACTCCCAATAGCTTTTGTGTGTAGTGAGAAAAGGAAAATTATTTTGCATACCATATCCTATAACTTCATCTTCCATCTAAGCATCTCAGTTTTTTCCCACGTACCATTTTTCTTCCAGCTGCCTCACCTTCCTTGTCTTCTATTATCTGACCTCTTAAACCCTCTTACATATTCCAAACAATTCATTCTGCTAAGTTAAATTAAGTTTTGCCTAATGCTGCCTCTGTACATATTTTAAGTTTGGAGTAAAGGTTTCTCTGAACATAGTGAATTGTAACTCAACTTGATACATAAACAGACTTTAACTTACTCTTTTAACAAGTAGCTGAGTCTCAGCCAATTACGGTAACCAACTGTTTAAATAAGGCAAATGGTGAGCTGTTAACCAAACCATCTACTTTTGTATTTCTGTTTTCTACATGTCACTTTCCTTTTTCTCTCCGTAATGTTATCTGATGATGCAGCAGCCCTAGAATTGCCTTGAGCCTATTCTGATTATAGGGGCTGCCCAATTTGTGAATTATTCTTTGCTCAATTAAAATCTGTTAAATTTAATTTGTCTAAAATTTTTCTTTTAACATATGATATCAGAAGTGGAATTGAGGTAGAGCTTCCAGTGGCCCTCGGGAGCAATGAGTGACCAAATGAGATACCCACTGGGCCCACTGTATTCACTGCTCTCTTGAAGCCAACTAGAGATTATGAGTAAATTTTCTCTTGAATTATGAAGCACCACAGATTTGCATTTTGAGCTATATGAGCTTGTTTGAGCAAATTTTTGATTCAAACTCGTTTCAGAAGTTGTGACAGAAACTGGACTGGGTTTTTGCTCTCTCTGGGCTACAGTTTCTCTATCCTTCAAATAAAGATAATATCCTTTGCCCACCCTTTGATAGGGTTGTTTGATTTTTTTTTTCTTGCTGATTTTCCTGAGTTCTTAATAGACTGTAATTATCAGCTCTTTATCGGATGTGTAGCTTGCAAAAATTTTCTCCCATTCTGTAGGTTGTCTGTTTGCTCTTGTGACAGTTTCTTTGCCTGTGCAGAAGTTTTTTAATTTGATCAGGTCCCATTTATTTATTTTTGTTGTTGCCATGATTGCCTTTGGGATCTTCTTCATAAATTCTTTGCCGAAGCCAATGTCTAGAAGAGTTTTTCCAAAATTTTCTTCTGAAATTCTAATATTTTCACATCTTAGGTCTGTTACCCAGCGTGAGTTGATTTTTGTGAGAGGTGAAAGGTGTGGATCCTGTTTCAGTCTTCTACATGTGGCTATCCAGTTTTTCCAGCAGCATTTATTGAATAAGGATTCTTTTCCCCAGTGTATGTTTTTGTCTGCTTTGTCAAAGATTAGATGGCTATATGAGGATGGTTTAATATCTGGGTTCTCAGTTCTGTTCCATTGGTCAATGTCCCTGTTCTTGTGCCAGTACCAAGCTGTTTTAATTACTACAGCCTTGTAGTATAGTTTGAAGTCTGGTAAATTGATCCCTCCCATTTTATTTTTATTGCCTAGGATTGCTTTTGCTATACAGAATCTTCTCTGGTTCCATATGAAGTGTAAGGTTATTTTTGTATATCTGTGAAAAATGATGTTGGTGTTTTAATAGGGATTTCATTACATCTTTAGATCACTTTGGGTAGTATAGACATTTTAACAATGTTGATTCTGCCGATCCACAAGCGTGGTGTGGTTTTTCACCTGTTTCCATCATCTGCTATTTCCTTCCTCAGTGTTTCATAGTTCTCCCTGTAGAGGTCTTTTACCTGTTTAATTAATTATATTCTTAGGTTTTTTATTTTCTTTGTTGCTATTGTGAAGAGAATTGAGTCTTTGATTTGGTTCTCAGTTTGACTGTTATTGGCATATATGAAGGCCTCTGATTTGTGTGTATTAATTTTGTATCCTGAGACTTTACTGATTTCATTTATCAATTCCAGAGTCTCTTGGTTGAATCCTTGGGGTTTTCCAGATATAATATCATATCATCAGCAAACAGTGAGAGTTTGATCTCTTCTGCCCCCATTTGGACTCCCTAAATTCTGCTGTCTTGCCTAATTGGTCTAGCGAAGACTTCAGCACTATGTTGAATAGAAGTGGAGATAGTGGGCAATCTTGTCTGGTTCCAGTTCTAAGTGGGAATGCTTTCAATTTTTCCCCATTCAGTATGATGTTGGCTGTGGGTTTATCATATATGGCTTGTATTGTTTTTAGGTAAGCCCCATCTATGCCTCTTTTATTAAGTGTTCTTATCATAAAAGGGTGTTGAATTTTGTCAAATGCTTTTTCTGTGTCTATTGAGAGGATAATATAGTCTTTGTATTTGCTTCTATTTATGTGGTGAATTACATTTATAGATTTCTGTACATTGAACAATCCCTGCGTCTCTGGGATGAAGCCCACTTGGTGGTGATGAATTATTTTCTTGATAAGCACCTGAATTCAGTTTGCTAGGATTTTTTTGAGAATTTTTGAGATACAAATTATCTCCAGTGACAATGGCCTTTATCAAAAAGTCACAAAACAATAAATGTTGACATAGATGTGGAGAGATAGGAACATTCATACACTGCTGGTGGGACTGCAAACTAGTACAACCTCTGTGGAAAACAATATGGAGATACCTTAAAGAGATATAAGCAGATCTACCATTTGATCCACCAATCCCATTACTGGGCATCTACCCAAAAGAACAAAAGACATTCTATAAAAATTACATCTGCATTCGAATGTTTATAGCAGCACAATGCACAATTGCAAAAATGTGGAAACAACCCAAGTGCCCATCAATACATGAGTGGATTAATAAAATGTGATATATGTATACCATGGAGTACTATTCAGCTATAAGAAACAATGGTGATATAGCATCTCTTGTATTTTCTTGTGTAGAGCTGGAACCCATTCTACTAAGTGAAGTATCCCAAGAATGGAAAAGCAAGCACCACATGTACTCACCATCAAATTGGTTTCAGTGATCAACACCTAAGTGCACATATAGGAATAACATTTATCGAGTGTCAGGCAGATGGGAGGGGGGAGGAAAGGGTGGGTATATACATACCTAATGGGTGCAGTGCGCACCATCTGGGAGATGGACACGCTTGAAGCTCTGACGGGGGGGGGGTTGGGGGAAGCGCAACATATGTAACCTAAACATTTTACCCCCATAATATGCAGAGATAAAAAAAAAATAAAGATAATAACTTCCGTGTGCCTTTAATAAGTGGCTCTGAATAGTAAATGAGGCCATATTTGTCAAATTGTTTGAACATTTAAAAGCATATACCAATATAAGGAAATATCTTTATATATGCTGCTCGTCTGCACAGCCATTTCATTTTTCAGATATCGTAGTATTTAATTATTCTTGCTTCAGCAACTGAATTCATTAAACATTATGTAAAATAGGTTCAGTGCCATTTGTGTTCCTTTAATTATGAATCCTAATAATTATTTATACTAAGGCATTTCTTTCTCAAAAATGTAAAAAGGAAAAGTCTTAAATATTACTATATCTAGCTCAGAATTCTCTTAACTCTTAAATTTTAAATTTGCACATCTCATAGATTTCCCATCATAATATATCCAATAAGAACTTATAAACTTCTCTCACATCTGCTCTACCCCTCTCATATTAGAGAATGTCTTAACTAACTAACAGATTCTTAAAGATCTGGCTTTCAAACATGATCCCTCTCTTTCCTTATTACTCGTTATCTATTTGTTTTTCAGGCCTGCCCTGTGTATTTCTGTAATATTACTCCAATCCATCTGCTTATCTCTTTCCTGCTGCTTATACATTTATTTCTGAGCTCCTCATATCTTGGCAATTTTCTCCTACACCATCCAATAAAATTTCTAATCCACCCCCTACAACACTGCTACCGGAGCTTTTTTTTTTTTTTTTAATGTTTTAACAGCTTTATTAAAATATAATTCACGTATCACATAATTCACCCACTTAAATGTTTTAGTTTAATCACAAGATTGTTCAACCATCATCACAATCTAATTTTAGAACATTTTTTGTCTCTGCTAAAAGAAACCCAGTGCCCCTTGGTAATCATCTCCATTCCCCTGTTAGGCCTTCCACCGACCTTAAGCATATGCTAATATATGTTCTGTCATTATAAATTTTCCTATTCTGGACATTTCATATAAATTCACTTAGCATCATGTTTTTAAGGACCTTCTTTGTTACAGTATGTATCAGAACTTTGTGTCCTTTTATGGCCAAATGATATTCCATTGTATGAATATTCCAAATTTTATTTATCCATTCATCAGTTGATGGATATTTGGGTTGTTCCTACTTTTTGGCTATTCTGAATAATGTTGCTATGAACATTTGTTTACAAGTTTTTGTGAGGGTGTAGGTTTTGTTTAATTTTTTTTTTTATCTTAGCATATTACGGGGTACAAATGTTTAGGTTACATATATTGCCCTTTCCCCACCCGAGTCAGAACTTCAAGTCAGAACTTCACCATCCTCCAGATGGTGTGCACCACACCCATTTGGTGTGTATATACCCATCCCATCCTCCTCCCTCCCATCTGCCTGACACCCGATGAATGTTACTACTATATGTGCACTTAAGTGTTGATCAGTTAAAATCAATTTGATGGTGAGTACCTGTGGTGCTTGTTTTTCCATCCTTGGGATACTTCACTTAGTAGAATGGGTTCCAGCTCTATCCAGGATAATACAAGAGGTGCTATATCACCATCGTTTTTTGTGGCTGAATAGAACTCCATGGTATACATATACCACATTTTATTAATCCATTCATGTATTGATCTTTTAAACTGCAAATCTGGTTGCATTAACACCCCTGTCCTCCAGGGTTTATTTCTCATCTTGGACATAGTTGTGATGGGTACTTGCATGCAGGCAACCCCTCCCTACTCCCCACCCTTTGGTGGTGACAGTGCCTCTACAATAGTGTTCTCTAAAAGTCTCTTGTTTCCTGCTTTGAGATTTTTCTAACACTATTTTTGGGAATGCCAGTGGAATGATTGTATGTATATAATAAAAAAACTAGGAGGATATTAATGCAAGTTGAGGCATTCACAGTCAACAAAGGACAAGAGCCAGTAAATAAATGGCTGCTGATGGAGATAAATAAATTCACTTTTAAACATACACGTGCACATGCACACACATAAATGCACATTAATTCTTCAGCTCAGTCAATAGAAGACCATTCAGTTTTCAAACAATGTCTCATCTTGCATATGACTCCATGGTGTTGGAGCAATGATCCTCATGGCAGCCTTTGGTGAGACATTTTCCATTATTATTCTATCTACACACATCATTCAGTGCATGCTCTGTCATTGAGGATTACCAAAAATCTTCCCCTTTCTCTGTCTTCTAAAGCTTGAGACATGGCTATGAGTAAGAGTGATTATTTTTTCTGATATTGGAAGAAATACTTTCCATCAATCATTTTTCTCTTATTTTCCTGTTCTCAGTAGATTTTCTCTTACCTTAAAAATCTGTTCTCAATTGGTCTCAGTAAATTTTGTTTAGAAACAAAAGCCTGAACGACCCTGCACAAATCTTTTACAAGGCAAGCAGAGCAGAGTCTACTAAAAAAGGAGTAGCAAAAATATGAGGAAAAATCATAAATGGATATCTCAAAAATTTATCTCACCACAAAATATTCTCTTAGAAAGGACACTTCTCTGTTGAATTATTTTCTATTTGAAAAATTAAACTTAGAGATGCAGAGTATGGTGCAGAAAGCAGATATCATAGAAAGATGAATGAGTATAATCTTTTCTTTCTCCTGCTTAAATCAGTGGAAAACAAAAAGCAATGTATCAGTTTAGAAATATAAGCCAAAATTGACCTCTGAAATTTACTTCTTTGCATAGAAGAATTACCTACAAAGTCAAGTTGCTACTACAAAATTTAGAATTATAAGATTAAACATAGAATACCATAAAGTGAGTTTTAGTACTTGCTTTTTGCATTTAACTTATTTCCTTAATTCAAATCCAACAACCCATCTAGCACATTAAACTAATAGGGTTTCTCCTAATATACCTATATAATTCTTCTATATATAGTTTATCATTAACTTTTGAAGTAGAAATATGATTTGTAAGTTAAGTGAATTCAATTCTGATTTTAATATTATCTTTGTCTTATGGTATACATTGTCGAACAATAGCATATCCTTCTGTATATCTAGAATAATGTTTCTCTCTAATCAAAAATATTTATAAGAGTGGCAAAGGAGTTTGTATATAGTCTCACACAATGATTATTCCATTCTTCAGTGGAGTAAAAACTTTCTTTATGCTAACCTTTGGTCTAAAGACATAACTTTTTAATGCTCTTTTTTTTGGAATCCACTTATTACTCATAATTCACATGACAAAAGATATTAGGATTATTGCTTTTTCTAGGTTTAATATTCTAAGTCCATTAAATTTTATCAAGAACACATTGTCTTTATTTTTATGATATGTTTTGATATCTCATGTAAAACATCAAAAAAAACTACACATGTTGCTTAAGTTTTGGATATACACAAATTATACCAAGTTTACCCCCTCATCACTTTATTTAACATTTATTTGATATCCTGCTATTTGCAAAGTACTGTGGCATATTATGTTGAAGAACTAGTGATAAATTGGACATTGGACCATTGACATGGTACAAATAAAATAATGTAGCTGTTTAGAGGGCACACATAGGTGAACCAGATAATCTAGTTCCCAATTTGATCACTTGGAGGTGAGAAAAAGAAGAACATTTTAGGTGTGAGATACCTATTGAGCCAAGGCCAAGAAGATGGCCTTTCCACTATGGAAAGTGGAAAATGACTTTTAAAAGGAATGTCAGGTTTAGACCATGGAATTACCCAAGGCCAGTTTGAGAATTTGGGGCTTTTATGCAAAATAACCTGGAGAATTTTGAAAGTTTATGATAGTGACAATGATTAGAATTAATATGATTAATCCATCAGGAAGCTATAAAATGAGTTAAGATTAGGAAACCCTGTAAGCAAACAAACTATTGACTCATCCAACATTTATTTAATACCAACTATTTACAAAGTGTCCACTGTTAAGCACTACAGAATTAAGTAATAGAATAAAAATTCTTGTTTCAAATCTTGAATCCACTGAAAGGAAAATTAAACATTCTAAAATAAACCATAGAGGAATAAATAATAATTAAAAATGTTAAATGTTTGCTTGGTGCTCTAGGGATTAACTAAATCACAAGAGTAGTTTTGTGATGAAGGGCAGACAGCCTGGATGTTACCACTGGCTGCTCCATCATCTCCTAGCTATGTGACTTTAGGCCACTTAATCTCTCTGTGAATAAGTATTTCATCTATTAAATTGGGAAAGTAGTAGTTAAACCTTATTTCATAGGTTATTTATGAGAATTAATGAAATAAAATATATAGAACATTCAGTACAATATCTGGCATATTTTAAACACTCAAGATGTGTCAACAGAAATGAAATCAGAGATGACTCTCATGGTAACAGTAAAGGCTGGAGATGCTGAGAAATAGCATTTAACCTAGAATTTTTTGAGAGTAGTATTTAGTTGAAGGTAATCTTCATGGAGATATTTGATCCATGACTAAAACAACTCAAGACCTATAGATAAGAAAAGAATGAGAGTCTCTACATCAGAGTCCTAATTAATTCTGAAAGATATAAAACACTGTTGTACATTTGTTAAAAATATGGAATGCTATGATTTCACTTATGTTTAAAAAGAGATCCTCTATGATGAATGATTTAAAGAAATGAGAAATGAGGAGCCATTAAGGTCAGTGGGGCTGAAACTGCAATGACTCAGGGAAAATGAAATTATGAACTGGAGCAGTTGCAGTGGGGTAGAACATGTGGCTCAGACAGAAGGGATCTTCTAGAGAGAGAATTTTTTGTAGCATGATAAGTAATTGATTGCAAAAATTGGGATGAAGAAGGAGGAGTAAAGAATAACTTCAAAGGTCCTAGCCAGTGGGTTTGGATGCAGTAATAAAATCAACAGGTATTGGGAGTACATATGGAAGAGCATATCGAGAAAGAAAGATAAGCATTTCTGGTTTGAGCATACAAAGAATGAAGTTCTGCCAGAGTAAAAAGGCGGATTACCTGCTGGAAGATGGGAACTAAATGTACACATTTCTTAGTGATCCACACAAGTGTAGTTGCATGGGTCAGGATATTTGCTGATGCTTCTCTTAGGTAAACTCTGTGGATTAAAGAGGCCAAAAAATCAAACCAAACCAAACAAACTATGAACAAACAAACAAACAAACAAATACCTCCCCCCCAAATAACCATCTTTTGAATGGTAAAAATATTTCTGTTAGAAATTTGTGATAAACTTTTATCTTTTCCTTTTTTAAAGTAAGGAATAACTTGTTTTAGTTCACTGAAACTGCCTTTCCCTTCATTTTTGAAGAGTTTAATAATATACCTATAGAAGCACTATAAAAAGATAGTGTATAATTACTTAAAATCCCAACCTACAGAATCAAACTGTTTAATATTTTTGTTTTTATCCTACCAGACTTTTTCCTTTGCAAATACATATAATTTTAGAAAAAGCATTTTCACTTCCTTGGAATTTTCAGTAATCCTCCAATTATCATGAGATTGAACCTTTGCCTCATGTCTCTATTGAAATAAAAATTCCCACTTCTTATTTTCCTTGAATTCACCTATTCTAGAGATAATATTATGGAATATCATTCATATAAGATATGATAATGAAGTTTGGTTCCCCATTGCTTCTGGAAGCCATCTTGTGATCTCGAGAGGAGGTGGTCTCTGGACAAAGAAAACATGTGAGAAAAGACATAAGTAAGAAAGACATGGTCCTTGTTTTCAAGGATCCATCTATCCAAACATATAAGTATTCATTGCATCTATAAAATAATTGGCTTCAGGCTTCAGGATTCTTCCAAATAGGTAGAAAGCTGGAAAGAGTGTTATCCCTACTATAGCAAAGAGAGAAAGCTACATATTGTATACAATTATATTTTTCTTGAATACAACAGAGAGCTGGGGTCACAGAACAAATCGGCCTGAAATTTAAAGAAAGACTGCTGGTGGGACTGCAAACTAGTACAACCTCAATGGGAAGTAATATGGAGATGCCTCAAAGAGCAACAAGTACAACTACAATTCGATCCAGCAATCCCATTACTGGGCATCTACCCAAAGGAAAAAAAAGCACATTCTATAAAAAAGACATCTGCACTCGAATGTTTATAGCAGCACAATTCACAATTGTAAAGATGTGGAAACAACCCAAGTGCCCATCAATACATGAGTGGATTAATAAAATGTGGTATATGTATACCATGGAGTTCTACTCAGCCACAAAAAAAAAAAAAAAAAAAAATGGTGAACTAGCACCTCTTGCATTATCCTGGATAGAGCTGGAGCCCGTTCTACTAAGTGAAATATCACTAAAATGGAAAAAAAAGCACCATATGTAGTCACCATCAAATTGGTATTAACTGACTTAACTGATCAACACTTAATTGCACATATAGTAGTAACATTCATTGGATGTCGGGCAGGTGGGAGGGCGGAGGAGGGGATGGGTGTATTCACACCTAATGGGTGCAATGTGCATCGTCTGGAGGATAGACATGCTTGAAACTCCGACTTGGGTGGGGCAAAGGCAATATACATAGCCTAAACATTTGTACCCCTGTAATATGCTGAAATAAAAAAAATAAAAAGAAACTGTTAACATTTTTGAAGCAGTGGCTGAGCCCTCCCTTCTCATGCTATCCTGTGGACGGTCCACAAGGTTGGTTTCCTTTCTTTCTTCTTGAGTATGAAGGATGAGAGCAGAAGGCCGCTGTAACATGTTTAATCAATTCCTTAGTCTGCCTAGGAAAAAAGATTCATGTCTGAGGTTCTGGCCCTAATATCTGAGAATGAATAATCACATTATCAATAAAGTTGATTATCATTGCATAATGTTTTTCTTACACAGTTATTATGATTGCAATTTATTTCTTTAAATTGCTTGATTTTTCACTTGAATAACAAATAATATTTCTTTGGACTTTTTCTTAGCGGCTTAACCTATTACTTTCCCCCCTTAAAATTTGTTTCTTTGTAGTGATTTATTATCAATCAAGTTTTGCTCACTGGTAACATTATAATCAAGAAGACCAATGGTTCGTAGTTTATTTCTCTATTTATATAAAAATTACCAAAATCATAACATACTGTGAGTACCTTAAATATTATGCCATGCTGATGATTGGCCTTCTGCTCAACCAATATTTTTGTGTAATTAAGGCATCTGGCCAGTATCTGATCTGACACAAAGCTGCTCTGGTAAACTGACTGAAAAAAAATTCTACTTTCTCCACATATTTTAGATGCATTGATTACATTTCCTACTGTATCACCATTTCCTATTGATTCTTCCCTCTTAACTTTAATACATTCTTCTGGATTTCCTTTGATTGCTCTTCTTAGACTGTGTATTTTCAAGATATGCAAAGTGGTAACACCATGTTCTCTTTTCCATGCTTATCTCTTATAAATAATCTATGTAGGTTAAGCATTGTTTTTTTCCACGAGAGTTATTTCACTAGCCTCTGGTTATGATATAGTCATACTCAAAATCTAACATTAATATTTAATGTTTCTGTTGACATGTGTATAGAAAATTAATCTTGAATCCTTCTGCAGGAAGATATGGGTAAGAAAGACATCATATGCCAAGGGAAAGAGGAAAATACACTTCGAGAATACTCCCTGGTATAGGAATTGATGGGGAAATTATTTCTGTTCAATTTTTGTTATTTCAAATGTCTGCTTTGAGACTCTTGTAGGTTTAGATATATTTAGTCAGACTTACTGATACTCATAATGCCCTCCTCCTTTCCTTCTTCCAACTCTGCTTCTCTTCTGACCTATTGCTTTTGTAGTTTCACTGTCTCTCATTTTGTTTTGGAGATGGTTATATGTGATCTTATTGATATTTCATGTCTAACGTACTCACAGAGGTGGTAAGATTTCCTTGATGGTGTACTTATGTACATGTTTAATTTGTATGCACTAACCAAGTATTTATTCTACAGAATGTGCATTGTTTGATATATGAAGAAAACGATACACTGATATTTGCAAAGACTGTCTATTCCCTCTGCATTCATGCACTATATTAAATCATTATTAACACTTTTTAAATGTCATGGTATTTTCTCTTTCTCTTAATACTATTTTAAGGGATATTGTGTTCAAGAAAATATATTGTTAATATTCAAAGTGTTCTGAGTCTGCTAAAATGTTACTTTGTGCTGAAGAGTTTTGCCTTATTTAATGCAGTGACAATTATAGTCCAGTGCATTCCTTATTGACTTTGTATTTTTATTTGGTCAAAACATTCATAATAATATTTGAAAATTCACATTTTTGGAATATGTTGATTTTTTTAAAAAAATGTTTAGATGAGGTGGAAAATTGTTAATAGAATTTTCACTTATGGAACATGTGAAACTAGAGGCTGTTATAAAACTATATATGTGTATATATATAAACATGTATATGTGTATGTATATATATATAAACATATACCATAATGATATAAAGTATACTATACTCATATAGACATATAGAGTAAATACAACTATCAGATTAATCCAAACTCTTCATGAGAAATTTTATTACTTCAAAAAGTATTTGAATGAATAAGCTATCCAATATTATACCACACTTCCTCATTTTTCTATTATTTAAGTTTTCATTTACTTATCATTATTCACTCAAATTTCTCCAAGCATTGAACAGGAAATGATGAATTGCTAAATTTCTCTTGTGATATACATATCAGTTTTATCTATTTTAGAAAGAAACTAGAACATTATGGCATAGTAGCATGCCACATATCGAAGGAGACATTTTTGACAGGTTCTTGGATAGAGGTCATTGGGTCTTACTCTCCTAAGGTTAACCAGGATTTTAAAATGTATATGTAAGAAGCCGATTGAAATCTTGAATCGTTAAAAACAACGATAACAACAAAACATGGCTGACATGTGAGGTTCTTTTCCTCACACACACATTTCTGGCATTTTTGTTTTGTTTTAGCGATTTTCTGTTCTTTAAATGGACTGGCAGTAAGGAAGTAGAAAGCACAGAAGATAAGTAAGAGTCACTTTCAAAAATAGTCAAAAAGAAGAGTTTTTTGGTGGGTGGAAAGAAAATTTACCAAGTTGTGTGTTGTTTAATTTAGTAAGATGGCAGCTTACCATGCCTGGAGTCAGAAATATAAGTTTGGATTTCTGTTGCTAGCTGTGTTACTAGCTGTGTAAATTTTCCCAAGTCGTTTAGCTTTTATAGATTTAGGATTATATTAATATTTCTTATTGAGAACTATAAATGGAATATTTTTATGAAGTGTTTAATACTGTGGCATAATACACAGTCAATAAACATTATTATTGCTATTATTATTATGTAATGGTAGAGTGTGTTAATGCCTAGTATAGGAAGGGAGGTAACAAGCCTAATGAACATAATCATAAATTAATTAAATTCAATTTGAAACTTGCAAATAACTGCAGAATAACCATAGAAAGAAATACAAAGAGAAATAATAGGGAGTTTGCCATTAAAAAATGTAACTGGATATATGCAATAGAGCCCATTGCATTAGGAGTTTCCATACAGAGCAGAATTTTAACTTTAATACTTAATTCCCAGCACCCAGCACACAACCATGGCACAGAATAGATAATAAATGTTTGTTAAGTGAATTCACCTGATGTGACACATGACTCTGTGTTCTAAAGTATTTTATAAAGGTTTGGTGAATAAATGAGCTCCTATTTTTACCTCTAGTTGTGTCCTATACCCAATCTTGGATGCATTAAAGAAAAGAAACAGAGACAGTATAATAAATGTTTATTTAATCAGAAAGTGGAGAGGGATAAGGAAAATTCTCCACCAGGGATAGCAGAATACAACCAAGAGGTTCCCTAATGGCAAACACAGATCAGAGGAAGTTGAACCAAATCTTTTCTGATTCAACAGAGATGTGCTAAATTGACAGGAATATTAGAAATGACTAAACAGTTATAAAAAATGAAAAAAAACTTCTACAGGCTCAGTGTTGGCATAATTAAAGCTCTATAAATTCAGGTGCAGCATTATCATATAAATGTTTTATCCAGCTAATCTACATCTGGACATCTGGATTAAGTACAAAATCAATTCAATTAAACAATCATCATCCACTGTGTACCAGGATTTATGCTAGCATCTGGGGAGGGGTGTGTGTGAGTGTGTGTGTGTGCGTGTGTGTGTGTGCATATGTGTGTATCAGGTTCTCTATTCTCAAGGAGTTAAAATTCTAGCAGAAAAGAGATAAATAATTGAAATAAACTGTAAAATGATGTTTAATGAGTGCTATACTACTAGCTTTGAATATTTGCACAGGAGAGGATTTTGAAGGTCAATAGTATTTTCAAATAATAAAAAATCTAATTGGACTAAATCCAGAATCTCCTGAAGTAGACACTTGTGTTTTATTTTTAGAAAGGAAGCTGACTGAAAAAAATCACCTATGAAAGTTAAAATATGGCTAGTTCATGTCTCAGCCTTCGTCTGCATAATAGTTGGCCTCCTTTGCAAAGTACTCACAGCAGCACTGTTTTTCACTGGATAGGTATGTGAAGAAGGCAATAGAGTCCTCATTCAGTATCCAAGATACAAAGAATCATTTTCTGAAGAGTTGGTGACCTTCTAATGGAGAATGAATTGGACCTTGTCTTTTGAAAGACAGGGATGTTATAATTCCTCTAAAGTTTTTCTAAGAATAATCTCAATAACATCTAATATCTTTTGAGATTGAACGACTTGAGAATAAAGTTGGGAAGACAATTTTACTCACAAAAAATTATTTCAAATTCTTGACCTTAAGAGATGTGAATTAATTTCCTTGATTTTATTCTAGAGATGGGCCATTATAAAAGAAATTCCAAAAAGTAAGTCACAGAACAAATAAACAAAAGATTGTGTTTTCTGGGATCTCTGGGATTTAATTTTCTTCAGTACATGTAACTAAAGTACTGTCAGATGCAACCTAAATTTTGGAGCTTTGTAATAGCTTTCATGCAATTATAGTCACTAATATGGGAACAATTATTGTTATATCCTGCTTTGAGATAAGAAAATAATTTTATTTTATAGTTGTTTTGTGTAATATACTTTATTTTTTAGAGCACTTTTAGGTTCACAGCAAAATTGAGTGATAGGCAGAGAAATTTTCTATATATACTCTCTACCTCCACACATACATTGTCTCCCCCAATATCAATGTCCACACCAGGGAGGTACATTTGTTACAGCTGCTGAGCCTACATGACACATTATCATCATCATCTGGAGTGCATAGTTTACCTTAGAGTTTACTCTTGGTGTTGTACATTCTGTGGGTTTAGACAAATGTATAATGACCTGTACCCACCATTATGAGATAATACAGAGTAATTTCACTGCCCTAAGAATCCTCTGTGCTCTACCTATTTATCCCTCCCTTACCACAATTCACTGGTAACCACTGATTTTTCTTACTTTCTTCATAGTTTTGCCTTTTCCAGAATGTTATATAGGTTAAATCACACAGTATATTTCCTTTTCATATTGGCTTCTTTCACTTAGTAATAGTCATTTAGGTTTCTCCATGTCTTTTCGTGAATTGATAGCTCATTTCTTTTTAGTGCCAAATAACATTCCACTGTCTGGAATACTATTATTTTTCATGCACAACAGTTTATTTATCCATTCACCTACTGAAGGACATCTTGGTTGCTTTCAAGTATTGGCAATTATGAATAAAGCTACTATAAATACCCATGTACACATTTTTGTGTGAACATAATTATACTCCTTTGAGTAAATACCAGGAAATGTCGTTGCTGGATTGTATAGTAAGAGTAGGTCTGGTTTTGTAAGAAACTGCCAAATTGTCTTCCAAAGTGGCTGTACCATTTTGCATTCCCATAGTAATAAATGAGAATTCCTACTGCTCTGCATCCTCATCAGCAATTGGTATTGTCAGTGTTCTGGAGTTTGGCCATTCTGTAATAATAGATGTGTACTGTTATCTCATTGTTTTCACTTCATAGAATTTTAGTCTTTGTTTCTTTTATGTTTCCCCCCCAACTTAAGTGAAAAATCAACTTTTCTCTTTCAATTATGAACTGTCTTCATAAATCATTGATAACTGGACTATATAAGTAAAATAAAAATGTATTTTTTAAAGAAAGAGAAGAGAAAAAATAGAGTTCTGTTGGTGGTACATATTTCTACTACCTGTAGGACAAAGGCATTGCTGACCTATGTACTCTTCTTCATGTTATATTAGTGGCCTGTGTTCTCACAATTTGCAGTCTAGTGCACATAGCTCAATAAGCTTCTATACTCAGCTGCCTTCTTTATGTCACTGAAAGCCACTAGGACTGATTCTTTGAAGGCCTTTATCAATAAGGTATGAGACCTCAGTGTAGACCTCTGGGTCCATTCTTGTGGAGGGATGGTGCATTTTCTGATTGGATAGCAGGGCTAGTGGTAATAATCATTTTAACTACTTTTCCTTCTTAATTTCCAGTGCTTCTGTGTTTGTTTTTCCTGTGGTATGAGTTGTTGTTCCTTCTGAACAAGGGTCAGAGAGACTCTCATACAAATAAATAATCATAAACTTATGAAATCCACAGGGACTTTGGCTCTACTTTTGTAGCATGTTACAGTTTTCCTTTTGTAATTTGAATGTTTGAAAGCATGTGCATCTTTGAGACTGTGTAGTAAGAACTAGGATTGATAACATTTCTTTAGCATCTGTATATTTTGGAACAGTTGAGACATTAACTTAAGTCTGTCCATGCCATTTGTGGGCAAGAAAATGAAACAAATCTAGAATTCTTGGTAAAAGTTATTTCCTTTAAGAAGCCATTGCTCAAAAACAAGAAGAGAAATATGTGTTAGAATAA
>NW_012147189.1:817458-820394 GCF_000956105.1 Propithecus coquereli | reverse complement strand
TGGTTTTATATCTGGGTTCTCAGTTCTGTTCCATTTGGTCTATGTCTTTGTTCTTGTGCTAGTACCATTCTGTTTTAGTTACTATAGCCTTGTAGTATGGCTTAACTCTGGTAAGTTGATGCCTTCCAATTTGTTCTTTTTGCTTAAGATTGCTTTTACTATATGGGATCTTCTCTGGTTTCATACAAAACATGGAATAATTTTTTCTAGGTCTGTGAAAAATGATGTTGGTATTTTAATGGGGATTGTGTTGAAACCGTGGAACACTTTGTGTAGTATCGACATTTTAACAATGTCAAATCTGCCAACCCACGAGCATGGTATGGTTCTCTACCTGTTTATGTCCTCTGCTATTTCCTTCCTCAGTGTTTTGTAGTTCTCACTTTAGAGGACTTTTACCTCCTTAATTAAATATATTTCTAAGAATTCTATTTTCTTTGTTGCTATTGTGAAGGGTATTCAGTCTTTGATTTGGTTCTCAGTTTGACTGTTTGTGGCGTATAGGAATGCTACTGATTTCTGCACATTGATTTTGTAACCTGAGACTTCGCTGAATTTGTTTATCAATTCCAGTAGTCTCATGGTAGAATCTTTGAGTTTTTCTAGATATAAGATCATATCATCAGCAAAATGTGGGCAAAGGACATGAACAGAAACTTTTCCAAAGAAGATAGACTAATGGCCAACAAATATATGACAAAATGCTCAATGTCTATAATCATCAAGGAAATGCAAATCAAAACCACAATGAGATATCACTTATCTCCAGTGAGAATGGCCTTTATCAAAAAGTCCCAAAACAATAAATGTTAGTGTGGATTCACAGAAATAGGAACAGTCATACACTGCTGGTGGGAGTGCAAACTAGTACAACATCTGTGGAAAGTAATATGGAGATACCTCAAAAAGCTAAAAGTAGAACTACCATTTGATCCAGCAATCCCATTGATGGACATCTACCCAAAAGAACAAAAGACATTCTATAAAAAAGATATTTGCACTCGAATGCTTATAGAAGCACAATTCACAATTGCAAAGATGTGGAAACAACCCAAGTGCCCATTGATACATGAATGGATTAATAAAATGTGATATATGTATACCATGGAGTTCTACTCAGCCATAAAAAATGGTGATCTAGCACCTCTTGTGTTATCCTGGATAGACTTGGAGCCCATTCTACTAAGTGAAGTATCACAAGAATGGAAAAACAAGCACCACATGTACTCACCATCAAACTGGTTTTAACTGATCAACACTGAAGTGCACATATAGTAATAACATTCACTGGGTGTCCGGCAGATGGGCGGGAGGAGGAGGGGATGAGTATATACATACCTAATCGGTGCAGTGTGCACCATCTGGGGGATGGACATGCTTGAAGCTCTGATTCAGGTGGTGCAAAGGCAATATATGTAACCTAAACATTTGTACCCCCATAATACGCTGAAATAAAAAAGTAAATAACTTTTAAAGAAAAATTGAATGTGCAGGTCCTATTCCCCTACTGGTGTTTTCTGCAGTATATCAGTCTTTCTACACACACGCACACAGACTGATGATCAATATATGTATATCTATAAACACATACACAAACGTGGATAGACATGCATGTAGAATATACATACATATATACACATGCATATAGATTTATAACAGATGTATACATGAAGCATGGGATACAATTATCATAGTTAATATTATATAAGAAAGATATCAATAATCTATGTATAAACAAAGTATTATATTACTGATTACCTAAAATATTATGTGAAAATTTCTACCATATATTTAAAGCCAAGGTTTCGAAAGGGATGTTTTCTGACAAGGACCTTGCAGTGTGAAGAATGCCAAGTAGGAGGGAGGCAGCCTCTGCTTGCTATGCCTCCAGGGAGACTTAAAGTGGACTACAGAAGTGGCAGATCTCTAACTGGCTGTGGCATTTACATCACATTAAGCTCAAGTGCTTTATTATTAATTGTGTTTAAGGCATGTTTACTTCCATCATTTATTTATTTTTGGTATATTATTTAATTCTAACTTTACAGCCTCGGGGAAGAATCAAATTTAATTTTTACTTCCAATTAACAAATGAAGAAATTCAGTTTAAGGATGTTCAATAACATGTTTAGGATCACAGTGTGAAGTAGGGGCAGAATCCTGTCTGAAATCTTCTACCAAATTTAACTATTTAACTACCATTCATTGAGTGTAGGGACTCTAATCATATATGTGTCTCTTCCCTTAAATAGCTTTGTATCAATGTGAAGTCCATCAGCATGATTTGGGTGACAAAACATAGAGATGCAAGTAATGATCAAGGAGTAGCCAGGGTACTGTTTCATCCTTCAGAAATTCTACAAAAACTACTGAATCTCTTTATCTTCCTGGAGCCTCAGATAGTTCTCAATTTAGGCTTGCATTTTATTTTGCTTTTGATTACTGTTCATGGGGTTTGGAGCTTTTCATTAATTTTTCCTATCAGAATGTCAAATTTGAACATCTTTTACAATCAATAATCTAATGCTCTTAGAAATTGTTTTTTGCTTAAAAACTTTAAAGACTGTTTAATTGACAATGGTTATCCACTCTTCTAAAAGATTCAATATTATTTTCCCTTTGGTTTCCCTTAGCGAAAGTATTTGGGATCTGAGTTTCATACTAATTGTGAAAAATCTGGTTTGAGCTTGATCAATGGCCAGTGGCTGAGGATTATGATCATCACATAAATAGAGACACTGACATGGAGTACTTCTGGGATAAAGTCCAAACTTGAATCATTAACAACATGAACATGTCAATCTCACTATTTACCAGAGAGAACAAGCATATATTAAATATGAGAAAACCAAATGAAATTACTCGATATTGCTATCATTCAATGAAAACCTTTTACTACAATTATTTTTCTTTTTTTAGTGAGAAATGTTTTCAAG
>NW_012147189.1:816442-817408 GCF_000956105.1 Propithecus coquereli | reverse complement strand
ATGTGACCTACAATGGAAAGTAATATTTTTATCTTATCTCTGAAATTTTTAACTCATCAGTTTCAAAAAACTATAAAACAATAAATAACTTCTAAATGATTTCTATTGCTCACAAACTCCATTTGATATTGACCACATATCTTTGTAGCTTTTTCAAGCTATTAAAATAAAAATTTTTTGGAATTAAATATTGTTATTGGCATATTTTTGTCCTAACAATTACATGGTGTCATAGAAAAAGCACTGAGTTCTAGACTCAGCTCTGTGTTTCACTGCTATCATGATCTAGTGTGAATCAAATAACATCTTCACATAACATGGCTTATATGGGAACACACAAACTTTAGAGTCACACATGTGTATTCAAATATGGTTCTGCCATTTAAAACCTGGGTAAACTAGGACATGATAATTAACCTAAACCTCATATTCTTTATTTATATTAATAATAGGAGATTATAACAATTAATTTACAGAGCTATAGCATAAAATTCCTATTATAGTGGTTGGTTCATAAAAATAATGCAATTTTTTGTTCTTTCCCACAATTTAGCTTATTTGTAAACTTCTTAATTTCTACTTGATGATTTTTAAGTTTCTTCTAGCTCTCAGTTTCATAATTGTACCTTTTACCAGTCAATAATATCTGGTAAGTCTCCTAGCTGAGAGAGTATGTCTGAATCAGTGCCAACCATTCCTGCAAAGGAAAAAATAAATAAAATTGAATGTGAATTTTGATAGGGTTGTTTGATTTTTTCTTGCTGATTTTCCTGAGCTCTATATAGATTCTAGTTATCAGTCCTTTATTGGATATGTAACATGCAAATATTTTCTCCCATTCTGTACATTGTTTGCTCTCGTTATAGTATCCTTGGCTGTGCAGAAGCTTTTTAATTTGATCAGGTCCCATTTACTTATTTTGGTTGTTGCTGTGATTGCCTTTGGGGTCTTCTTCATAAATTCTTT
>NW_012147189.1:800309-815104 GCF_000956105.1 Propithecus coquereli | reverse complement strand
ATTACTGGGCATCTACCCAAAAGAGCAGATGATACTGTATAAGAAAGACACCTGCACCTGAATGTTTATAGCAGCACAATTCACAATTGCAAAGAATTGGAAACAACCCAAGTGTTCATCAATACATGAGTGGATTAATAAAATGTGGTATATGTATACCATGGAGTACTATTCAGCTTTAAGAAACAATGACGATATAGCACCTCTTGTATACTCCTGGATAGAGCTGGAACGCATTCTACTAAGTGAGATATACCAAGAATGGAAAGACAAGCACCACATGTACTCACTATCAAATTGGTATTAACTGATCAACGCATAAGTACACATATAAGAATAACATCTATTGGATGTTGGGCAGGGGGAGGGGGGAGGAGGGAGGAGAGAACGGGTATATGCATATACAAAGAGCACAATGCTCAGCACCCGAAGGATGCACATATTTGAAACTCAGACTTAGGTGGGGAGGGGGGCCAAGGGCAACATATGTAACCTAAACATCTGTACCCCCATAATATGCTGAAATAAAAAAAAAAAGTTTGTGAAACCTTGTATGCAAAAACTTTAACAAGATATATAATATTTTTAATATGCTCCAGGATATAGTATTTAAAATAAATTGCAACTAACCTTTACATAAAGTAAATAAACTTTTTCTTTGCTCAGTTTGAGTGACATCTTATGCTAGTCTAAAATTTAAATTTACATAGTTTCAAATTTATTTAAAATAAATTTTTTACGAGGTAGAGAACCATTCTGTTTCTTTTTTCCTTAAATAAGATTCACATCTAATTGTTATATCTTTCCAGTCTCAATATATTTCTTAATATGTCCTACCATATTTCAGTTATTTTCTATTGAATGCATGTTTGTATGTTTATATGTATATGTTTATGCATCTCTCTTTATAACATTTTACCAAACATTTTTTGATAAAAATGACAATAGTAACAATCAACTGTGCTCAACTTCATACCAGTACAACCTATGAAGTGGATACTGTTTTTCCCATTTTGCGAATGGCAAAGGAGGTATAGGGAAAGGAAGCATGTTGCCCATTGTCACATGCACTGTAAGGTGTAAACTCTGTTTGAATCAGAAATTTTGCTCTTTACCTCAACAGTATAATATTCATAATGTTCCTGAATATTTTTAAAAACAGACTTTATTAGAACAATTTTAGATTTTGAGGAAAAAAATGAGAATATAGCATAAAGACTTAAAATATACCCTGTACCAAGTTTCCCCTGTTATTAACATTATTATGGTAAAAGTGTCACACTTAATGAACCAATATTGGCACAGTATTTTTAACTAAAATACACACTTTTTAAATATTTCCTTCGTTTTTTCCTAATGTACTTTTTCTCTATTCCAGGATCCCATCCATAATACATTACATTTTGTTATAACATCTATCTCCTTAGGCTCTTCCTGGCTCTGATAGTTTTGCAGACTTTCCTTGTTTTTGATGATTTTGATGGTTTTGAGGAGACAAGTATTATAAAAGATATCCTCCCATCAGAGTCATCTGATGGTTTTTTCATGATTAGAATGAGGTTATGGGATTTTAGTAGGAAGACCATAGAAGCAAAGTGTCATTTTCATCACATCACATCAAGGTTATATACCAGTGATTTATCACTGGTATATTATCCTTGATCATCCAGCTGAAGTGGTGTTTGTTGGGTTTCTCAGTTATAAAGTTAGTCTTCCACCCCTTCCCATTCCATACTATTCTTTTTGAAAAGAAGTTACTATAAACAGACCGTCCTTAAGGAGTGGTGACTTACTCTTCCTGTCTTTGAGGGCAGAGTCTCTATGTAAATTATTTGGAATTCTTCTTTGCAAGGGAGATTTGTCTACTCCTACCCAATTATTTATTTATTCAATCATTTATAATAATATTGATATGGGCTCATAGATATTTACTTTATGCTTTGGGTTATAATTCAATACTAATTTATTTAATTTTTGCTCAAATTGTTGCAGCATTGTCCATCGGGAGCTATTTTAGTTTGATCCTATATCCCTTTGACATAACCCCATCAATGTAGGTTTCTATTTTGGGGGCACTTCCATACTTTCTGTCATGACAAGATGTTAGAGGCTCATCTTGTATATTTCCTACCTTAGTTCTAGAATCCTCCGTTTCTCTAAGAAAATCTGGCTTCATTTATTATTACATTTGGATTTTAGATATACTCTTTGCTCTGGAGAATCATTTCTTCTAGACTCTCTCAGTTGACAGAGCAAGGGCCTTATATGTTCATTACAACTTTATATATTAAAAATATATATATATATGCACACACAGACATGTCTACAAATATTTTATAGATAATCATCTGAATTTACAATAAGCTACATATGAGTTCATACTTATATCTCCAACTCTAGTTTATTACCATATGGATTATTCCAGACTTCTTCCCCTGTTGGTCTGTAACCTCCTGCTTCAATAGTAAGAAACCTTTTTCTTAGCAGCTACCGTTCATTTAATTGTTCATTTCCAGCACTTTCAGAATTGTTTACCAATACTCCATGTGAAAACCTTCATTGCCTTGAGCATAGTTCTTACACATAATTTCTTTTGCCTACACATTCTACTCCTTTCCAAAGTTAACCCCCTTCCCTTTTAGAGAAATTGTCTTGTGTATTGCTAATACTACTGGATTGTTTTTTCACATTCTGCCTTCCATTCTGGAATCCTTCACCTTCTAAGGTTTTGTTTTTGTTTTAATTGCATATATTAATATTAAGCATTTGTGCTGTAAAGTTCTATAGATTTTGATAAATGTAGTGTTATGTATAAATCATTACAGCATCTTATATATTTAATGTCCTAAAAAAATCCAGTGTATTTTACATATTCTATCCTCTCTCCCCTTGAAACTCTGACAACCATTGATTCATTCATTATCTCTGTATATTTTGCCTTTCTTAGAATTTATATACTATAGATTGAATGTTTGTGCCCTCCGCCCCCTGGAAAAAAAACAATCATATGTTGAAACCCTAATCCAAATGTGATGGTAATTGAGACTTTGGGAAGTGATTAGTTCACAATGGTGAAGCCCTCTTGAATGGGATTAGGGCCCTTAATAAGAAGAGGCCAGAGAGCTGGCTAGCTTTCTTTCCGTCATATGACAATACAACAACAAGTGGACAGTTTGCAACCTGGAAGGAGCCCTTAACCTCTTACTAGCACCCAACCATACTGGCACTGTGGTTGCAGACTTCTAGCTTCCAGAACTGTAAGAAATAAGCTACTTTTGTTTATAAGCCACCAAGGCTATGGTACTTTGTTACAGCAGCCCGTATTAACTAAGACTGTATATTAATGGAATCATATGATATGTGTAATTTTAACATTAACTTTTTTCACTTGTCGATATGATCTATGATTTATCTATGTCCTACATGACTTGATAGTTCATTCTTTTTTATTGCTTGGTAGTATTCCACTGTATGGATGTACTATGTATAGTTGGTTTGTTCATTTACCTATTAAAGGCCATCATGGTCACTTTAAATTTTTAGTGATTATGAATAAGTTTGTGTCCTGGCTTTTGTGTGGCTATAAGTATATAAATCATTTAGGTAAAGATGTAGGGGAAAATTGCTGGCGTTTATGGTAAAACTATGTTTAGCTTTGTAAGAAATTGCGAACTGTCTTCTAAATTGACTGTATTATTTTGCGTTCCTACTGCAACAAACGAGTGTTCTACAACCTCACCAACAATAGTCTATTGTTAGATATTTGAATGTTATCCTTATATTTGCTTTTTATCCAGTCTTGAATTATCTATCTCTAAACAGAAGGATTTAGTACCTTTAAATGTTTGAGTCTACTCTTTTGTTTTTCTTCGTGACATCTTTTCGTGTGCTTTTTACTTATCCAGATTTTTGTTTATTTTTCTCTCACATTGAAATATTTTTCACTGATTGAACGCCCATTATATATAATATATTCTTTAAGTATGTTAAATTAAATGGAGGCCAGGCCAAAGAGTTCCCTGAGCAGACATAACCGGTTAGGCCACATATGTGAAACTTAATCTAGCTTCTTAGATTATTTCTTATAAATGCCTATGATAATCATAAAAAAATTTTGAGTTGCCTTTGAAAAATAAGGAAAGATAATCAATTTTAACCGAGTCACTACTACCCAGAAAACTCTATTTTAATAATTAGTATTTGTAAAGGTTAACCAACATCCTCATTTTCACTTTATAAGGCATTCTGTAAAGATGATACTCTGTCTTACCACTTTAGGTTTTTTTAGTTGACAAACAATAATTGTATATATTTGCGGGGTACAATTTGATGTTTACACTGTGGAATGATTAAATCAGGCTAATTAACAAATCCATCGCCTCACATACTTATCATTATTTGGTGATGGAAACATTTAAAATCCACTGTTTTAGCAATTTTGTAATATACAGTGCATTGTCATTTACCATAGTCACATTAGGTTTGAGGTTTCCTGGATTGCAATTTGTAATTTCTTTTATTGTACAAGAATAAAGTTTTAAATTTTTTCTAACTTGATCAGATTTCATTTTTAACAAGTGGTTATGAAATTTTAATTTGCATGCCTGATAAATTCTAACACTAACATATCCTTAGCCACTTCTTTGTTTTCCTGCTTTTGTTTCCTAGCTTCTAAATCTATCTTATTTTGTTTTTAAATTTCACATTAGAAATTACTTTTATTATTTAATGATAAGTATTTAGTATTTCAATGTTTGTTTAGCTTGATATATATATCTTACTATATTCTTTGCTCACTATTGTTTTTTACATTTAATACTTTCTGTGATCACTTTTCTTCATTTTAGGAATTCTGATATCTAGAAGCTTCTTTTTTTGAATTTTTTTTTTAAATTTCAGCATATTATGGGGGTACAAATGTTTAGGTTCTGTATATTGCCTTTGGCCCATCACGTCAGAGCTTCAAGCATGTCCATCCCCCAGACGGTGCGCACAGCACCCATTACGTGTGTATATACTCATCCCCTTCTCCTCCTCCCATCTGTCTGACACCTGATGAATGTTATTACTACATGTGCACTTAAGTGTTGATCAGTTAAAACCAATTTGATGGTGAGTACATGTGGTGCTTATTTTACCATTTTTGGGATACTTCACTTAGTAGAATAGATTCCAGCTCTATCCAAAATAATACAAAAGGTGCTATATCACTACCATTTTTTGTGGCTGAGTAGAACTCCATGGTATGCATATACCACATTTTATTAATCTACTCATGTATTGATGAGCACTTGGGTTATTTTCACATCTTTGCAATTGTGAATTGTGCTGCTATAAACATTCTAGTGCAGATGTCTTTTTTATAGAATGTCTTTTGTTCCTTTGGGTAGATACTCAGTGATGGAGTTGCTGGATCAAATGGTGGTTCTACTTGTAGCTCTTTGAGGTATCTCCATATTACTTTCCACAGAGGTTGTACTAGTTTGCAGTCCCACCAGCAGTGTAGGAGTGTTCCTATCTCTCTGCATCCATGGCAACATTTATTGTTTTGGGACTTTTAGATAAAAGCCATTCTCACTGGAGATTAGTGATACCTCATGATGGTTTTTATTTGCATTTCCCTGATGATTAGAGAGGTTGAGAATTTTTTCATATGTTTATTGGCCATTAGTCTATCTTCTTTTGAAAAGTTTCTGTTCATGTCCTTTGTCCACTTTTTAATGAGGTTGTTTGAATTTTTTCTTGCTGATTTTCCTGAGTTCTATATAGATTCTAGTGATCAGCCCTTTATCTGATGTGTAACATACAAATATTTTCTCCCATTCTGTAGGTTGTGTGTTTATTCTCATGATAATTTCCTTGGCTGTGCAAAGCGTTTTAATTTGATCGGGATTTTCAATATTCTTTAGATTTCAGTATATCTAAAAATATCCTAATTTCAGTCTCATTCTTAAAGTAAACTTTGCTGGCTATTCAGTAACTAGTTGGCAACCATTTTGCCTCAGCACATTGAAGATATTATTCCAGTCCATTCTGGCTGCCATTTTTTTATTTTTGGGAAAACATGGAATAATTTAAATTTACAAGTAAATAATCTTTCTTTGTTATGTCTGTTTTAAATTCTCCATGTCTTTGATTTTTTGCTGTTAGTCTCAATGTAGGTTATTTCAAATTATTCCTACTTGTGTATAATTAGCCTTTCTGAATCTAAAAATTTGTGTTTTTTATGCTTTCTGGACAAATATCAATCATTCTTTTTGGAATGTGGCATATTCCTTCATCTCTTTATTATCTCCTTTTGGAAATTTATTTATCAGATGCTTGATCTTCTCAATTTATTCTCTGTTTTTCCTATATTGGTTATATTTTCTTCTTTATCATCCCAGAGACAAGGGAAATGCTTGGCACATCATTTATGCTTTCTCTCTCTCTCTTTTGTGAATAAATTAATTGATGAATGAAAAAGTGAGGAATGAAGCAGAAAAAAACGGATATCAGAAAAAAGATATAATAATGAATTTTTTGAACCAAAAGATAAAATATAATAATGAATTCAAATATAATAATAAATTTCCAAATACCTAATACAAATTTACTAACATTATTAAAATTTTAGCAATATATAAATACAATAAAAATATAATCATTAATAGCATTTTATACATCAAAAATAATTAACTTTAAGAGATAATCAAAATGATCTATGCCAAAAGAAAATTTTCATACATATTTTGAGAGATCTCTGGGGTCTTTTAATATTAAAACTTTTAAAAACTTAGTAGATGTAACACCATAGTGACTCTGTATCTTTATGGGCAACCCAATAGCATGATGTCCTAAAAATATATACTTTAATTAAAAATACTTTATTGCTAAAAAATAATAACACAGAAATACAAAGTGAGCATATGATATTGGAAAAATGATGTAAATAGAATTGCTTGATGTAGGGTTGTCCTAAACCTTCAAGTTATAAAAAATGCAATATCTGCAAAGCACAATAAAGTCAAGCACAATAAAATGGTATGTGTCTGCACTTCCAAAATACAATGATTGGACAGACACAGGATAGAAATTCCAATTCCAAAAGGAGGAACGAGGCAAAACAAAAAGGGGTGGAGGGGTAGGCTGGGCGTGGTGGCTCACACCTGTAATCCTAGCACTCTGGGAGGCTGAGGCGGGAGGATTCCTTGAGGTCAGGAGTTTGAGACCAGCCTGAGCAAGAGCAAGACCCTATCTCTACTAAAAATAGAAAAATGAGCCACGCTTGGTGGCATGCGCCCATAGTCCCAGCTACTCAGGAGGCTGAAGCAGGAGAATCACTTGAGTCCAGGGGTTTGAGGTTGCTGTGAGATAGGCTGATGCCACGGCACTCTGGCCTGGGTGACAAAGACTTTGTCTCAAAAAAAAAAAAAAGGTGGGGGGAGGAGGGACCTGTCATCCCAAGTAATTTCAACGGCCAATAATGAAAACAACATTAAGTTTAAAAATCTTCAGAATGATCTTTCTCTCCAAGTGTCACCTCCTGGGCACTCTAGGGTAGGTTGGACCCCAAAAGCTTTGGGCAGCCTCACACTTATGGCTTTGCTTGGCTCAGCCCATGAAGCAGTTCTCTCAGGTTGGAATGTTGTGCCTATAGTTCTAGGCTGATGTTGTAAGCTGGTAACTCTATAGCTCTGGGGCCTTGGGGGTGGTCCTACTCCTGTAGCTACACTAGGCATTGCCCTAGTGAGGGCTCTCTGTGGTGGCTCTGCCCCTGAGACAAGGCTTCTGGGAGCTCCCAGGTGGTTTGCAACATCCTTTGACATCTTGGTGCAGCAAGACAGCCCTGTCCCCACAGCTCTTGCATTCTGTGTGCCTGAAGACTTAACAGCACACTGAAGCTGCCAAGATTTGCCACTTCCATCTTCCTTAACTGCAGCCTGAGCCACACTGGGGCCCACTTAAACTATGGCTGAGGCAGCCAAGGAGTGCTCTGCTGGAATGTGGGGAGAAAAGACCTGAGGCAGCCCTGGGCACCGAGTCCCTGGATGGCACTTGGGTCTGTCCCCTAAAACTAATCTGTCCTTCTAAAGCTCTGGGCCTGTGATGGTAGGGGAATCCTCAAAGATCTCTGAAATGTCTTTGGGATCTTTTTCTGTCTTGACAACCCCTTCTAAAAGTGCTAATCTCCTTAGTAAATGGTTGCTGGGCCACACTTGCTTTTTATTTATCCTCCCAAATATGCTTTTTCACTCTTTATATGGCCAGGCTGAGAGTTTTCTAAATATTTCTGCTCTGCTTCCCTTTGATTATAAATTATGTCTTTAAGTCATTTTTCCCCTCTGACAGTTTAATGTAAGCAATTAAAAGTAGCCATGAGGCAACGTGAATACTTTGCTTCTTAGATATTTCTTCCATCAGCTATCCTAATTCATTGCTCTTAAAGTCTTCATTCCATAAAGCCATCAAGCATGGGTACAATCCAGTCAAGTTCTTAGCTTTTGTAATAAGGATGGCCTTTGGTCCAGGGTCCAATACTTTTTCCTCAGTTCCATCTGAGACAACATCAGAATGGACTTTACTGTCCGTATTTCTGCCATCATTCTGATCACAGCCACATAATTTCTAAGAAGTCCCAGACTTTCTCTTCTCCTCTTCTTCTCCTCTCCCCTCCCCTCTCCTCCTCTCCTCTCCTCTCCTCTGTTCTCACCAGAATCACCCTTAACACTCCATTCATGGAAATACAGACATTTTCTAGCCTGTTTCTTCAAATTCTTGCAGTCTCTGCTCATTATCCAGTTCCAAATCTGCTTCCATATTTTCAGGTATTTGTTATTATCAACAGCCCCACTTCTCAGTTCCAAATTTTTGTCTTAGTTTGTTTTCTGTTGCTATAATGGAATGCCTGAGTCTGGACAATTTATAAAGAAAAGAAATTTATTTCTTACCATTCAAGAGGCTGGGAAGTCAGAGGTTGAGGGGCTTCATCTGGTGAGGGCCTTCTTGCTGTGGAAGGCATCACATGTCAATTCAGATCTCTCTTCTTCTTATAAATCCACCATTCCCATCATGGAAGCTCCACCCTGATGACATTATCTAATCTTAATTACCTCCCAAAGGTATGACTTCCAAATACTATCAACATATTAATTTGGGAATCAATCTTCCAACACATGAAATTTGGGGGATATACTCAAGCCACAGCAGTTATATACACAAGTAAATAAATGAGGTAATAAATAAAATAATATGGAATTAAACACATAAGTAATTAATTCTTTGAATTAAAAAATCATAAGTAGAGCGGGTCTGCTATGGTGATTCTACAAAGTCATTAGTACCACATCTCCTTTTATGTTTGTTTTCCTATTGGCATTTCAAGCCTTTATCCTGGATGGAACCTCAGTGTCTAAATGGCTGTTGAGCTACATCCTGACACACGCTCATACTTTCCAGTAAACAGAAGGGAAAGAAGGGAAGTAGGAAAAAATCTAAGCCTCCAAGTTGAGTCTTAACCCTATAGTATACTTCCCAGGATCTCCACACGAATATTTCTTCTACACAAAAAATGTTAAGCAGAAATTGGACACATGGCCCCAATTAATTGCAAGGCAGGCAGGGGAGTGAAATGTGATTTTATTTAACTGGGCACATTGTCAAAAATCCTGTTATGAAAGAAAAAAGAAAATATTAAATTTAGGTAGGCAATTGGCAGACTTTGGCTTTTTTCATAGTACTATAACTTATCATCTCTCTCTCTCTCTCTCTCTCTCTCTCTCTCTCTCTCTCTACCTCCCTTCCTCCCTGTCTTTTTGCTTCTCTTTCTCTCTCTCTCTCTCTACTTTCTCACTTCGTTAAGTGAGGAAATAGAGATGCAACTTTTAAGTGACTGACTCAAGATTACATATCTATTTTCATTTCAAATTCTGTCTTGTTAAACTATATATCATTTCATCTAAGGTGGATATGTGAGGTTAAAAAAATAAACTCTGTATTATTTGGTTGAATTTTTAGGTATTTTTGAGCACTTAACTAAAAAATGTTTGTGTAATGTCTCATATATGCAAGAGATTGTTATGTCCTGTGAATGACAAAAAGATAAAATAGTGATTATGATTTAGAATTTTTTTCTGAATTATAGAAGTAGTAGGGAGTGGATTACAGCAGCAGTGAGACATATAGCATGATGAAAGATTCTTCAAGACTTTGGGGCAGATTGAATGTTAGGGGAGGGAGGAATTAGAAAGAAAATAATTGGAAGGTTTCAAAGCTGGGTGCTTGAAAGATTCTGGGCATTAGGAGGGATGATCAGGAGAAGGCCCAGAGGGTCTAGTGGAATAACTACCAATGCACAAATAGAGGTAGGAGAAAGGTAACACAGATGTGGGCATATTCCTGAGGTGACATGAAACCTACCAAAATTATCTTTTTGCAGGAGAATTGCAAATAATAGCTTGATTGGGAGTTATTTCAGGCATGGTGGAATCATCACTACCTTTTTTGCAAGTGTATGAACATTTTGGGGGAACCCAAGCAATCAATTCTTCACTAAGCAAACACCAGGTTGTGGTTAGAAAGTGTGGTTAGAGAGGTGCGCTAAAGACACAAATGGCAAGATGCTTCCCCTTGTCTTAGTTAAATAAATTCAGGAGGATTTGGAAATGTTTTATTTGTGTTATTTTGTTATCTAAGGACACATTTTTTCTTTCTCAGAAACTGAAATACTTTGGATTAAAAGCCAGATGCTAGAAATAAATCTTCAAATGACTTTAAAAAATGAAAATGTTATTTTTTGCCAGAAATATCAAATTTTATTTTTTCCGTTATTATTTTAGCTAAAAGCTATCTTGCCCTTTTCTGAATGTCTCTGGACTTACCATCTATTTGGCATTCACAATTTGTCATAGTTTGGTCAAGTTTTGTGTAGCTATCTCATCCATATCATTTATTTCTAGATTACATATGTATCTGTGTTAGGTTATATAACAAATTTCTAACATAAAGCCACTCTATAGTAATATGTTTCCCATTTCTACTATGTTTCACCCAGCATGCAAATAGTAAGTAGCAATGTCCTTTTATAAATTGGATGACATAGAGGATAAATGAGTAGCAAGGTAAAAGCTTTAGAGACAAAAACACATGACTTATGGAATTTATTTTGTGCATATAAAGAAAATACATTTTTGGAAAAAGGTATTTTAGTTTTGTGAAGGAGACTTTTAAAATGTCAAAAGAAGAGAATGTACTCAGATAAATTATTAAAACTGGTGGATAATTGGATAGCAGGAAGAAGAAGAATTGAAGTTTTTATGAATAATTATCAGAAATAAATTCTAGGAAAAATGAGTTATAAAATAATTTTATGATAAAATATCAAAAGGCAAATATATAATAGCAATGTGGAATCTACCTAGTAATGCATTTTGTGGGAGATTCTGACATTACAATAAACCATGGAGAACCACGCTATTCTTCAAAATTGAGAGAGAAAAATAAGGGCCATACTAATCAGAATTTAAGTCTGGTCACTTATTCTGATTATTGTGGTGGAAGCTTGAGTTAGATTTAATAAAAAGAATGAAAAGATTAGATATCTTAGAGACATTTTGACTCTAAAATTTTAAAGAAAAATATTTGTCTTTTGTAATTACAAGAGATTCTAACAGGATATATAGACCAAAATAATAATGTATTTCAAAATAAAATTTTAAATAGTCAAAATTTAAATTTAGGTTGCCCTCTCTTGCATGGATTAATAGATATAGCAGCTGCTTTAACTCACTTTCAGTCTTTCACTCCCAAAATTCATTGTCTCCATGGAAGCCAGAGAGTTCTTAAGTAAATAACAAATCTAATCATGGCCTTTGTCTTGAGGATGAAAAGCAAAACCAAAGCCTTCCTAATTTTACCTCTTCTAATCTTGTCACCATTATCTCACCTTATTCACCACCTTATAATACTTGGTAATAACTGCAATTCCATAGTATTCTTTACCACTTAACTACAGACTCATGATAAAGCTCTCCTTCATGCCTCTATGCCTTTTTTTTACTGCATTTGTGCTCTCTATACCCTCAACACACTTTACCCAAATATAATAAAATATCCTAAGGGACTTCCCTAACTGGATTTTAAATTGGATTCCAAGTCTTTCCAATGTATTTCTGTGGCGCCCACTCCACATTGTCCTGCTGTTTTCATGCTACATTGTGATGTTCTATTTACTGGTCTTCATTGGAATGAAGGTCCATTTAGGTCAAGAATAGTCCTGTTACAAACTGTATTCGCAATATTAGCTATGGACCTGGGAAATAGTAAATATTCCACAAACACATAATGGATGAAATATTTGTTTGAAAATTGCAAATTTTTTAAGAAGTATGTATATGTGGAGATAGAAGGGTAATAAAATAGAGTAAAATGTCACATTATTGTAGTAAAATATTCTATTTTTTACTCAAATAACTTTTCTGAAGCTCATTCTTGATTTAAATATAATGTTTTTAAACATAGCCTTTTTTCTTTGCTATTAACATTTTCCAAATACATAATTCAAAAACTTCAATATTTTATTATATTTAATTATAATTTTTGTTATAGATCAATAGAGGTATTAATATAGATAGGTTTGTGTCACTTTTTTTTTATTTTTTAAGATTCCCTGATATTGGGTGTTAATTATACACATATCTAATTCTTTGTCTAAGCATTCTGAAACATCATATCTAGAAAATTGGCTACCATTCATTCCTCAATAGGAAGGAACATGCATATTTGGAAGCTGTTTATTATATCATACCATTTGAAGTGTGAATATACAGGAAAAAAAAAAAAAACTGCAGAGGGCAAAATTCCCAAAGTTGATAAACTAGTTCTTTCTTTGTAGATTAAAATAAATTACAAAATTACTTCATTGGATGATATGTACACAACTTTAGTCTCAACACACTGTAAAGTTAGTGAGCAGTCTACAAGACCACTCTGATTTCTGATACCACCTACAAACTTGGGGTTCCCAGGACCACCTTCAGTTGTAATAATTCACAAGAAATATTCACAGAACTCACTAAACGTTGTTATATTTGTGGTTACAGTTTATTACGGAAAGAATATAGATTAAAACCAGCCAAGGCAAGAGATGCATGGATCAGAGTCCATGAAAGTTCTGCTTTTAGTTGTCTTATTCCAGTGAGTTTGGAGACAATGCTAACTTTCCTAACAATCAAATATAATAATCTGCATGAAATATTTGCAAACAGAGAAGCTTACCTAAGCCTTGGTGTTCAGAGTTTTATTCAGGCTCAAGCACATAGATGTAATTGACTGACTGTGTGACTGACCGTTAGCCTTCACCCCATCTAGAGGCCGATCAGATACAATACAGACCATAGTCCTACCGTAACTCACATTGTTAGACTATCAGGTGGGATCCTAGACTTCCAGATAAAGAAAAACACTCTATAAAGCAGGGCATTCTGAATATCTAAAGATGAGTTCCTGGAACTGAGGTTAAAGGCCAGACCTCTCTCTGGGTAAGCTTAATTTTTCTTAGTACACGCACATGTACAAATTGCCTTTGGGAAAAGGGAATAAAAACATTTATTTCTGCTTTCTCATAGAGGCAAATATTAATTGTTTTTGAGGCACAGAGCAGCATCTCCTCTCTTTATGAACCAATGTTTTAGTTTGAAAAAAATGACAGACAACGGGATGGGGCTTTCTTTGCCTTCTATTTTTGTGTAAGTAGTAGGATTTATAGTAATGTCAATTTCATATATAGTACGGAAATTAAATATCTTTAAATATCCTAAATAAAACTTTAGGGAAATGCACAATTAAACTTCTGAGTTTGGAATTTCAACTTTAAATTTATAGTGTATGGAATAAAATAGACTATAAAACGCATGTACCATATACAGGAAATATGAAAAATGTTATAAAGTTCAAACTCAGAGCAAGTAACTATAGTTCTGTTGGTTACAAATGTGACAGGAAAGAGGATATACTGCCAGCCAGAATTTAGTTTTTTAACCCCGTAGTTCTCCATCTTGTAAACTGAGAAATATATTTTACCATTTCTGATTTAACCATAGTTGATGGAACTGAGGAACCGCTCCTTTCCCCCACAGCGAAAGTAATGATTTGTTTAATGTATTTTTCCTCTGGTTGACTGAGTAGATTTGAGGAATGAATGGTAATGTGTATAATGCATTCTTTAAAAAGTATAGTTCCTAACACTAAAAAGGAACAGGAGAAATGATATTTGTGAGTATTTCAGAAATGCATAAAACAGTCAAGCAATAATTTGCAATATTTTCTTCTTGATTAATAAATAGAACACATATTTCTCAAAACACATTTGAATTCAATTGCAATTTTTAGCAGCAGACATGACTTAGAAATTGTTAACTTATTTAGAAATTACCATGTTTAAATAATGGAAGAAAAGAGTTTATGCAGTTATTACTAGAGAGAATACAAACCCTTCACAAGCTTTACAAACCAAGAGTCAGTTGAAGAGAAAAAAGTATCTGCCATATGATTTTGATATACAACATGAAATATAAGGGTGTAGATAATTTTTCCATTAAATTTCTTTATGAAAATTTATGATATATCCTAAAATTTCAGGAGAAAGGCATGTTATATCGTAAATTTTGGTGTAATATATTTAAAGTAGCTCTATTGATCTTTTCAATTTGTTTAATATTTCAGTGGGTACATCATATTTGCATAAAAAATGAGAAACTATATATGAGGAAAAATATCAGTATCCAGAAATAGCCAGTTTTACCAATTTAGTCTTTTAT
>NW_012147189.1:793387-799870 GCF_000956105.1 Propithecus coquereli | reverse complement strand
GCTAATTTCTTTCTATTTTTTTAGTAGAGACAGGGTCTCGCTTTTGCTCAGGCTGGTCTCGAACTCCTGAGCTCAAACGATCCGCCTGCCTCGGCCTCCCAGAGTGCTAGGATTACAGGAGTGAGCCACCACACCTGGCTGACAATAGATCTTTTGAACTTTTTCCTTCTATGTAACAGAAATTTTGTATCTATTATCCAACATCTCCCTGACATCACCCCATACTCCCATGACCACAGTCTCTGGTAACCACCATTCTACTCTGTGTTTTTATGAATTTAACTTTTTTAGATTCCACATGGATGAGAGCTGTGGTATCTGTCTTTCTGTGTCTGGCTTATTTCACTTAACATAATATCTTCTAGGTTCATCTATGTTGTTTCAAATAACCCAATTGTCTTTTCTGTAAGGCTGAATAGTATTTCATTTTGTATATATACCGTATTCTTTTTATCTATTCATTTGTTGATAGACACTTAAGTTGTCACATAGTCACATATCTTGACTATTGTGAATAATGCTACAATGAATATGTGAGTGCAGATGCATCTTTGATATACTGATTTTATTTCCTCTGAATACATACCTAGTAGTGGGGTTGCTGGATCATATGGTAATTCTACTTTTATTTTTTGAGGAATCTCCATACTAATTTTCATAATGACTATACTAATTTACATACCCACCAACATTCTCCACATTCTCTCCAGTATCTTTCATCTTTCATCTTTTTGATATAGATATTATAACAAGTGTGAGGAGATATTTCATGTGGCTTTAATTTTCATTTTCCTAGTGATTGTGATGCTGATCATTTTTTTCATATACCTGTTGGACAATTTATGTCTTCTTTTGAGAAATGTCTATTCAGGTTCTTTGCCCCATTTTTTAACTGTTTTTTTTTTTCTTGCCAATGAGTTCTTTGAGTTCCTTACCTATTTTGGATATTAACCCCTTATTAGATATGTGGTTTGCAAACATATTCTCCCATTCTGTGGGTTGTATCTTCATGTTTTTGAGTGTTTCCTTTGCTGTGCAGAAGTTTTATAGTTTGTTATAATCTCATCTGTCTATTTCTGCTTCTGTTGCTTTTGGGATCACACTCAAAAAATCACTGTGCAGGCAAATGTCATGGAGCTTTGCTGCTGTTTTCTTCTAGTAGTTTTAGAGTTTCAGGTCTTATGTTTAAGTCTTCAATCCATTTTGAGATGATTTTTGTATAAAAGGTGAAAGAAAAGGATCCAATTTCATTTTTCTGCATGTAGATTTTGTTTTCCTAACATCATTTATTGAACAGACTCTCCTTTCCCTATTGCATACTCTTGGTACCCTTATCAAAGATTTGACGATGTATGCTTGAGTTTATTTTTTGGGGTCTCTATGATGTTACATTGGTCTATTTGTCCATTTTTATGACAATACCATACTGTCTTAATTGCTATATTTTATAATGTAGCTTGAAATAAAGAAGTGTACTGTCTCTAGCATGTAGTTCTTGTTTGAGATTGCTCGAATCTGTTTGGGGTATTTTGTGGTTTCATGTGAATTTTAGTTAATTTTTTAAAATTTCTATAAAGAATGTCATTTGGATTTTAGACACCTCAATGATATTAATTCTTCCAGTCTGTAAACATAGGATGCCTTTCCATTTATCTGTGTCTTTCACATCCTTCATCAATTTCTTATATTTCTCGGTGTACTAGTTTTTCATCTCTTTGGTTAAGTTTATTTCCAACTATTTTATTATTTTTGTCACTACTGTGAATTGGATTATTTTCTTAATTTCCTTTTTGGAGATTTTTTTGTTTATGATAGAAACACTACTGATTTTTATGTGTTGATTTTGTGTGTTGAAATTTTATTAAATTTTCGTTCTAACAAAATTTTTTTGAGATCTTATGTCTTTCATTGTCCATGATCTTTTAGTCTTCAGACAGAGATATTTTTACATCTTCCTTTCTGACTTGGATGCATTTATTTCTTTTTCTTCCCTAATTACTTTGGCTGGGATTCGTAATATTGTATTTAAAGAAAATGGTGAAAGTGGGCAACATTGCCTTATACCAATATTACAGGGAAAAATTTCAGTATTCCCATATCAATTATAATGTTAGCTGTGGACTTTTCTTATGTGGCCTCTATTGTGTTCAGGTAAGATCTTTTTACATTCATTTTATTGATACTTTTAATCATGAATGGGTGCTAAAATTTGTCAAATTCTTTTCTCTGCATCTGTTGAGATGATCATGTGACTTTTCCTTCATTTTGTTATATCATGTTGATTGCTTTGCATATGTTTAACCATTCTTTTTTATTTCAAACTATTATGGGGGTAGAAATCTTTTTGCTTACATGGATCACATTTATAATGCTTGAGCCATGTTTACAAGTGCCTGTCACTCAGGTAGTGTTCATTGTACACATGGGGGAGATTTTTACCCATCATGTTCTCCCCACTCCCATCTGCTTGATTTCCATTGAGTTTTACCTCCCTCTATGCACATGTGTGCTCATCAATTACTTCCAATTTAATAATGAGTACATGTGGTGTATATTTGTTTTTTCATTCTTTAGATACTTCACTTAGGATGATGGTCTCCAGTTCCATCCAGATTGTTGCAAAAGGCATTAAGTCATTCTTTTTAATCACTGAGTAATATTCCATGATATACATATGCCACATTTTATTAATTCACTCATGATTGATGGGCACTTGGGTTGATTCCACATCTTTGCAATTGTGAATTGTGCTGCAATAAACATTCGAGTGTGGGTGTCTTTTTGATAAAATGGTTTCTTTTGCTTTGGGTACATACCCAGTAATGGGACTATTGGATCAAATGGAAGGTTGGCTTTGAGCTCTTTGAGAAGTCTCCATACAGTTTTCCATAGAAGTTTAACCATTCTTACATCCGAAGGATAAATCTCACTTGATCATGATGTTTTTTTTTTTTTTTTTACATATACCAAATTTTTTACTATTACTATTTCAGCATATTATGGGGGTACAGATATTTAGGTTATGTATGTTGCCCTTGCTCCTCCCTCCCCCCTGAGTCAGAGCTTGAAGCGTGTCCATCCCCGAGGTGGTGCGCATCGTACTCATTATGTATGTTTGTACCCATCCCCTCCTCTCCCCTCCCACCTGCCCAACGCCCAATAAATGTTATTCTTATATGTGCACTTAAGTGTTGATCAGTGAAACCAATTTGATGGTGAGTACATGTGGTGCTTATTTCTCCATTCTTGAAATACTTCACTTAGTAGAATGGGTTCCAGCTCTATCCAGGAAAATACAAGAGGTGCTAGATCACCATTATTTCTTATAGCTGAATAGTACTACATGGTATACATATACCACATTTTATTAATCCACTCATGTATTGATGGGCACTTGTGCAGCCTGTGTGGAAAGCAATATGGAGATACCTTAAAGAGATACAAGTAGAACTACTATTTGATCCAGCAATCCCATTACTGGGCATCTACCCAAAAGAACAAAAAACATTCTATAAAAAAGACACCTGCACTCCAATGTCTATAGCAGCACAATTCACAATTGCAAAGATGTGTATAACCCTTTTAATATGCTTAACTTTATTTAAGAATTCTTGCAGCCATTTTCATTATGAATATTGGCCTGTAGTGTCCTTTTCTTGTAGTTTCTTTACCTGATTTTGGTATTAGATTAATGATATTTGCCTCATAAAATAGTTTGGAAGTATTACCTGTTATTCTATATCCTGGAAGAATTTAAGAGGAATTAGTATTAATTCTTTTTTGAATGTCTGATGTGAAGCCATTAATCTTGGGCTTTTTTTAATTGGAATATTTCTGAATACTGAACCAGTATCCTTATTTGCTATTTTTTCTGTTCAGGCTTTGTATTTCTTCCTGATTCAGTTTTATGTTTTCTACATTTACAGGAATTTGTCCATTTCTTCTAGGGTATCAAATTTGTTCACATAAAATTATTCATAATAGTCTCTTATGATACTTTTTTATTTCTTAGATGTCTACTATGATATCTTCTCTTTCATTTTTGATTCAATTTATTTTAGTCTTGTCTCTCTTTTACTTAGTCTAGCTAAGTGTTTTTGATTTTGTTTATCTTTTCCAAAAAGCTAATCCAAGTTTAATTTATTTTTTCTATTTTTTTGTTCTGTATTTGATTTATTTTTGTTTTGATCTTTAATTTGTTTTCTTCTACTAAGTTTGGACTTAGTTTGTTCTTCTTTTTCTAGTTACTTCAAGTTAATTCAATTAGGTTGTTTACTGGTATCTTTTTTTCTTTTAAATCTAGGCATTTATTGCTACAAACTTCCCTCATTACTGCTTTTTCTGCATGTGATAGATTTTGGTTTGTTGTTTTTAATTTTGTTTGCCGTGAGATACTCTTCAAATTCACTTTGACTTCCTCTTTGATCCAATGTTTTTTTAAGAGTGGGTTGCTAAGTTTCCATGTATTTGTGGATTTCCCATTTTCTTACTGTTATTGATTTCCAATTTCTTTCTATTATGGCAAGAAAGATATTTGGAGTGAATATTTATTTTCTTAAATTTGTTACGTCTTGTTTTGAGACCTAACATGTGATCTCTCTTGGAGAATGTTCCGTGTGCACTTGAGAATAATATGTATTCTTCTGCTATTGGATGGAAAGTTCTGAATATGCCAGTTAGGTACATTAAGTCTATAGCGTTATTTAATTCCACTATTTCTTTATTGATATTCTGTTTTGATGATCTACCCATTGTTGAAAAGGAAGTATTAAAGTCCTTTTATACTATTTTATTGCTATTGATTTCTGCATTTAGATATGTCAAAATTTGCTTTATATATTTAAATGTTCTGATATTTGGTGTGTATATACTAATAATTCTTATATCTTCCTGTTGAATTGACCTTTTTATCATTATATAATGATCTTTGTCTCTGTCTCTAGAAACAGTTTTAGTCTTAAAGTCTATTTTGTGTGATGTAAGTATATCCACCTCTTCTTCTTTTGGTTAAAATTTGGATGAAATACCTTTTTCCATCTCTTGCAGTCTGTGTGTGCCTTTAATTCTAAAGTGAGTCTCTTGTAGATAGTATATCATTGGATATATTTTTTAATCCATTTAGATCTCCATGCCTTTGGTGGGGAAGTTTAATCCATTCATCCATTGATAGTTAAGGTAATTATTGATAATTGAGGACTTACTATTGCCACTTTCTTAATTGTTTCCGTTTATCTTGAGATAATTTTCTCTTTCTCTTCTCCTCTTACTGTCTTCTTTTGTTATTTGATGATTCTAGAAGTGATTTGCTTAATTTTTCTATTTATCCTTCATGTATATATTCTAGTGGTTTTTCTTACCCCCCTTTGTTGTTAGCTAAATTCTTGCATAAAATATATTATGGTTATAACCTTCTATTTTAAATTGATAACAATGTAACTTTAATTGCATAAAAAAGCACTATACTTTTATTCCCCTCCATGAATACACTTTGTGCTCTTGTAGTTAGAATTGCTTCTTTTTCTATTGTGTATACATTAATATTATTTTATCTATTAACTTTCATATTAGAGTTGAAAGTAATTTAAGTGTCACCTTTACAGTGTTAGCTTAATCTGTGTATATTTATATGTTAATTTTACATTGAGATTTATGCTTTCATATGCTTTGCATTGATATTTAGTGGGGTTTTATTTCAATTCGAAGAACTTCCTTAAGCATTTCTTGTACGGTGGTTCTAGTAATGATGAGTTCTCTCAGTTTTCCTTTATCTTAGAAAGATTTTAAGTCTCCTTAATTTTTAAAGAGTAATTTTGTTGTACATAATATTATTTGCTGACATTTCTATTCTTTCAGTATTTTGAATATATTAGTTGACTCCTTGTCTGTGAGGCTCATGCTAAGAAATTTGCTAATAGTCTTATGAAGGTGCCGTTATATGTGACAAGGTGTACTTTGTATTTTGTCAATAGGTTGATTCTGATAGTTGAAAATAGCTTATTAATATATAAAAAGAAATATCCAATAGTGTCTTAAGATTACATTTTTCTTCTCTAAAAGACCAATATCATAATTTTGGTGTCACTTGACAAGCATTTTCCGACTATAAACTTTGGATGAGTTATTTTTCTTTGAACTAGATATATTCAAAATTATGCCATATTTTAGTTAGCATCTTTATTTGCATCTTTATTTTGTATCTCTGTCAATACAAATATTATACTTTCCTTCTATTTTCTTAACATGTTAAATTTTACTCTTTATATGAAAAGGACATATTTTTTAAATTAATTTTTCTAAATGTGTTTTACTCTAATATGGTATAGCACTTTTATGTCTTCCTTATAGCCTACTACCATAATTACTAATTAAATGCTCTTATTATTTATAATAAGCTCCTGTCTCCAAATATCACATAGATTTTTTTTCAGAAAAAGGATGACATTATTTGCAAATAATGATATTTTTATCCTCATTCCTATTATT
>NW_012147189.1:790897-792742 GCF_000956105.1 Propithecus coquereli | reverse complement strand
CCTGAAGGTAATTTTCTACAATATTTTTACACATGAAACAAAATTTTCACTGTAATTTGACTGCAACACCACACAAGAAGTCAGATATGAAATTTTCTACTTGTGGTATCATGTTGGTGCTTAAAAAGTTTTAGATTATCAAACATTTCTGATTTCAGATTTTCAAGTTAGGGATGCTCAATTTTTATATAAAATCTGGCAAGTAGGCTATAGAATTTATGTCCTTAATCATTATACCACATTGGCTCACATTTGTCTTTCCAACTAAAATAAAATGTTGATCTTTCCTTTAATCTTAGATTCATTCAAGAAAGTGTTATGTTTATACTAAGGTTGTTACATTGTTTCAATGGGACTTTAAAAGAAGTAAGTTTTAATAGGGTATAATTTATGTGTTATAAAATTCACCCATTTTATGTGTGCAGTTTGTTAAGTTTTAGTAAATTTATATCGTTGGGCAATCAAGCATGAAATCCAATTTTAAAGCATTTCTCTCATGCAAACAATGCCCCTCATGCTCATTTTCAGTGTATCTTTCCCTAACCCCTGTTCCCAAGTCAACTACTGATCTGCTTTCTGTCTATATAGTTTTTCTTATTCAATAAATTAAATATAATCATATAATACATAGTCTTTTGAATTTGATTGTTTTCACTTAACATTATGTTTCTGAGGTGTTTCTATTTTGTTACACTTAATAATGTTTTGTTGAAAAAATCAACTTCAGTAAGGTAGCATAAGTAGCTTCACTGATCTACTCCTCAGTGGAACTGGTAAAAATTATGGTTCTATCAGAAAAATAGCAAATGAACAAACATTTACTCATGAAAATCTCTCACAATCTGGTAGAAAGGTAAGTGCTTATTTTCTTAGAATGGATAGTATTCTCTCCCTCTCCTCCCAGTTCAGTGAGGCAGACACGTACCCTGGACTGCTGCAGCCAAGAGCACAGTTATTCCTCTTTCTTCACCTCCCAGCCAGTGGGTTTTCTTCCCGGACGTAGAAGAACTTCAGTACTTCTCCTCCTGTCCCCAGCTGCCTGATACTGAGGTTAAACCCTGGGCAAATGTATTCAAGATGTGATTGCTCCCTTTTCCTTCTTTCTTTTTTTAAAAATATTTCACAACAACATTTTATGTATTTTTTTATTTCAAAGTATTATGGGGGTACAAATATATTTGATTACATGGATCCCTTTTATAATGCTTCAGTCATGGTTATAAGTGTGCCCGTCACCCAGATAGTGTTCATTGTACACATTAAGTAGGTTTCTGCCATCCCCTCCTCCCTTCTTCCTCCTGCTTGATTTGTGTTAAGTTTTACTCCCCTTTCAGCACATGTGTGCTCATCAGTTATTTCCAATTTAATAGTGAGTACATGTGGTGATTGTTTTTCCATTCTTTAGATATTTTACTTAGGATAATGGTCTTCAGTTCCATACAGATTGTTGCAAAAGGCATTAAGTCATTCTTCTTCATGGCTGAGTAACATTCCACGGTATAAATATACAATATTATGTTAACCCACTAATCAATTGGTGGGCACTTGGGTTGATTCCATATCTTTGCAATAAAACGTTTGTGAATAAACGTTCAAGTGGAGTTGTCTTTTTGATACAATGACTTCCTTTCCTTTAGGTAAATACCCAGTAGTGGGATTGCTGGATCAAATAAGTCTACTTGTAGTTCTTTGAGGTGTCTCCATACTGTTTTCCATGGAGGTTATACTAATTTGCAGTCCCACCAACAGTGTAGAAGTGTTCCTTTCTCTTTACATCCAGACCAGCATCTATTATTTTTAGACTTTTTAATAAAAGCCATTTAATAGGGATAGGGTGATATCTCA
>NW_012147189.1:788689-790665 GCF_000956105.1 Propithecus coquereli | reverse complement strand
TTTCTTTGGCAGTGAAGAAGCTTTTTAATTTAATCAAGTCTCATTTATTTATTTTTGTTGTTTCTGAGATTGCCATTGAGATCTTCTTCACAAATTCTTTGCCTCAGCCAATATCTAGAAGAGTTTTTCCAGTCATGAAACCATCAAAATTCTAGATTTCTTCCTTTTCTAGTCAACCACTAATTGTGAAACAGAGCCTCTAATTTAGGTTTGATGCTCTGAAAATACTGGCAAATTAATAGCTTTTCCCATAGCTCATGAGGTGGTTCCATGGGAGGAAAAGCAAGCTGAGAGGACCTCAGGCTGCTGCTCTGCATATTGCCAGTGCTCAATCCGTACAGTGGAGATATTGCTGAGAGAGAAGTTTGTTATTGTCTAATCCTAAACTTTAGTGCCCTGGCTCAGTCAGAGATTTTTCCTTGGAGGAGAAGCATGTCCATAAAATAGATAGCTTCTAATCATTTCCCAAAGTAACTGACTTCATTTGCAACAGAGCATGGAGAAGTTTAAACCATGGACACTCTCAAGAACAGCAGGTTTGGAAACAAGGCTATTGTGAAGAGTTTCTTGGATCTTATGAAGATATAACCTAAATGGTAGGCCAACCAATTTTCAAGAGAGAACAGGGGAATAACACAGCAGGAAGGAGAATTCCTAGGGTCAGAACAAATATCTAATGATGATTCCAGAAACTACTCCATCAGGGAACCATAATTTTATTGGATTAGTTTACAGACCAATAGAAAAATTGGCCTGCAATTAGTGGAGTTCAGCAGCTGTATGTGGTCAGGACAAGAAGGGAAAGAGCCCTTCCAACACTGCTATCAACTCAGGGCTCAGGGACATTGTGGGCAAACCCTGAGGAGCAACACACATAAAAAGCTTAACACTGTGGGGATGGGGGGGGATTGATTTCACTAAACACATCCATCAGTCACTGAAAAAACAAGCAAATATCAATAAGAAGCCTGGGGCATAGGCAGAACCCAGAGTTGCTATAATAGCTTACCTTAGCAGTCTAGTTTCCAAGAAAAATTCATGCAGCGTGCAAAAAAAAAAAAAAAAAAAGCCCCCAGTAAATTGTGACACATACACTAGAATAAAATGCAGGCAGTAGAAACTTCCTGTGAGAGTAACCAGATGTTAGATTAAATGGAAAAACATTTCAAAGTAACTGTTATAAATATGTTCATTGAATTAAAGGAAAACATGATTAAAGAGGTAAAGAAAGGTGTGAAAAATTCATATCAAATTGATATATCAATAAATAGTTATAAAAGAATCAAATGGAAATTCTGAATTTGAAAAGCATGATAATGCAAATTAAAAAAAAATACTGTAGGGGCTCTACAGGAGATTTGAGCCGGCAAAAGAAAGAATTAATGATCTCAAAGATAGATTAGAAAACAGAGATAAAAAAGAGCAAAGAAAAATAAAGACTCAGAGAAATGTGGGCCACCACTAAGCACAATAACAAGCATGTAATACATGCATGTGTTGGAAGTACCAGAAGAAGAGAGAAAGAAAAAGGAAAAGAAACAAATATTTAAAAAAGTAGTGGCCAAAAAATTATAAAATTTATTGAACAGCAATAACCTTCATATTCAGCAAGCTCAATAAATTTCATGTGGAATAAATTCCAAGAGGCTTGCAAGCAAACAAATGTTTAAGGTCAAAGACAAAAAATTTTGAAATTAGTAAGAAAAACGATTCCTTATTTACAATGGAACCTCAATAAGAGGTTACACAAATAGAAAGTAGATTAGTGGTTGTTTAGAAATGGAATGGAAGGTGGGGATTGGAGATGATAATGGAGTGATAGCTAAAGGGTACGAGTTTTCTTTTTGGAGTAATGAAAATGTTTTAAAATCGTGCTGATGTATCTGTGAATATACTAAAAACCATTGTATTGTACCCAATTTAAATATGTGAATTGTATGATATGTGAATTACATCTCAATGAAGCTGTTTAAAAA
>NW_012147189.1:787071-788244 GCF_000956105.1 Propithecus coquereli | reverse complement strand
TAGTATGTCATTGTGGTTTTAATTTGCACTTCCTTAATGACTAATGATACTGAGCAATTTTTCATGTGCTTATTAGGCATTTGCATATCTTCTTTGTTTATTCAAATATTTTCTCCATTTTAAAAATTGGATTAATTTTATTCTTTGAGTTTTAAGAGTTATGTATTCTCAATAAAAGATCTTTATCAGATAAATATTGTATTTTTTCCCAATATGTGGCTAGTTTTTCTATTTTCCTAATGCTATCATTTTAGAGCAAAACTTTTTAATTGTGATTATCCAGAGGGACTTTGGGGGTATGAGGTAAATACATGGGATAACAATGAATACTAAAATGAAAGTTTTTTATAATTTTAAAAATAAGCTGAATATATTAACTAACCAGATATGTTGTTGTAGTATAACTATAAGATACTGGCAAGAAAATCCTTGAATTTGCTAATTGTTAGTATTTATGAGAACATGGACGTTGAAATTTTTTTCCATAGCTAATTGCTTAACAATTCTTTAACTGTTGAGGGAATATACAAAGCATGGATAGAATTTGAAAAGTTCTAAAAATTACAAATACTCCATCAAGCTGATCTTCTGGAAACTTCTCTATCATGCTGAATAATTGAAATGGAAAGAATATCAGAAAATGTCTCAGTTTTAAAATACTGAAATGTCAACCCCCTAGTTAGTAAGCATCAGTCTTAACCCATCACCTTTCTTAAATGAATAGAACAAGTCTGAAAAATCTGTAAGTAGATGAATGGATGATGGTCATTTAAAAAAGTATACAAAATCTGTAGTACTCAATGCATCTACTGAACCACTTGAATGAGATAGGCATGGAAATAAAATCAGGTATATAATTGTGTGTCTTATTTTTCATATTTTCTAAAACTATTCAGTGGGTTTTCCTCTTTAAATGTCTTCTCTATTCATGATCTTGTATACGATTAGTTCTGGCATTACTCAGTTGCAATTGCTTTTCAAGAGTTACAAAGAGCTATCAGAAAATTGAAAAATCAGATGAGGCAATGGTCCTTCAAGAATGGTGAAAAAGGGACTAATTGATGCAATTATATTTAGTAAGTCGGGTTTTATCTGCAAAATGATATTATAGAAATACTATGTTCTCTAAGTGGGCAAAGAGCCACAAGTTTGAAGTCAGATACATAAAACTCT
>NW_012147189.1:771233-773425 GCF_000956105.1 Propithecus coquereli | reverse complement strand
ATCTATTTTTATAGCCATTATACCATTTAGTACACTATTGAATATGTAGTAGATGCTCAAATATCTTTGTTCATTCATTTCACAAATATATATTAAATTATATATCATGCTCCAGGTACTGTACCAGCTGCTAGAAACATAAAGGAAGAACACCTAGGGACCATAATATCAACATTTCTATGTAATAAGATTATTAGAATGATTCTATTAGCTAGGATTATTGTTCTCCCTCTTGCCTGATTAAAATTTGACATTTTACAGAATAGTTTATTTCCTAATCTAGGCAATTGTTAAAGCAACTCTTTTGAACATGTTATTACAATTTTATTTTCATTTTTAGTTTTTGCTTTCTATTTGATAAGGAAAAACAAAAGCTTTGAACTGTTTAAGGACACAAATTAGTAGTTAGAAAATACATCATTTTAAATTTATTATAAGACAGGAGTATAAATTTAGAAACATTTTTATTTTTATTTAGACTGGAATTGATTGAATAAAGTTTTCTTGGCATACGTATCTTTGGATCTTTATATTGCAATGCTACATAAGTTTGTAGTGTAGTCCATTTTTGAATGATAAGTTCATTGTTTTTTAATTAAAACAAAATTTACATTTGTAATAGGAACCTTGTTAGATAATGAGACAGAAAAATAACTGGTTGCTTCAAGAAAGGAGAACTAAAACAAATTTGATTTTATGATCAGTTTCTCACTATTTGGCATTAAGCTCGTTGTACTGTTTTAATTTCATAGCATGGAAATGTTTCAATAAAAGTCATTTACCCCCTTTGTAAAGTCATTAACTGATTTTTTGTTAAAAATGAAAAACTCGTGTACCTTTAATTAAACAAATATGTCATTATAACATCCTTATTCAGGGAAAACAAGGGCCTTAGACTTAATTAGAGAGTCACTTTTTTCACTCAACTTGAGTATCTCTTTCAGGATATTTCACATTCTTGTATTTTTTTTTTTTTTTGTCTTTCAAAGCTTATCATATCAAATCCACAGATAGTAAATAATTCTTTTTATTTGGTTTTTATTTTCCTAAGAAATTTTATTTTCCTGATTAAATTTCAATTGCTTCTAAATCCTCTATGTATTAAGTTGAATAGCACGTTAAAAGGCTTTGAAAGTCCTATATACTATATATGTGTGTGTATATATATATATATGGATGCATTATTATTCTTACAATACTTTTGATAAATCAGGACATGAATATTTTTCATGAAGTGTTTCCTTTATCTTATCTATATGTTCATTTTCTGATCCCTTCCCTCAGTTTTCTTTCTTCTACTTTCTATTCTCTTCTTTATCTGTCTTCTTTTTTTTTTCCTCTTAAGTCTCCACAATTATGCAGCATATCAGGGTACTAGGTGTAAAAATCATAACATAATGATGTACCTTTTTTAAGTTTTACATAGGATGTAGACATTTCTGACAATGTTTTCACATATATGTGTGCATATATTCATACACACATATGTATACACACATACATATACAGAAAGGGGGAGAGAGATTAGAGAATGAACATTATTTTTCTATTAATATTTGTGTTTCTTCTCCCTACAAATTTTATGGGTCTTAATTTTGAAATTGAATGTATTAAAAATATTATTTAGGCTTTTTTCGAAGCATTATCAAAACCTCAAATCCCAAGAGCTTCATTTCTTTTATAATTGATAATGCACTATGAGTAAAGAAAGTCCATGGCCAAAGCTCCTAATAGGTGTTCAAATTATGACTGAATAAACAGAAATTGATAGTTCTTTGCCATAAGGTATACCTTTAAAGAAGGATAGTGCATGATAACAAAGGACATTCTAGAACCAGGGAAAGGTGATATAGAAGATTAATGCTCACCCCACCTCTGGCTCTTTAGTTTGAGAGGAATAGGAAGACTGCCTTCCAGATGTCTGGTTAGTGACAGATTTTCACAAATTAAAACAATTTAACATTGACAGTTAAGACAATCAAGTAAAGAATCATTTTGTTGAGTCTATGGGAGGTTATCACAGTCCAATGATGTCAGGAAAATGCTACAGACTGCAAAACATCAAGTAAATTTTCCATTAAAATCAATAGCTAAAATAACTTTCTTAATATTTGGTATCTCTCTATTTGAATTGTTCTGATAATGAATTCAGATCTTCTCTTTTTTTTAGCCTTCATTTCATTTATTTATTT
>NW_012147189.1:767438-769238 GCF_000956105.1 Propithecus coquereli | reverse complement strand
ATTCATACATTAATTTTAAATGAAAATTTTTCTCCTCAAAACATAAAGTCTGCTATAATCTATACTTTTGGACTTGGTTATGCATCTTCTCTGTCTAGGAAAATGTTCCCTTTCTATATGTAGTGGTAACCACAGAGAAGCTTAGAGATTCTTCACTGGGATAGCAGATACTTTCCTCATTCATCAGAGCGAAGGCTATCAGATTCCTTAGTCTTCCTTTGGTTACACACTGAATAATGGCAAAAAAATATTGGAAACCAGATCTGTCTGATTTTAATGCCAATTATATAATACACATTTAAAAATAACATAATAGAGATTACAAAAATAGGTGTTAAAAATTTAACACCTATTTGAAAGGGTATGGTTAAGGGAGACAGAGTGGGATGAATATTCCTGTGTACCAGTCTATGTAGACACCATGATATATCTAGCCTATGCCAGTTCTAGCACAGTGACTGTGTGTGGAGAAGACAGAGAGGCAACATCTCATATTGCTATCAGGTGCTATTTGTCCCACAAAGGCTATTGCCTCTTTGTTTTATTTTGTTTTTTCTTTGGATCATCAGATTAAAAAGTCACTGCTGATGAAGTCTTTTTGAAAGCAGCAAAAGTTATAAAAAAGAAGCCAAAGTGATAGTATACGCTACTAATCACAAGGAATTTTTATTCTTATTTTCTCTATCATACGGCTTCAGTTACAGATGTCCTAGTTATGGTTTAAAAGGAACATTATGTGATAATGCCAAATATCCCTGGGATAGCCTATTTTCCAATAGAAGGGCTGCCTCTTACCATTGTAGGCTCAGAACCTTGATTTCTCAGTACATATAAACCAATCCTATTTATCAGAGGCAAATTCATATTGCCCAATGTTATGAAATTTCTTTGTAAGATTATTAATGAAATATATATATTTCACAGACTTGGGACTAGTACTAACTCCTTTTTTGATCATTTTCTTTCCATGAAGAAATATGAGGAAATCAAAGAATCATCGAGTAATTTATTAACTTAAAATGAGAAAAGACTACCGAATAACAGGCATACTCTTGGTCTACATAAGAGATGACAAATACATACTCTGCCTATGGAAAATATATATGCTGACCTATGTAATAATCAGGAGATTTTGAGCATGATATTAAAAAAACTGAGTTAGAAAAATCATATAAAAGACAAAATTCTAAAAAGGCCTAATTCATCCATCTTACTGCATGAATGATGTTACCAATGAGATCCCAAATTTTCCATGTTTTAAACATCTATGTTTCTTCATAATAAAACTCATTTTAACAATGAGGTCAGGATATTCAAGGTCTGTTAAATGAGCCACACCTCACTAGAAAGCTGAGAGAATGGGGACTATCAACATTTTCTTTTGGGACTGGTTTTCTGCAGATTCCCCAGCTTTCCACCTGGCATATGATTAAAACTCTCCAGATACTTTCTTCCATATAGTTAGGTTGCAGTCAAGTTTTGTTTATTTTATTTTATTTTTATTTTTCAGGGCTGTGTCTTTGTAATAGGAAATTTTTAACCTTTCCAAGTAACAGGCCGAGTACAGTGTCTCACCCTGTAATCCGAGCACTTTGGGAGGTTAGGCAAGAGGAACGACTGCATTAGGCCAGGATTTGAGACCAGCTGGGCAACATAGTGACACTTTGTCACGACAAAATAAAAAATTAAAAAAAAATCAGCTGGACGTGGTGGTGAGCACCTATCATCCCAGACCCTAGGGAGGCTGAGGTGTGTCACTTGGGCCCAGGAATTTGAGGTTACAGTGAACTGTGATCACAC
>NW_012147189.1:752855-754893 GCF_000956105.1 Propithecus coquereli | reverse complement strand
GGGAGGGTAAGGGAATCATACATAACCTAATCATCTGTACCCCCATAACATGCTGAAATAAAAAAAAAATTCTCTATCATATATTTAATAAGGTCGAATCCGTAAACAATAAAAATACAATAAAAAAATCTATTTCCCCTTCAATAATATTAGTGTCACACAAGCAAACTTATAACAGAAAAATATTTTTGTTAATACAAATTATGGCAGTCTTATATTAACTGAAAAATAGCAAAATATGTAACTACATGGGGCTACTATATTTAGGATTAAAATTGTGCAATGTTATTTTGTCATAAGAAGCGCTATGAAATAAAATGCTTCTTGACCATTGAAATGTGTCTATGGGTACATAGAAACAAAAGTATGTACAACAGAACACAGAATAACACCATTCATTTTATAGAGTTGAAACCTTCAGTTTGTATAGAGAAGATCAGTCTGTGGAAGTCTAAATTCTAAAAGGTTGTTGCATCACGATCCTTTTGATGCCTCATCTGTGTCATTTAGTGAAACATTCATTAAATTGATTAATTATGTATACATGTATTTGAATCTACCTATTTATAAAAAAGAATTAAATAAAAATTATCCACATAAAATATACCAAAACATAAAGGCTGAGTAATCAAAAGATTTCCTACCAAATTATTCACTTGGGTATTCTGCAGACACACCTATCTTAAAAGAAAAATAAATTATGTTTGCAACAATTTTGTCTACCACATTAGTCTAGTGCAACTATAGAAACTTCAGTGAATCAAAATTTAAGAAGAGGAAAGACTGTTTGAACTTATTAACAGTATAATTTTTTGTTTAAAAAAGTCTTCTCTAATTAGACAAAGGAATAATAATGTATTTTCTGGGTAGAAAACAAAGTTTAGCTGTGCTTGTGTGTGTGTGTGTGTGCTTGCACATGTATGCACATGCATGTATAAATGATTAATGTCTGTGTAACATGTAAGCTCCCTGATAGTTGGGGCTTTCTTATGATCATTATTGTATCTATAGCACTTGGAATCATGCCTGGCATATAGAGGACAATCAAGACAATAAATTTTGAATGAATGAATGGATTTGAATTAACTGTTCCATTGGATTTTCATCTCATGCTGTGTAGATGAAAAATGCGAAAGCAATGTGATTGTACTTTTGTTGTTGGGGCTTACTTTTTTCTTTCTCTCATGTTGTGAAAATTTTTCTTTATCTAGGAAATTTATGCATTTCACTTGTGTCCAAGGATGTGCCTTTTTTATTTTTAATTTCATATGTCACTCAGTGGATCCTTTTGATGTTTCTTATGTATAGGAAATTTTTCTTTGATTGATGTTGTTGTTTTTAAGCAATTTCTGTGTTTTATTTACATTCTCTACTTTTAAATTTTCTGTTGAATGGATATTAAGCTTTTGTATCCATTGTCCATGTATTGTAACATTTCATGCTTACAATATTCGTTAGCATCACTTTAGGAATTTAACCACAGAATCAGGGCTTTAAGGCATACACATTAGAATGACATTCAAAAATTTAAGATAACCAAATAAATGTGTTAGCTAACTAAGGCAATAAAAAAAAGGCTATCTACAATTTTAGTGAAGGTTTCAGATTTCTGTTACTGCAGAAATATTACTGAAGGTAATAAGGTACCTAATGTATCATTCAAGTCTAAATATATGAGTTAAATAACTGTTACATATTAAGTTTTAGATTTTTGGCTATAATGACTTAAAATACCTTTCATTGTGTCTTATCAAAGTTTGAGATTAGAGTTCTGACTACTCCTATTCCATGACTACAAATTCTTAACCATCAGAAAAAGGAAACTCCTATAATTTGCACAGGAAGTAACAGAAATTCATTTGGAATGATATGTTAGTACTGGTTAAAAATAATGAAATAAATAAGTAGAATAAATATTGCCAATCTTTCTCTTCCTGTGTTAAATTTAAAAAACATTGCTTTATATTTAGAATTTTACATGCCCGTAATGTTTATAAGTTTGACTTAGTGTATAAAACAAATTATAATTGTCATCCTA
>NW_012147189.1:752218-752805 GCF_000956105.1 Propithecus coquereli | reverse complement strand
AAGACAAGCTTCTGGTTGTCACAAGATTGGCTTAAATATACTTTAGCTCTTGATTTAGCAAATTAATGTTTTAATGAGGCTCAAGTGTTCCTTAATACAGCTAATTCTTCCCATTGATAAACCATTTTTATGAAGATTATATTTACTCAAGGACACATTAGTGAGCAGCTAGATTAATCATAAAAGATAATTTAGGCAACAAATGCAAGGAAATACAGAAAAAGAAAAGATGTCCATCATTTGTCCTAATTCACCATATGCAGCTGATTATAACATTAGGGATATCACTTTGTTAAAATTTTTAGTTTTATACAGTGTTTTGGAGTCATTTCCATTACTTTTAAACTTCATATATTGCACATTTGTGCACATATAATGATTTCACAAGATGTAGGACAAACAAGAAATATAGATAATACATAGGCACTTAAAATTGCACACATAATAAGGAAACCAAGCAGGTACAAACTTTCGTTACAAACATATTATTCTAGGAATTGTTCTAGCTGTTCCTCAATTTTAATGAGCTTTCTAAGGGAACATCGGTCTGATAAGTTCATGAATATTTTCTGGATAGTTTACTCATG
>NW_012147189.1:737402-748593 GCF_000956105.1 Propithecus coquereli | reverse complement strand
GAAAAAATATGACATACCACTAATAGTTAAAAAAAAAAAAAGTGTCCAGAGTGAACAGCACAATACCATCACCAAAAAACCTATGTTAGCTGTTAAACAACAGTAACATCAAACAATGGCAGGCTTTCAGTCTCCACCTGCGATGCTGTGTTTGATTAGAAGGTTACTGTCATCAAATTTTATTTTTTTAGATAAGAAATATCAGAAGCAGTTAAGGACCAGGAAGTGGGTCCTTCAGGGATGAAGAGGTATTCTGCTGGATATCTTTTAAGTTATTTTCACTGGAATCATCTGCCTCATTATCAGTGGTTTTTGTCTTAGAAGTGTCTCTTTGATTTTATAAATTGACATGATTTCTTTTTCTGTTATGAATGCATGCTACCCTAGTCCTTCAACTAAGCCTATCACACATTTTCACCATGTTGTCTATGGGAACTTTTTCCTGTAGTGTTAACAATATCATCTTCAGCATTATTATTATCACAATCACCTTGATTCAGAATCATTTTGGCTATTTCACCATTGGTCAATGAATGAACAACTGAAGCCTCATTATTAATGTTAAAATATTATTCAACATCCACTTGTTCCAGCTTCCTGACAGACTCTGAAGGTATATTTTTTTGCATATGTAAGGGAGTCAGACATTATTTTTTTCTCTCTTAACATACTGGAACCTTCAAAATCACCATCTTGTTCATCATCATCACCAAACATAGTTGCAGACCAGAGGTTGTGCCAGGCATGCACAACTATGTCTTTCGTCATTGTGTTCTAAAGCATCGGGAACAGGATATATGACATCCTTTATGCTAAACTACTCTTGAAAACCGTCCACATCCATGCCTGTGTTCACTGCTGCTACCATGCTATTTAAGAAAATGTTTTTATATTACTTTTCATTGATCTAAGGATACCCTGGTCACATGGCTGAATTAATGAAGTCACTATTGGGCAAAAGTACATGAAATAAACATTATTTTTTAATGAGAATTTTACCTGAAAGATGAGTTAGAGAGTTGTTAAGCAGTAACAAAATCTCATTGTCATCATCCATTGCAGCTTCCCCACAGAAAGCACAAGCTGCTGGTACAAAATGCAGGTGAAACCATCAGAAAATATGTCTCTGGTGATCCATGCCTTTTATTAGCATAATAATGAACTGGTAAGAAATTCACTTCTTGAAAACAGCAAGGACTCAAGCTTTTGCCTATAATAGCAAGTTTATGCTTATGTATGTCTGCTGCATTAGCACATCCTGGCACAGTTATTCTGTCCTTGACATCCTTAATTGCTGCAGGGGATGTCTCATTGGCTATAGACAGTGTCTTTCTGGGACAATAATGCCTAAACAGTGATGTTTCATTGACATTCTAGATTTGTTCTGATGTCACGTTTTCATCAGTGATAACCTTGGCAAACTTATCAATGAATTTCTCCACTGACTCATGATTGACAGATGATTTATCACCATAATTCTTTAAAAAGTATTTTAATATAATTTTTCTTTCAAAATTTTAGGGGGTATAAGTGTTCTTGTTATGTGGATGAATTGTATCATGCTTAAGTCCGGGCTTTTAGTGTGCCCATGACCACAATAGTGTACATTGTACCCAACAGATAAGTTTTTATCCTTCATTCCCCTCCCAACCTCCCCTTTTTTTGGTTTCCAATGACCTTTACACCATTTTATGACCATGTGTACCTATAATTTAGCTTCCATTTATTAGTGAGGATATGTGGTGTTTGGTTTTCCATTCTGAGATACTTCACTTAGGATAATGTCCAGTTTCATGTAAGTTGCTGCAAATGACATTATTTCATTCCTTTTTATGGCTGAATAGTAAGTACTCCATATGTGTGTATGTGGTTTTTACTTCTGCTTATGTGATGAATCATGTTTACTGATGTGCATATGTTGAGCCATCCTTGCATTCTTGGGATAAAATCCACTTGATTATGGTGGATTATCTGTGTGATGTGCTATTGAATTTGATTTTCTAGTATTTGTTGAGGATTTATATACATAAATACAACATAGATTTGTATATTTATGTTCATAAAGGATATTGGTCAGTAGATGTTTGTTGTTTTTGTTGTGTCCCTTCCTGGCTTTGGTGTCAAGGTGATACTGGCTTCACAGAGTGAGTTAGGGAGGGTTCCCTACTTTCTAAATGTTATGGAAGAGTTTCAGTAGACTGGGTGCCAGCTCTTTGTAGGTCTGATAGAATTCAGCTGTGAATCTGTCTGGGCCAGAGCTTTTTTCTGTTGGGAGATTTTTTATTATTGTTTTAATCTTGCTACTCATTATTGGTCTGCTCAGGACATCTATTTCATCCTTACTCAGACTTGGGAGGTTTTATGTTTCCAAGACTTTATCCATTTCCTCCATGTTTTCTAGTTTGTGTGTATAGAGGTTTTTACAGTAGTCACAGATGATATTCTGTATTTCTGTGGTATCAGTCATAATGTCTCCTTTTTCATTTCTGATCAAGCTTATTTTAGTCCTTTCTTTCCTATTCCTAGTTAATTTAGATAGTGGTTTATCAATTTTGTTGATCTTTCAAAGAACCAATTTCTTGTTTTATTGATCTTTTGTATTGAATTTTTGGTTTTCATTTCGTTTAATTCTGCCCTGAGCTTTGTTATTTCTTTGTGTCTGCTAGCTGTGGGTTTGGCTTCTTTTTTTTCTAGTTCTTTGAGGTGTGACATCAGGTTGTTAATTTGTGAACTTTCTGTCTTTTTGATGTAAGCATTTAAGGCTATGAATTTTTCGCTAGAACTATTTTGCCATATCCCAAAGATTTTGGAAGCTTGCATTGCCTTTGTTAATCAACGTCAAAAATTTTTTGGTTTCCATACTGATTTCAACAAGAATACAAGAATCATTCAGCAGCAGCTGTTTAATTTCCATGTAGTTGTGTAGTTGGAGTACCTCTAGGAATTAATTTCTGATTTTATTCCACAGTGGTCTGAGAAGATACATGGTATGATTTCAATTGTTCTAAATTTGCTGAGTCTTGTTTTCTGGCCTAATATGTGATCTATCATGGAAAATGTCCCATGTGTTGAAGAATATATATTCTGTAGTTTTTGGATAGGATGTTGTGTAAAAATCTTTTAGGTCCATTTGTTCTATATTCCCATTTAAGTTGTGTTTCTTTGTTCGTCTTCTGCCTCGATGATCCTTATCATTCTGTCAGTGTAGTGTTGAAGTCCTTGTCTATTATGATGTTGCTATTTGTTTCTTTTCTTATGTCTAATAAAATTTGCTTTATGAATCTAGGTGCTCTTTTGTTAGGTGTATATATATTTAGGATTGTTATATCTTCTTGTGAAATTGATCCCTTTATCATTATATAATGACAATTTTTTTTCTTTCTTTATACTATTGTTGACTTAAAGACTATTTTATGTGATATGAGAATAGCTACTCCTTTTCACATTTGATTTTCATTTGCATGGAATATATTTTTCCACCCCTTTACCTTGAGTGTATGAGAATCTTTGTGAGTTAAATTAGTTTCTTGGAGATAGCCCCATATATTGAGTTGCATTTTTTAATCCATTCTGCCAGTCTACATCTTTTAAGGAGAGCATTAAGACCGTTCACATTCAACATTAGTATTGACAAGTGAAATACTGTTCTTATCACCATTTTGATTATTATATATTGCCTAGTTCTCTCCTTTGTGTTGTTGTTTCATAAGAGCTGTAAGTTTTAAACATTGGGTGTTTTCACACTGGTGGGTATTGATCATTCTGTTCCATGTATAGAATACTTTCAAGCATTTCTTATAGGACAAGCCTAGTGGTGATAAATTTCCTTAGTGTTTGTTTGTCTGGGAAAGACTTTATTTCTCCTCCATTTATGGAATATAGTTTTGTAGGATACAAAATTCTTGGCTGGCAGTTATTCTGTTTAAGGAGACTGAAGATAGAAACCCATTCCTTTCTGGCTTGTAAGATTTCTGTTTAGAATTCTTATGTTAGTCTGATAGGTTTCCCTTTGTAACTTAACTATGTTTTTGCCTCACAGTTCAGAGGAGTTCCTTCCTCACATTGATGGTGGCCAGTCTCAGGACTACATGCTGTGGTGATGCCCTTTTTGCATTGAATCTCATATTTTTGTTGAGCTTCTTGTATTTCAATGTCTGTATGTCTAACAAAACCAGAAAAAATTTCCTCAATTATTCCCTCTAGTAGGTTTTCTATGGCTTTTGCTTTTTCTTCTTCACCCTCAGGGATGCCTTTGATTCTTATCTTTGTCCATTTTACATAATTCCATATTTTTCATGGACTTTCTTCATTCCCTTTGATTTTTTTATTCTTTATTTTTGAGTAACTGGGTTAATTAGAAAGAGTTTTCCTCAAGCTCTGAAATTCTTTATTTTGTTTGGTCTAGCCTATTCTTAAATTGTCCATTGTGTTTTGTATTTCCTTAAATGAATTTTTCACTTACAGCAGTTCCATTTTTATAAATACATCTACTATTCCATAAAGTTTCCATTCATTTCCTGAATTGTTTTTCTAGTTTCTTTGAGTTAGTTTTCCATTTTCTCTTAGATCTTATTGAGCTTCCTTAAAATACATGTTTGAAATTCTTTATCTGTCATTTCAGTATTTTCATTTTGGTTGGAATCCATCAGTAGAGAGCTGGCTTGCTCCTTGGTAGGGGGAGTCCTGTCACACTAATTTTTCATATTTCAGGAATTCTTGCACTGATTCCTTTTTATCTGGAGAAGTTGTAGCTTCTTGGTTTTGCATTTCTTTTATATGAATGGGATTATTTTTCCCCCTTCCTCTTAAGGGTGTTCCTGTTGGTAGATGGTGATTGTGGGTAAGTAAGCCATACCCTGTATGATTGAACCAGTAAATACGTAATGGGCTGTACAAGTTGTCCTCCCTGCCAGTAGGTGGTGCCTTCAGAAAAGAACCAGCTGCAGTGGTGTTTTTTGGGATTTGTGACTAGCTCTAGTTGATCAGGAGAAGCACTTGGATGTCCATCATTCTTTCTTATGCTCAACCATGGTAGGTGGAAGAGTGATGCTGGGATGGGTTAGCCTGCATTCAGGCTTCAAAAAGGTAAGCACAAGAGCTGTCTCAGCAGAAGTGGTGGGTTAACTCCCAGGCCACTGGGGAAAGCCACCAGGGAGGGGCTGAAGTGGCCTCACCAAGCCAAGAAGTCTGCTCATGGGGGAGGGGCCATCATGGATTTACATTCTGGTGGCCAGGAGTGGATTTTTCTCTTCTCCCTCTTGTCTTGCCCCACAGATCTACTTCTGATGTCTGGGCATAAGCGGCATCTCAAGCTAGCTGAGCTCATCAGCAAAGGTACTACAAGCTGACAGTTCCTGCCCAAGATCCTGCTCTAGACTGAAAGCATGGCATTCCTGTAGGTGAAGGAGTGCTCTGTGAGTGTGCTGTGGCTTGGACCCATATCACACTCTCCTATTAGTTCTGCCCATGTTCACTCCCTCACTTCCCAAAATTAGTTCACAAATTTCCTCTCCATGCCCCTGAGCAACATGATAGAGGCCTGAGGTTACAGTATCCCACTCCCTGTGAAAGCCTGGGTGTCGTTGGCACACCAACAGAAGGGAAGCAGCCACTCCTGAGAGCCCCAGCTCAATCGTGCCTTGGGGGACCCGTGCTAACTCACATAGGAACTGCCATGGCTGCATGGGCAGTTGTGGTCAGGGGAGCGGAGGAGAAGGGGAAGAGTGTGAATGGAGGAGAGCTGGCACTCTGATAGCCTTTGTCCCTAGAGGCTTCCCTGGCTTGTTGAACTCTCCTTTCCATTGAAGGCAGCCCTACCTGAATGTCCAAGCTCTGGGATCACATAGTTCTCCTGAGATCCACTGGCCCCCTATGGCCATCAAGCCTTGGCAGGAGTTGGGAAATGTTTGTGTGGGGACCACTGACAAGAAAACTGAAGGGTGAAGCTCCCTGAGGGACAAAGGCCTACAATGGGTGGAAAAGTAGTATGGCACCTGGCATCTTGGCTCAGGTCTGTGATGAGGGGGAGTGACGCTGGGGAGTCTGGTAGCCCAGTGCTCTGTTTTCAAGAAGCTCCCAGTTTACTGGAAGCAGCAGCTTTTGGGATCATGAAGGTAGAGAAACTCTCAACAGTTTGGGAGCCTGCAGTCATCCAGAGGTGTGAAGGGAGGAAAAATGAACACTCACATCTACCCTTTCCATGGGGTTCCAGATTCCTCAGGTGTTGATCTCTGCTGAAATCTTCCTTCTTGTTCTGCTCTGTAACTTATTCCTATGGAATCTAGAGTAGGTTCTGGCATTATCCCTTCAGAATTACACCTGGGCTATTTTTTTTTCATCTAAAACTTTTCCTTCTTTCTGAGATGATCTGGAGACTGATATCTCTATTCAGCCATCTTGCCTCTCTCTGCAGTATTTTTTTTAAAAATTTCCGCAATCAGCCTGAGGAATATTCACAGTTCCTTTCAAATTTTTTAAGTTCATCATGATAGATCTTTGCTTGTTTCACAATCACCATTAAATGGCATAAGTTACTGTGACCCTAAAGGATGTACTCTATCCATACACAATCAAGATCTTCATTTTTAGCTTTAAATAGTTTTTTTTTTCTATTTTGCCTTAACTTCTGTTCATCACTTTCATCATAGAACTTCAACAGTTTATTTTCCTGTTTATTTCAGGTCATATGTGATGGTCATCCCAACACTACACTCTTCTGTAAGATGCTTCACACTTACACTGCTGTCCAGTTTCTCCAACAGCTTGACTTTCTGTCCTATAAGCAAACACAAATGCTTCCTCCTTTCCTTATCACTGTTACCCATAGGAGTATCTGCATGTCTTTTTGACATTTTCAACAATATCTTTACACTACATAGTAGAAAATAAGTAAAAAGAAGTTTGGAATTTACATCAGTCCTGGCCTCATGTGGGACAATGTGGGAACCTGCCATTGATGTGTCCAGCCTGCACACATGTATTTTCTTACCCTTTGTGAGCGTGTTTGTGTGAGGATATCTGGGCCTGTATGGTTGTGATATATTGCAGCTGAAGGGGATGGGAGGATATTTTTTCCCTTGGAGACAATGAATAAACTGTGTTGTGAGCCTGTGTTTTGACTGAGACTTGTCATATGAGGTCGTGTGGAATTTTACAATTGTAGTATTGTGAATTAGAGATAGCCTGTATTGATTAGCAAAATGAAATGACTAAAGAGGAAATAAAACATATTATATTTTAGATGCAGCTTAAAGTTGAAAGGGAAAATCTGATTAATAAATTTGCAAAATACTCCTTCAAATTTATTAGATATTTTATATAAAATAAGTTATAAATTTAATCTAGAAATAATCAGGGTTTTCAACTGGCAATTTTAATAATCAAAAATTATTTTTAAAACCACAGTTACTTCTTAGTATTCTTTCCTATGCCCAAAAGTCAACTTTAAGAACAATAGAAAAGAAAACCTCATAATGATAGCATTCGCCTTTGTGTCTTTTTAGCCTATATTCTGTTAGAATCATTTGTCTTGGTGTTAGGTCTTCCATTCTTGTCTTTAATGATATCCATTTAGCTGTACAGCCCTTCAGTTGTTTACTGTACACATTATTTATCAAGCACTTTAATATGTGTGTTATCAATCACATTTTTAATTATGCGTGTTAAAGCAGACTGTTCTTTTTTTGTTAAAAAATGCTCTTAAATAGCTCAGTTGGTATAAATTTTAACTAAACTTTTCTTCCATTTCCACTAAGTCTATTTCTGTTTGCTCCTTGATAGGTAGAACCTTGCTAGTTGGTTCACACCTCTATCCCCAGGGCTCTGAATGATGACTGCCCAGCAGAGAGCAGTAATCAATAACCATTTATTAGATAAATGAATATTTGTGTATTCCAACTTTATTCTACATGAAATCTTCTGCAAATTTTTGTAAATATTAGTTGTCCATACATATTTATAAATGAATGTCTGAATTGATCAATATTTGTAACTCTACTATGTTTCCTCACTTCTGTTTAAAGATTTTTCCTTTCCTTGGCAACGAATACAGATTTTGAGAATAAAATCTCTTTGCAGTAAGTGGGAGTAAATTGAGTAAATGTGCTATTTTAATGGGACAGGAAATTGCTCTCTGATTCCACTGGTCCTTGTCTAGTGTGGTAACCTAAAGTCTACTAGAGTGTTGCTTTACTTCCTTATGCCCCTAATGTCCATACTCAGGAATACCTCCTATAGTTACCTATTATATTTATGTAAGTATTCTTTTAAAGATATAAAAGTGAGTGTTATTGCACATAAGAGATATCATATTGGATTAGAAGCAATATGACAATTTGTGAGATTAAATTTAGAATATTGCTTTTATTTTATTAATAACAATTCACTCATACTAGTGAAAGACTGGAAAAAGTTCAAGTGAAATAGCTCTGGGCTGTGCTCATATTATTATCTCATGCCAAACTAACAAAATGATAAAAATATAATATTCAGATTAAGGGATGTATTACCTTAGTTATAGGACCATATTTAGAATATTGTATACAATTTGGCATTACATGCTTTCTATTTTTTTTTATTCCAGGGTATTGTGAGGGTACAAACATGGTTACACTTTGTGTCTTTGCCTCACCCAAGTGCGGGTTAAAGGCATGCCCTTCCCCCATTTCAGTGCTCCCCCTGTCCTTTAGTTGTGGATTTACCCTCCCATCCCCCTAATTCCTAGAGAGTATTTCTGCCATGTGATAACCCTAGTGTTGATCAGTTAGTACCAATTTGATGACGAGTACAAGTGGAGACGGTTCTTCTGCTCTTGTGGTGCCTCACTTTGGATAATGAGCTTAAGTTTAATCCAGGAGAGTATAAGAGGTGTTATATTACTGTTGTTTCTTATGATTGAGTAATATTCCATTGGAAACATATACCAAATTTTAATAATCCACTCATGAATTGACGGGCAGTTGGGTTGTTTCCACATTCTTGCAATAGTGAATTGTGCTGCCATAAACATTCGGGTGTAGATGTCTTTATCTTAGAATGTTTTGTGCTCTTTTGGGTAGATGCCTGATAGTGCTATTGCTAGATCAAATGGTATTTCTATTTTTAGCTCTCTGAGGTATCTCCAAATTCTTTTCCACAGAGGTTGCACTAATTTGCAGTCCCACCAGCAGTGTAAGAAAGGTGTTCCTGTCTCTCCACATCCTCGCCAGCATTTGTTGTTTTGGAATTTTTTGATAGAGGCCAATCTCACTGGGGTTAGGTGATACCTCATTGTGGTTTTGATTTGCATTTCTCTAATGATTAGAGATATTGAGCATTTTTTTTATATGTTTGTTGCCCATTATTCTGTCTTCTTTTGAAAAGTTTCTGTTCATTTTCTTTGCCCATTTGTTGATGGGGTTGTTTGATTTTTTCTTGTTGATTTTTTTGAGTTCTAGATAGATTCTGGTTATCAGCCCTTTATCAGATGTGTAGAGAGCAAATATTTTTTTCCCATTCTGTGGGCCGTCTATTCACTCTAATGATAGTTTCCTTGGAAGTGCAGAAGATTTTAATTTGATTAGATCCCACTTATTTATTTTTGTTGCTGCGGTGATTGCTTTGGGGTTCTTCTTCAAGAATTCCTTGCCTACCTTTGGGGAAAATGGTGGATTAGGGGTGACCTCCTGGCTCTCTGCTCCAAGAGTGGGAGGTGAAGAACACGGACACCCACACTCGAGTGAGGCACTCACCTACAGGATTAGCTTCGTGAATCTACAGAGAAGCAGCGAGGGAAAAGCAGTCCCGCAGATAAAATCAGCAGGGCTATTTTGCACTGAAGAGACAGCACGCACCCCTAAGAGGGTCTAGTGACCAAGGAGGCCACTCTTCAAGCTGAGACACGCAGTCACCTCTCCGCTGCAACTTGGTAGCTAGAGCTGCCGGCCAAACGGCCAGACTCCACTACAGAAAGGGCCGTGTAGAGAGTGAAGGAGGCTGTCTTCCCAGTGGGGTCCTTTAGCTTCATTTTCGCAGTGACTTGGTAATCAGCGCCTCCTCCCAAAGAATTAGTTCCCCACCCTTGGCAGTGCGGAGGAACAAGGGAAGCTGTTCTCTGGACTGTGACCCTGTAGGGGTGGTGGATGACCCTTGACTACGATCTGACCACCGATATTGCGTACCAAAGGGACTGACTCCACATCCGCTGGGGTGGAATAGCAGGACAGGCTGCTTTCTGGTCTGGGTCCCTCAGGGGCCTTAGGCAGGGCTTCTCTAGCATCCCTGAAGTGTGTACTTCTTACCAGCTATTCAACCCTGCCCTTGAAGGGGTGGAATAATACGGGTCACCACTTCCTGAGCTGAGACACCAGGTAGCCCAAGGAAGTGCCCTTCCCCCAGTTTGGGGGGTTATCTGCCCCTCTGGCAGGTGAAAACCTACCCTTGGAGGAGGAAAGAAACGAGAGAAGATGTTTTCCAGGCTGGGCCTTGTGACAGTCTCAGCCAACGCCCCTCCAACAGCCCTCCAGGACAGAGCCTGCCCCTGAAGGTAGGGAGAAAGGAGAAAAAATACTTTCCCCATAGGTCTAGCCTGAATCTGTATGACCTTGGATCTAAGCAAAAGGGGACAGTGTGTTGTCGAGATACAGCTGATCGGTTTTGAACACCTAACAAGAACATAACGCAAAAGCTTGCACTTGGAGCCCAGGCTGTAGTCATCTTAGGGGCTAGTGGTTTGGGAAGGAAAATCTCGATCAGAGTCCTCAGCAATTGCACCAACTGGCACACCAATTATTAGGCCACAAGAGTGCCTAATAAGCTCTGAATAACATACTAGGAGCTCTCTCGTAGCTACAGATCAAACAATTTCTGAAGTATACTGCCTCAGGCATGCTGATTCCTGCTGCTCTTCTCGCCACACCTTAAGTGGTAACAAGGCTCAAGTTGCCCTTGGGAGTGGCAAAAGATTTCCCAAAGACTCAGGCTTTTGTATGTCCCATTTGAGATTTTAGAGCTCAATTGAAAGGTTCTGGAATACCTTGACAACTGACTCCTCCATGCAAAATTCAAGCAACAAAAGAGAGAGCAACCTCATAACTAAACCCAGCGCCTTCCACCTCAACCAAGTAGTCAATAGCGGAGTCACACACTCAAAAGCGACCCAACTCCTGGAAAGTTAAGCAAGGAAAAGAAACTCAAAAATCTCTGAAAGCAAAAG
>NW_012147189.1:729704-736314 GCF_000956105.1 Propithecus coquereli | reverse complement strand
ACACTCTTCAAAGTAAAATCATTCAAGAGTTAAAGCGTAGAACGTGGACTTCATGATGGCTCAAGGAGCAAAACAAAACAACAGGATTTCATCCAACAATATGAATGGAAATCTACCACAAATCTCAATCCTCTCAATAAATAAGAATGGACTGAACTTTCCTCTAAAAAGATACAGGCTGGTAGAGTGGATAAAAATCCACAAGCCTAGTATCTGCTGCCTACAGGAAACGCATCTAACCCACAAAGATGCCTTCAGACTAAAGGTCAAGAGATGGAAAACCATCATCCAGGCAAATGGAAGTCAAAAGAAAGCAGGGGGAGCTATACTATTCTCAGACAACATAAGTTTTAAAACAGCAAAAGGAAAAAAAGACAAAGATGTCCAGTATACATTGGTGAAAGGGAAGATCCAACAAGAAGAGTTTAAAATCCTTAATATCTATGCACCCAATACACGAGCACCCAGTTACATAAAGCAAACCTTGTCTGATCTAAACAACACGATAAACAATAACACCATAATAACAGGGTATTTCAACACCCCACTGAATAAACTGGACAGACCTTCCAAACAGAAAGTAAGCAAACAAATAATGGACTTAAACAGAGCTCTTGAACAAAAGGGTCTGACAGATCTCTACAGAACATTCCACCCAAATAAAGCTGAATTTACATTCCTCTCATCAGCCCCTGGAACGTTCTCCAAAATTGACCACATACTAGGCCACAAATCAGACCTCAACAAATTCAGAAAAATAGAAATTATACCGTGTACTTTCTCGGACCATAGTGGCTTAAAATTAGAGTTCAATTCCAACAGAAATACTTGCCACCTCACAAAGTCATGGAAATTAAACAATCTGTTGTTGACTAACACCTGGGTCAAAGAGGAAATACAAAGGGAAATCAAGAACTTCTTCGAACTAAATGATAACGGAGAAACAAGCTATCAAAACCTATGGGATACAGCGAAACCATTTCTGAGAGGAAAACTAATAGCAATAAATGCTCATATCCAAAAAACAGAAAGATCAGACACTGACAACCTAATAAATAGAATCACGGACTTGGAAAAGGAAGAGCTAACCAATCCCAATCCAAATAGAAGAAAAGAAATAACTAAGATCAAAGCACAATTAAAGGAAATTGAGAACAAGAGAACTATACACAAGATCACAAAACCAAAAGCTGGTTTTTTGAAAAGATAAACAAAATTGACACCCCACTGGCTAGATTGACTAAAATACAAAGGGAAAGGTTTCTAATAAACTCAATCAAAAATGAAAAAGGAGAAATCACAACAGATGCCACGGAAATACAAAACATTATTTTTGATTACTACAAAAACCTATATGCCCAAAAACTATATAACGAGGAGGAAATGGACAAATTCCTGGAAACATACAACCTCCCTAAGTTCACCGAAGAGGTAACAGGATATGTGAATAGACCAATTTGAAGCTCAGAAATTGGAGCAGCAATCAAAAACCTCCCAAAACGTAAAAGCCCCAGACCAGATGGCTACACTCCAGAGTTCTACCAAACATTCAAAGATGAACTCACACCTGTACTACAGAAATTATTCCAGAATATTGAGAAAGATGGCATCCTTCCTAACTCATTCTATGAAGCCAATATCACCTTGATACCAAAGCCAGGAAAGGACACAACAGAAAAAGAAAACTACAGACCAATATCCCTCATGAATATAGATGCAAAAATCCTCAACAAAATTTTAGCAAATAGAATTCAGCAGCACATCAAAAAAATAATTCACCATGACCAGGCGGGCTTTATTCCAGGGATGTGAGGCTGGTTTAACATATGCAAATCTATAAATGCAATTTGTCACATAAATAAAAGCAAGGACAAAGACCATATGATTCTCTCGATACATGCAGAAAAAGCATTTGACAAAGTCCAACACACCTTTATGATAAAAACTCTCATCAAAATAGGCATAGACGGTTCATTCCTTAAAATTATCAAGTCCATCTATGACAAACCCACTGCCAATATCATATTGAATGGGGAAAAATTGAAACCATTCCCACTTAGAACCGGAACTAGACAAGGCTGCCCTCTATCTCCACTTCTATTTAACATAGTGCTCGAAATCCTCGTCACAGCAATTAGGCAAGAGAGGGGTATTAAGGGTGTCCAAATGGGGACAGATGAAATCAACTCTTGCTCTTGCCGATGATATGGTATTATATCTAGAAAATCCCAAGGACTCATCTAAGAGACTCCTAGAACTGATAAATGAATTCAGCAAAGTCTCAGGCTACAAAATCAACACACACAAATCTGAGGCATTCATATATGCCAACAACAGTCAAGCCGAAGTTCAAATCAAAAACGCAATTCCTTTTACAATAGCCTCAAAGAAAATTAAATATCTAGGAATATATTTAACGAAAGATGTAAGAGACTTATATGGGGAGAACTACGAAACACTAAAAAAAGAAATTGTAGAGGATGTAAACAGATGGAAAAACCTACCTTGCTTATGGATTGGTAGAATCAGTATCGTTAAAATGTCCATACTACCTAAAGTGATCTACAGAATTAATGCAATCCCTATCAAAATCCCATTATCATACTTTACAGATCTGGAACAAATAATTCTATGCTTTGTATAGAACCAGAAAAGACCTCGTATAGCCAAAGCAATCTTAAGTAAAAAGAACAAACTGGGAGGTATCAGCCTACCAGACTTTAAGCTGTACTACCAGGCTATAGTAACTAAAACAGCTTGGTACTGGCACAAGAACAGGGAAATTGACCTCTGGAACAGGACTGAGAATCCAGAGATGAAACCATCTGCATATGGTAATCTAATCTTTGACAAAGCTGACAAAAACATACACTGGGGAAAAGAATCTCTTTGCAATAAATGATGTTGGGAAAACTGGATAGCTACATTTTGGCATAACATGTTTTCAAGGTAATATTGAAAAGCAAAATCAAAGAGTATAATAACTAGAATACTGAGTGTTCTGCTCTATATATGTAATAGGAATGGGATGACTGGGGTTACCAGGTGCTTATCCTGGAAATAAACTTATTCATCATCAGTTAAGATTATCATTATCAGATAGTTGGGCACTTACCATATGAAAGAAGGAGGCATTCTCTGTTAGCCTAATGGACAATGATATGATCAAAAAATAAAATAAAAATGCCTATACTTTCACTCAATAAAGTGAACAGTTTTTAATAAGAATAAATTCTCCAATAATGGAACTTGGTTTCTATCAGTGATTGTCCTCACTAGATAGTAAATTTTAAAGTTCTCTATATCTAAATTTATATCATTATCATCATCATCATTATTACCACTCATAAGTTTATTTCAAAAACGTTTCCATAAATTGAATTCTTGAATTTAAAATTTATTTCATTACCATTTTGTAACATCTCAATAAATCCAGGTTTTGAATGTGTCACATAGCTGAAGATAGAGATGGCATGTTCCCTTTGATCAAAATAGTTCAGGTACACATGTGCCTTAAGCAAACTTCTGCTTATATGTTAGTTTACCATCTAAGATTTATACTTCCCCATTATGTCTCTGTATTCTGTCCTTTCCTCTCAATACCTATATTAGTTCCCATCTGTTTGTTTTGGTTCACTGTTCCCTTTCACACTCATGACAAATGAGCCCATCTAAATGTAACTTTGCCCCACCCCAAGTAATTGTCCAGCTTTTACATTTTGCCAGGTCTTTTATCTATCTACATCTAGCCCTTGGCCTATCTATCACTCACTTTCTACTTAATATGTCTTTATTCCTCTTTGCCCACATTAGTCAAATAATTCAATTTGTTTACAAAACCAATTCTGTGACAGGACACAACCTTCACATCTTGCTGAAATCAATATGATTTATTTTTGCAGATGTTAGTGGGAATCAGTGAATTACACAATTCTTATTAAAATATTCCATTCATGAATTTACAAGTATTTATTGAGAACAATCTATTATTCCTTCACAGTTCTATACATTGAATATATAGCAGTATATGAGACATAGAAATTCTTTCTATTGATAGGAATGGAACAGAAAATATTATAAATGTGAACAAGATGAACTCAGATGATGACAAATGCCATTGGGGAAATAAATTAGTGAGATTATATATGAAGGTGACTCCAGTAGGCTATTTCACATCAGGTATAAGAGAGATCTCCTGGCCAGGCACAGTGTCTCACGCCTATAATCCTAGCACTCTGGGAAGCCAAAGTGGGATGATTGCTTGAGCCCAGGAGTTCGAGGTTGCAGTGAGCTACCATGATGCTACTGCACTCTACCTGGGGTGACAGAGTGAGACTCTTGTCTCAAAAAAGAAAAAAAAAAGTGAGATCTTTCAGAGAGGAGGCATGGGCTAAGAGGTGAATGCCGTGAAGGAGTGGTCCCTAAATTTTTTGGCAGCAGGCACGAGTTCATAGAAGACAATTTTTCCACTGACTAGGGGGAGGGGTTGAGCATCATCGTCTCAGCTCCACCTCAGATCATCAGGTACTAGATTCTCATAAGAAGCGCACAACCCAGATCCCTCACTTGTGCAGTTTAGAGTAGGGTTTGTGCTCCTCTGAGAATCTAATGCTGCCATTGATCTGACAGGAGGTGGAGCTCAGGGGGTGATGTGAGCGATGTACTGTGGCTGTAAGTACAAATGAAGTTTTGCTCGCTCCCCCACTGCTCACCCCCTGCTGTATGGTCTGGTTCCTAACAGGCCAGGGACTGGTACTGGTACTGGTCTGTGGCCCAGGGGTTGCCGACCACAGCCATGAAGGGATCAGAAATGGGAAAATCCAATAACAAAACTTTGCAGTAGGGATTTTTTTAAGTCTTTTTTGTTATTATGGGTAAAAAGCATAAAATTTATCATCTTAACCATTTTAAGTGTTCAGTTCTGTAGTGGTAAGTATATTTATATTGTTCTGCAACAGATATCTAGAACATTTTCATCTTGCAAAGCTGAAACCCTGTAGCCATTATACAACTTCGTTTTGTCCCCTACCCACAGTCCTTGATAGCCAACATTCTACTTTATGTATTTGACTACTTCAGATACCTGATGTAAGTGGAATCATACAGCATTTGTCCTTTTGTGACTGGTCTATTTCACTTAAAATAATATCCTCAAGGTTTATCCATGTTGTGTCATGTGACAATATTTCTTTCCTTTTTTAAGGATGTATAGTGTTTCATTGTATGTATATACTATATTTTGTTTAACCATTTATCCACCAATGGTATTTGGGGTGCTTCTACCTCTTGGCTGTCATGGGTAGGGGTGCCATTAATATGGATGTTTAGATACTTCTTAGAGGTCCTGCTTTCATTTTTTTTGGATATATACTCAGAAATTTTATTGTTGGATATGATTGTTCTATTTTTAATTTTTTGAATAACTGTCATACTGTTTTCCATAGCAGCTGCACCATTTAAAATACCATCAGTAGTGCATAAGGGTTCCAACTTCTCCAAATTCCTGACAACACTATTTATTTTTTTTGTATATGTTTGTGTTGTATATTTTTAATAGTAGCCATACTAATGAGTGTGAGGTGACATCTCATTGTGGTTTCGGTTTCCATATCTTTGATGATTAGTAATGTTAATCATCATTTTATAGGTAAGTTGGTTATTGTATCATCTTTGGAGAAATATCTATTCAAGTTTGTTGTCCATTTTTTAATTGTGTTATTTGCATTTTTGTTGTTGAGGTATAGATGTTCTTTATATGCTCTGCATATTAACTCCTCACTAGAAACATGATTACAAATATTTTCTCTCATTCTGTAGGTTGCCTTTTCAAAATGTTGATTCTGTCCTTTGGTGAACAAAAGTTTTTAAGTTTGAGGTATTCCCATTTGCCTATTTTTGCTTTTATTGCCTGTACTTTGGTGTCACATCAAAGAAATAATAGCCAAATCTAGTGTCACAAAGTTTTTCCCCTAGCTTTTTTTCTAGGAATCACCTAGTTTTGGATCAAAGGAATATTTTTAAGAACAAAAGAAAAGAAGGCCTCTGTTGTGGCAGCAGAGCGAATGAGGAGAGAGTGTGCTAGTAAGTTGTCATTGTCTTTAACTTCAAGGGGAAACGACTGGAGAGTTTAAAGACAGTGAGTGATATAATCTGATTTACAGTTTTAAAAGATCACTGGATGGTGTGGGGAATTGATTTGAGGGGATCAAAATTTAGTAAAGAGTAATGATTTAGGAAGCTGTTGCTGTGTTTCAGGTGAAATAATTTGGGAAGGGTAAATGAAAATAATTAGACTGATTTAGGATTTATTTTAGAAGCAATGTAAATATGATTTATTGGTGTATTAGACATGAGAACTGAGTGAAAGTGAGTGAAAAATAAAGTGTGATATCTATTGAATTCTGTAACTTGTATATGTGTGCCATTTTCTAAAATGAAAAGTTTGGAAATAAATGAAGTTGAGAGTTAGGAATCAAGAATAAAGCAAAAAAAAAAAAAAATCAGCCTTGCTTGGTATTATTGGCCTATATCAAATACTAAAGCATAAAATTCATCATAGATATAAATAACATCCACCATAGAAGTAATAAAAAAATTTTAAAAACATTAA
>NW_012147189.1:717907-729179 GCF_000956105.1 Propithecus coquereli | reverse complement strand
CTGCATATGTCAAAACTCTGTAGTACTGGAGAAAATTATTATTGTAGCTTAATAACTAAGACATTTTTATTTATTTTTATAACAAAGTTTTTACATAATGAACCTCAGACGCTTACCTGAATACTTAAGAAAATTGTATATCTAAAATCACAGTTTACCTTAACAGTGAAATTCACAACCCCTGGATGAGTTTACTAGAATCCAATGTAAAAACTTCTCAAAGCACCATGATAATCTAGACAAAATTTTATAATTTCATAATTTACCTGATTGGTACATTCACTGCCACTAGTGGCAAGGTACCCTTGGTTACAGTGAGGCCTTTGTTAGAAAAATATGGCTGAAAAAAATAAACTCCATTACAATGGCCACAGAAATAAACTCATAGAGATATTATATTAGTGATATCAACTTCATATATCAAAGACTATATTAACGCCGCATTTTTTGTTTTATTATTTTATGGTGTTTGACAACGTACCTGCCACAAAATAGATATTTAAAAACATTGCTTTTCTCAGATTGCTTTCTCTTGGTCAAGATTCCCTAGAAAATGGAAGCTTGACGATGGATTAGGTGCTGATTATTTGTAAGGCCTGATCCCAATATAGTGAGAGTGAGGGAGAAAATGAGTGAAGCAAGCAATGAGAGGAAGCAATCCAGGTGATGTGTGATCTTACTGGCCACTGGTTCTCTTTGTTTCTAAATTTCTAATGAGCACTTTCCTCTCTATCATGACATTTAAGTTTATAAGACAAAAAAAGACATGTTAAACCTGAATACATAAGATGTCATCACTTTTCATCATCCGAATGCTTGTATTCCTCTTCAGAAGATTTTCCTAAGTGACTATCAAACCACAGAAAAAGGATGGTTCAGGGAAAGGATTTGTACTCAGCACATGTGAATTCTGACCCGTTGCTCCATTTAATCTATTTGAGCCTTGGAAAAATAAAATATGTAATTTCTATTTCATGTGATTATGTGGCTCAAGTGAGAATTTGGAATTGCTTTGAAAAATAATAGATACCATGCAAATATAACGTTTTACTAAGAAGAAACAATAATTACTACTTTCAAAGGCTTATCTATGAACACATTTATGTACACTATCTCATTTAATTTCTTCGAGAGTCTTGCCAGATAATGAGCTACCTAAAAATAGTATCATAAGAGTCAACTACCTTTATACATTCACTAGAGATTCTGCCACCGAAAGTAAAATTTTCCACCAGCAATTTAGTTCATTTACTTCAATTTCTAAAAGTTCTGTTTTGCATTCAGTGGCATGTTTTATTTATCCAGAAACTAAAGCTCTATTTTTTATTGATATGAAATACTTTTTGATAAACTAAATTAAATAACATTTAGTGTCTCTATACTTTTCACCATTATTTTATTTTATTTTATTAAGTTATTACTTTTTTTATTTCACTACGTTACGGGGATACAAATGTTTAGTTTACATATATTGCCTTTGCCCCATCCTAGTAGCTTTAAGCATGTCCATCCCCCAGAAGGTGCTCACTGCACTCATTATGTGTGTATATAACCATCTCCTCCTCCTTCCTCTCAATTGTCTGACACCTGATGAATGTTATTACTATATATGCATTTAAATGTTGATCAGCTAATACCAATTTGATGGTGAGTACATGTGGTGTTTATTTTACCATTCTTGGGATACTTCACTTAGTAGAATAGGTTCCAGCTCTATCCAAAATAATACAAGAGGTACTGTATCACTACTGTTTTTTTGTGGCTGAGTAGAACTCCATGGTGTACATATACCACATTTTATTAATCCACTCATGTATTGATGTGCACTTGGGTTATTTTCACATCTTTGCAATTGTGAATTGTGCTGCTATAAACATTCTAGTGCAGATGTCTTTTTTATAGAATAACTTTTGTTCCTTTGGGTGGATACCCAGTGATGGAGTTGCTGGATCAAATGGTGGTTCTATTTGTAGCTCTTTGAGGTATCTCCATATTACTTTCCACAGAGGTTGTACTAGTTTGCAGTCCCACCAGCAGCGTAGGAGTGTTCCTATCTCTCCTCATCCACGCCAACATTTATGGTTTTGGGACTTTTTGATAAAGGGCATTTTAACTGGAGATAAGTAATATCTCATTGTGGTTTTGATTTGCATTTCCCTGATGATTAGAGATGTTGAGCATTTTTTCATTTGTTTCTTGCCCATTAGTCGATCTTTTTTTGAAAAGTCTCTGTTAATTTCCTTTGCCCACTTTTTGATAGAATTGTTTGATTTTTTTCTTGCTCATTTTCCTGAGTTCTACATAGATTCTAGTTCTCAGCCCTTTATTGGATGTGTAACATATGAATATTTTCTCTCATTCTATAGGTTGTCTGTTTGCTTTCCTGATAGTTTCCTTGGGTGTGCAGCTTTTTAATTTGATCAGGTCCCATTTATTTATTTAGTTAGTTAGTTAGTTAGTTAGTTGCTGTGATTGCTTTTGTGGTCTTCTTCATTAATTTCTTGCCTAGGCTGATGTCTATAAGAGTTTTTCTGACATAGACATTTTCTTCTCAAATTCTTACAGTTTCATACCTTATGTTTAAGTCTATTATCCATTTTGTGTTGATTTCTATGAGAGGTGAAAAGTGTGGATCCTATTTTAGTCTTCTTTTCACCTCTCACAAAAATACGGACTTTTCACCTTTCAAAAAATCAACTCAGACAAGTGATTCTTAAAATAATCTTCACTTTGTAAAAGACTGAAAGAGGATCCGAACTTTTCACCATTATTTTAAGAATCATTTGTTTCATCAGATCAGAGCCTAAAATGGTTTGGCAGACAAATCTATGTTTAGGACTGACAAAAGGGATATTCCCTAGAAGTACGCACTACAACTTTTGAAATAACCATTATTTTAAGAATTATTTCCCCACTACTTCCACCATTATTTCACCATTACTTTAAGACCTGTAGAATTTTCACCATTATTTTTAGAATCATTTGTTTCATCAGCTCAGAGCCTAAAATGGTTTTGGCACAGAAATCTATGTTTAGGCCCAGCTAACTGGATATTTCTAAGAAGTGGGTACTAGAACCTTTGATATAACCATTATTTTAAAATCACTTGTTTGATTGAGTTTCATGAAAGGTGAAAAGTGTGGATCCTGTTTCAGTCTTAGAAGACTCAAACAGGATCTGCAGTTTTCACCAGTATTTTAAGAATCATTTGTTTCATCAGCTCAGAATCTAAAATGGTTTGGCAGACAAATCTATGTTTAGGCCCAGCTAACTGGGTATTTCCAAGAAGTATGTACTAGAACCTTTGAAATAACCATAATTTTAAGAATTATTTCACCCTTATTTCCACCATTATTTCACCATTATTTTAAGAACGGTAGCATTTTTACCATTTTTTAAGAATCATTTTTTTCTTCAGCTCAGAGGCTAAAATGGTTTTGGCATACATATCTATGTTTAGGCCAAGCTAACTGGATATTTACAAGAAGTAGGTACTAGAACCTTTGAAATAACCACCATTCGTAGAATCATTTGAGTTGATTTTTGTGGGAGATGAGAAGTACAGATTCTTGTGAGAAATGGAAAGTGCTGATCCTGTTTCAGTCTTAGAAAACTGAAACTTTTTGCCATTATTTTAAAAATCATTTCTTTCTTCAGCTCAGAGCCTAAAATGGTTTTGGTAGATAAATGTATGTTTAGGTCCAGCTAACTAGATATTTCCAAGAAGTAGGTACTAGAACGTGTGAAATAACCCTTATTTTAAGAATCATTTGAGTGGATGTTCGTGAGAGGTGAAATAATTGTTTTTCATTTGACAAGATTATTTTCCCTAGCAGCCCTTTCAAGCCTGTAGTCCATAATCAATTTACTTCTAATGGTGTGACAAAGTCAGGAATGTAAGAGGACAGTTTGTCTCGGAAGTATTGACTGGTGATAATAGAAGCAAAAAAAAGAAAAAAGGTAAATTGCTATTTCATATTTTATTTTGTTCAGCACCAACTTTACCTTCAATGAATATATATATTTATATATACATATATATATATATCAGGGTATTTGCATGAACAATGTGTGTGTGTAAGTGTGTGCTGTTCTTTTTTTCTCATATAATTGAGTAGGTGATAATGCCGTTTATTTTTGAAATCTTAAGATCAATTGCTGGACTTTTTCAAATCAGTTTACTTGTTTTTATGACATATTACCCAGTGAATACAAAAAACTATTTTCAACAGAAATATAGAAGAAATATTTTATTTATGGTTTTGCCTAAGCTTAGCAATATACTCTTAAAAATAACTTCTAAGAAGATAATTCTCACTTACCCATTAGGAAAACTTAGAAAACAAAAAAGGAATCACTTTCATATTTAAAGACGACTATATAAATGTTTGAAGTTATAACAATGAATTACTTGAGTCTACTACTAATTTCTTATTCTTTCTATGCCCTCTCTCACAGTATTTTTCATAGGAGACACCACAACAGCATTCCTTTTTTTTTTTTTAATCATTATTATTGAGTGGTATAATTCTTTGTTTTTTTTTTTTATTTCAGGGTATTATGAGGGTACAAACACCATCCGCATATGGTAGTCTAATCTTTGACAAAGCGGACAAAAATATACACTGGGGAAAAGAATCTCTTTTCAATAAATGGTTCTGGGAAAATTGGATAGCTACATGCAGAAGAATGAAAATGGATCCCCACCTCTCACCTCTCACAAAAATCAATTCAAAATGCATAACAGACTTAAACCTGATGCATGAAACCTTAAGAATTCTAAAAGAAGATGTTGGGAAGACCCTTTCAGACATCGGCCTAGGCAAGGAATTCTTGAGGAAGACCCCCAAAGCAATCACTGCAGCAACAAAAATAAATAAATGGGATCTGAACAACAGCATTCCTTTTACAGGCAGTTAAGAATGAAGTGACATAACCTATAGATAACGAAGTGTGAAAGCACCAATCCCTCTGGGGTAGGGGATGTTTACTGAAGCATGAAACTGTAAGCTAGGATAAGTCAAACATCAAAGTTCCAATGATCAGTCCCATTTTAGGCATATATTGAGCCAAAAGGGGAAAAAATTATCCAGGATTCAGAATAAAGTGCTCAGGACAAGACATTATTTTTTCAATATAAGCAACATTCAAGTTCACATAAACCCTAAGAATGTTTGCTCAATTCAAAGTACGGGAAAACAAAGCAACAGACAACCTCGTAAAGGGTTTGTGGTGCTGAGGCAAGAAAAAAGGCCCCAGCCTGATGGGCCACAGTTCTAGACTTTACCAGAGACTCCCTGATACAGAGAAAGTTTTATCATCTAAGACATGTAGTTAGAAATTGAATGAGTGGAAAATTGGCCTCAATTATTCCTTATTGTCAAAACATATGGCCTTTTGCATCCTAAATAGATAGGGGTGTTTGTATAAGGATACTAGGTAGTGTCCAGAAACCAAAGGAGATCAGTAACCATTTAGACGCTTCTGCCCTGAAGTAGATGGAATACTAGTCACAAACTTTCCTGACTGGTAGGACAACGTGGTTGTCCAGTGAAATCAAGAAAAGGATCAGCCAGCGTTTTGAGTCAATGCATAATAATTTCCTATAATGTGGATGTGGCAAAACTGGGAAAGAACTTGACAGCCTGCCCATTTTAGCTCATAAAGATTTGTCAATAAACTTGAAGATTTTCAAGCAGTTACTTTAATGATTTTTCAGAATATTTGAACAGAGAGAAGAACAAAACAGACTGAGGTTTCTTCTTTTCTACCCCGACTATACTGTCAGTTAACAGAAAACCTTACCAGTGAATGTAGGAAATAAGAAGTAGCGTTCTCAAAAATTTCTTAAAGTATATATGGGGAGGGGAGAGCAGGGAGGAGGGGATGGGTATATGCATACACAAAGAGTGCGATGTGCACCATCTGGGCAATGGACACGCTTGAAGCTCGGCCTTGTCGGGGGCAAGGGCAACATACGTAACTTAAACATCTGTACCCCCATAATATGCTGAAATAATAAAAAAAAAACTTCTTAAAGTTATATTAAAAAAGAAAGGATGCTATACTTTACTCTAAAAGTACCTGCAATATAACTGGAGAGATGGTATAACAAACAACAAAATATAATTAATATTCTACAAACGTAAGGAAGTCCAAACTTATATTTTACACATAGTAAACTAAGAGTCAACACCATTTCAATATCATTTTGACTAGGGGATTTCAAACAGATATTTCCAAGAATAAATTAGTTTTTATTTTAAATGAAGATATTCCATGCAATCATTTGACAGAGATTATGATTCATTATGCTTGTACTGGGACCCATATATCTATATTTATGTAAAATTCTTCTGACGACCAGCCAAGTTGTTGAATCACAGCTGCAGTCCACTGAGAGGGTTATTTTAGCTTAGATAAAACTGTAAAAAGCTTTTAAAGCTTGACACATTTACCAGGTTCAACGTTAAGCAGTGTCTGTGTTTCTATCCAATGGAGAATCTGTTTTCAATTTTGACCTGAAAAAAGAGGCAAAAGATGCTTTCCAAATAAAGCCCCCAAGAAGTCTCCCCAGTGGAATTCTTACACTCACACATTCACACAAATATACTCATGTACAACTACCATACCATCTCAAAGTGACAGAAAATATAGGATATGGAGGGAGGATGGGCAGAAGGAACGGAGAGAAGGAGGGGGGCAGATAGAGAGAGAAAGATACATCTCCAGAATAACTTATTCAACCCACCCAATTTCGAAAGTAAGAAAAGCCTGCAGATATTTAATAAGTCCATTGATAAAGATCGTGCTTAAAGTGAAAACTGAACAATCCAATGAAAGATATGGGAAATACTGTGTCAATAGAATGAGGGACAAATCAGTGTAGACTAGGTGGCGGTTGTGAGTGTAGTAAATGATCCAGCAACTGGAAGAAAAGTCCAGATTAGACCAGAACTCAGATTTTCCCCTTGAACATACTGATTAAAGGTGATCTTCATTTCTTATCAAGTAGGTTCTGGAACTACATAATTTATATTATATGCCCTGAATGGCAGAAATTTTGTTTGAATGCAACTGCCATAAATAATGAAGACATAATTTGCATAAAGTTGAATTGAAACAAAAGGTTTAAGGACAGCAAAATTATATATGATTGTGAAACTTTGTAAAGAATTAGGTTATTTACTCCCAGACAACTGTTATTGATTAATTACTTGAGAAATTAGGATATGAGATGGGTGAAAGAGCTAAAAGTTCAAAATTTTATTGTTACGTTCCATGTCCATGGAAGAGACATTTTTTTGTAATATAAAGGAAAGAGAATTGATGATCCAAATGCTAAAAATGGCCAGTGGGAAAGAGGCTACCTAAGTATATACAAATGTAAATATATGTGTGTGTGTATATTGTGTATACAGTCAGAATGAATGACTTTTGAAATGTAAAATACATTTTAACTTTCAAAAGACCTTTATATGTACTTGGACTATTGTTGCACACAATAAATACATGTAATATTTGAAGTGCTTTTATGCGAAATTAAAATTAAGTATGAGTTTTTAAAAATTTTCTATATATTTTTTACATATAAATACTATATACCATAGACCAGTTCATAGAAGAGGAAACTGTGTTAGTCTGTTTGTGCTGTTATTAATATTAATATAACATTATCACAAACTATATAAGTTATCACAGCTATACATTTCTTGGCTCCCAGTACTGAAGGTTGGGAAGGCCAATGTCAAGATGTGGCAGGTTCAGTATCTGCTGAGGGCCTCGTCTCTGCTCCCAAGATGGTGCCTTGAATGCTACATTCTCTGGAGGAGGAGAACACTGATCCTCATAAGGCAGAAGAGCCTAGACCCAAAAGGGGCCTGAACTTGCCCTTTTATAATGGCAGTAATTCCATCCATGGGGAAGGGCCCTCAGAGCCCAATTACCTCTTAAAGGTCCCAACTTTCAACACCATTACAATGGCAACTAAACTTCAATTTCAACAGGCATTTTGGAAGAGACAAACATTCAGATCATAGAAGCAAACTTTGTCCTGCCATAGTTTACTTCTTGATTGGCTATACTTGAAGAGTTCTCTCTTGACACCAAGATAAATCACCTATTAATTTCTCTGATTTTTAAGATAATAATTCACAGGAGTCCATGTATGGTGGCTCATGCCTGTATTCCCAGAACTCTGGGAGGCCAAAGAAGGAGGATCACTTAAGTCCAGAAGTTTAAGAATAGCCTGGGCAACACAGTGAAACCCCTGACTATATGAAAATTAAAAAAAAAATAAAATAGCTGGGCATGGTAGTGCATACCTATAGTTCCACCTACTCAGGAGGCTGAGGCAGGATGATTGAGCCCAGGAGTTTGAGGCTACAGTGAGCTATGACTGTGCCACTGCATTCCACCCTGGGTGACAGAGTGAGACCCCCCCACCTCTAAAAAAATAATTAAAAAAACAATTCACAGTGTCCTGTATTCCCATTTCTTGGTTACCCAGTGAGCATATTGTGTTATGAGCTATGAATACAAGATATGCATGGTAAATGCTCTCTAAATATTTGTTGGAAAAAATTAGTAAGAAAATAGGATGTTTTTAAGAGATCAAGCATCTTTTTATTTCAGTTTCTGTTCAACATTTTCTCTCTGGATTGCATCCTCACATTTGCCCTGTCAAAATGAGCAGTATGAGAAAGTCCTTATTCTGATCATGTGCTCATTATAAGTAGTTATTGCCAAGCAGCCAAGCCAATGCCCTCAAAGCTCATTCATTCTCTCCTCCCTGCCCCACCACTCCCCGCCAGTGTTTCCTTAGCTGCTTCCAAGAGGCAGCACATCAGGTGTCCTGAAGGCCCCATGTAATTTGTTTAGTGACCTAGCAGTGTAGCAGGAGTGGCGCTGCTTCCTTTCCTTCATATAGAAGGTCCCTCCCACAGTACCCGATGATGGAGCACTCTTTTTCCACCACATGACCTGTTTGTAGGGCAGGAGGCAGTGCCTAGCAGACCAGCTTGCTTTGTCAGCTAACTTTTGCAGCATACTCTTTGCCAAATAGGAAACTCAGAGTACTTGCAGTGACACAGAGTATATCCTGGACATTCTCTCCCAATCTCCCCTTTGGATATGTCACCATAGATTCCACCCCTTAATATTTATGAGGTTGCTGCTGCTCATCAAACCAAAGTCAGGGATGGGAATTTCAGATTCTGCTGCTTCTCAGCTTTCCCAATTTGAGGATTAGGCTTGCAGGAAGCATTCTGCTCCCCAACATTGACTGGGTGAAAGATAATTTGGGAAAAAGGAGAGAATAAAATAAACTCATTCCTCTAAGATTCTCCACAAACCATCTTCTATTTTCTCTGTCCCCCCATCCTGCCCCTGACCCAGCTTACTTTATTACTCAGCAACATATTCTGGTTAGGTGTATCTTTTGAGACTACAAATTTTGTTTCCAGTGATTTAAGTTAATATGGTCACTTGAAAAGAAAAGTAGAGGGATTCTTTCTATTTAAAGTTATTAGAGTGATTAATAATGACACATTATTTTTCATAATATGTTACTCATTGGTTCATCAGACTTACCTGAAATGTAAAGTTAGTTATCCTTCATATAATAGAACTAGCATATCCTAATAATATTCTTCTGAATTCCTACAATTACCCTGTTCTCCCACCTAAGTATACTTACTAAATAAACTCAAACTCATTGATATAGGAATAGCATATAGGCCAGATAAGTGTTCATTTCACTGATTATATTTCCTTTTTTCTTTTGCTTGTAACTGGATTATGACTTAAAAGTAAGAGTAAAGATGAAGTCATTTAATGATTGTTTTTTATCCCCCTATGGAGAAGTTTTTTAGTTTGATGTTTCCCCACTTACATATTTTTGCTTTTGCTGCCAGTGCTTTTTGTGTCACATTAAAAAAAATATGCATTGCCAAAACCTGCAGTACAATGTTTATAGCAGCACAATTCACAATTGCAAAGATGTGGAAAGAACCCAAGTGCTCATCAATACATGAGTGGATTAATAAAATGTGGTATATGTATACCATGGCGTTCCACTCAGCCACAAAAAAAATGGTGATCTAGCATCTCTGTATTATCCTGGATAGAGCTGGAGCCCATTCTACTAAGTGAAGTATCACAAGAATGGAAAAACAAGCACCACATGAGCTCACCATCAAATTGGTATTAACTGATCAACACTTATGTTCACATATAGTAATAACATTCATCGGGTGTCTGGGAGGTGGGAGGAACGAAGAGGGGATGGATATATTCACACCTAATGGGTGTGGTGCGCACCATCTGGGGGATGGACACACTTGAAGCTCTGACTTGGGTGGGACAAAGGTAATATATGTAACCTAAACATTTGTAGCCCCATAATATGCTGAAATAAAAAAATAAAGGAGATTAAGTTTCAACATCAGTTTTGGAGGGGACAAACATTAAAACCATAGCAGGATTGCATTGAATCTGTAGATTACTTTGGGTAGTATGGACATTTTAATAATATTAATTCTTTTGGTCCATGAACACAGGCTATCTTTCCATTTATTTGTGTTGTCTTCAATTTGTTTCATTAATGTCTTATGATTTTCAGTTTCAAGATCTTTCACCTCCTTAGATAAATTTATTTCTAAGTATTTTTTTTGTTTTGATCACATTGTAAGTGGAATTGTTTTCTTAATTTTTTTGTGGATAGTTTGTTGTTAGTATATAGACATTCAACAGATTTTTGTATGTTGATTTTTGTATCCTTCAACTTTACTGAGTTGATATACTCTCATTTTGGTAAAAGCCATTTTAACCAGGGTAAGATGATATTTCATCGTAGTTTTGATTTGCATTTCTCTGATGACTAATGATATCAAGCATTTTTTCTTATACCTGTTATTCATTTGTATGTCTTCTTTTGAGAAATGTCTATGACCCTACAATCCCACTATTAGGTATATATCCAAAAGAAGGGAATTCAGTATATGGAAAAGATATCTGCACTCCCATGTTTACTGCATCCTCACTGTATCCCCCCTTCCACACTACCCTTGTCAGCCTCTGCTAACCATCATTCTACTTCTGTCTCCGTGAGATCAATTTTTTTTAATATTTAGTTCCCACATATGAGTGATAACATGTGAGATTTGTCTTTTTGTGCTTGACTTATTTCACTTAAACAAAATGTTCTCCAGTTCCATCCATATTGTTGCAAATGACAAGACTTCATTCTTTTTTATGGCTATATAATATTCCA
>NW_012147189.1:716175-716612 GCF_000956105.1 Propithecus coquereli | reverse complement strand
TCTCAAAAAAAAAAAAAAAAGATATCCATTCAACAAAAATAAATAAAGGGCAAAATGATTATGGGATGAGAGGTGACTTACATCATAAAACAAGACATGTTGAGTAATTCACTCATGCTTTCTGAGTCAAAGTTCTCTACTTGGATATTTGGGAATGATATCACCTCCTTTATTTGCTTGCTGTGAAAACTGAATGACAAAAGAAAACATCAACAAGTAAAAAAGACAATTAACATAAAATTTTTATCACAGAATATAAAGACTAAGATTCAAAGGTGATATATTTTCCAGGGTATCAAAGTCATTTGTAAATTTCAAATTACTATTTTTAGGCACTGTGTCTCCAAAGAGAATGTAAGGATTGCCAATAAATTTCTAAATTTTTGTCTAATTTTCTTGTTGAAAATAAACATATGAATGATATCCTTAATTGTTGT
>NW_012147189.1:712946-714514 GCF_000956105.1 Propithecus coquereli | reverse complement strand
AAATAAAAATATAGAAAAGAAGAATATAAAATGGCAAAAAATAAAATTTTCCCTTTTCATAGCTTGCCCATATTATCTGAAGTCCCTTTATTAATGATAGGACTAACTTATATATCTTTTCAGAAATTTTATTTAATCATATGATTAAATGTATATTTTTCACCTAAAGTATCATTTTGACAAAATTTGCTTTTTCACTTAATAGATTGTGCCAAACACTATTCATATCTCAAGGTATACGTTTACCTTTTTTTAAAAAAATGTTTGCATGCTATTTTATTATATAAATAACTATAACTTATTTAATACATTAATTATATTCATTACATTTTTATATGTAGGTTGCTTTTATCTTTTGCTATCATAATGTAACACAATGAAAAATTCTCACAGTTGCATGTTTTCATCCATGTACAATTTTAATATTTGGAGGAATCTAAGTATGGAATTACTAGTTGAAAGAGCGTGTGCATTTTTATTTTTGATAGAAGTTGCAAGTTACCCTTTAAAGAAGTTGGACCTGTTTCTAAACCCATTAAGAATATATGGAAATGCCTTTCTCATGTGATAGCCATATTATTGTCAACCTCTGGGACCACGGAGAAATTTGAGGTTATGCATCAGTGATTCCAAGACATTGGAATGGCATGGGTTAGAATGGCATTGCAGGGAGAAATGGCTCATAGATGCAAATCTGAATGAATGCAAGTTGGAATGAAGCCAAACAGAAAGTTATAGAGCACAAAAAACCACTCTAATAACAAGAGATATAAATGGGAATTTTTGTAAAGTAACCATCCTTAAGAATTTAAAACACGCAAAATGTCACTGATTTTATCTTTTCAGCAAGTCCTTTATGACACACTGTTTTATTTTATTTTAGAGAATTCTAGATATTTAAATGAATTTACTAATACAAACATAGATACAAACTTTGTCACCCAATTCTCTTTTCCTCTACAATCTTTAAACTGCTTAAATGTGAGAGCTCTGCTTCTACTTTTTATTTTTTTACTTTTTCGGGAGAAAAAAACATTAAAAATGAGGGCTTATTGTATTGCGACAAAACTCTGAAAATTTATTTTGTTAGCTTCATTTATTTTGTGTATCTTCAATCCAAATGAAGAAGTGTGTACTTGGCTTTGAGTGATTCCCTTGGCAACTTTTGTAAAGTTCAGAAAGTTGAATGTGTATGCATGTAATATCTAAGGATTCAGAGTATTTCTAAAACTCTACATAAGACCTGACTGGGAAACCCTATGAATTAAAATTCTACATATTTATTAGAATAAAATACGAATAGTTGCAATAATAGATTACAAAAAATGATTATAATGACTCAGTTTTAGGTATATAAAATTGAATTCTGATGGTTTATAAAAATGTATTTTACCACAATATAGATGATGCCTTAATTTTTTAAAATTAATCCTCACCATTTGAATTACTTAAATAAATCTCTAAAATTTTATCAAATATATAGTTTGTTAAATTTGCATACAAGTATTCCTAAAAGTCTAAAACTTGTAATGATAGCTAGCTTTTAAAACAGTGAGTTTTGTAGAATG
>NW_012147189.1:706984-711696 GCF_000956105.1 Propithecus coquereli | reverse complement strand
ACTGAAATAAAAATTCACATTATGAACACACAGGATGTCTAAGTCAAGGCTCTTCTACAGCAACATGATGGATAAAGAAATCTATAAATCATAAATATAAGATTATTTACAATACATGGACTAAAGATCTTTCAAATATTAGGTTTTGTATTGTCTGTTTCAATAAGTTGTTGCCTAGGAGGGCAAGTTCTTAGAATTTTATATTTGTCTTTAGTTAATGACTGATATAAAATTCACTCACATAATACTGACTGTAAAAAATAAAATGAGAGTTGTCTTGACCTAGATTATCTTCAAGCTTTGACTTATGTTTTTCAAGAGCAATTCTCAAGAATGCTATTTACAATAAATATTACTTGCTAGCAGAACTCATCTTCGCCTTCGTGTCTGTGAAGTTATTTATTATGTCCATTTGCCAAAAGTAACTAATCATCAGAAGTCCTGGTTAGATATTCCAACTACTAGGGCTTACCCAGCAATCGTATTCCCAAAGGGCAAGACCTAGGAATCTATACTTTTTGAAAAATGGCAGTAGCTGATTCTGGTTAAGTTTATTGAACATGGCATTAAAAGAATCTAACTCTTCTGGCTTTTTTTTTTTTTCAGTTATGTACACTTTAAGGTGTAATTTCATTAACTTTTCCCTCTGGAATTGTTTCATTGCTGGAATTAATAAAATTATCTGGGATATTGGTTTCTTAAAATAAATTTTAACAAGTTTGTATGAAAGCAAATATATTATTCTTATATCAATTAGGGCAGTGGTCCCCAACATTTTTGGCACCAGGGACCAGTTTCATGGAAAACAGTTTATCCATGGACCGGGGAGTTGGGGAGGGGAGGCTGGTTTCAGGATGATTCAAGTGCATTACATTTATTGTACAGCCAAACCTCTCTGTTAATGATAATCTGTATTTGCAGCTGCCACCCATTGCTGGCATCGTTGCCTCAGCTCCGCCTCAGATCATCAGGCATTAGATTCTCATAAGGAGCACGCTACCTAGATCCCTCATGTGCACAGTTTACAGTAGGGTTTGCACCCCTGTGAGAATCTAATGCTGCCACTGATCTGACAAGAGGCTGAGTCTATGTGATGACGCGAGCATGGGGAGTGGCTGTAAATATAGATGAAGCTTCATTGGCCCACCACTCACCTCCTGCTGCAGCCCAGTTCCTAAAAGGCCATAGACCAGTATTTGTCCCAGCCTTGGGAGTTAGGAACCACAGTGTTAGGGTGCTCTATTGTGCCTTGCTTCACATTTGACTTTTGTCCCCATTAATCAGAAAGTGATCCATTATACTGATATATCATTTTAACTAAGATACACACCAATATGATTTAATTCCAATATTTTTCCATATGTTACTTGTCACTCTCTTTAGTTATATATATACATGTATATGTATATGTATATATATATGTATCAGTTACTCATTGCCCCCTCCATGAATTTCTTGGATTGTTGCCTATTGTTTTCAATCTCTCCCTCTCTCTTTCTTCTGGATAACTCATTCCCATTCTTTAAGGGTCAGTTTGTTTCACATTTACTATCTTTATGCTTCATCACTATTCATTCATAGATATTTACTAAACATCTGTATGTCAGGAACCTGCTACATTTGGTATACAAAGATGAAGGAGACTCCATAATTTCTGCTAAAAATGAGTTTACAGTTTAGAAAATCTTAATGGCTTTATCTGTCTGAGCATTTTTTGTGTCTCTATCTGCTATAAAGTTTCCAGAATTGTACTTCCCAATATTTTCATTTTAAAGTAAAGGGAATAAATGGCTAAAGATGCCTTGGAATTAGAAAATGGTCTTTGGAGATGTCCCACTTCTGCTCTGTGTACCTCAAAACCTCAACCAGTCAAAATGTCAGTGTTCTTCTAACATATGGATATCATACCCGTGTGCCACGGCACAACTTCTGGGATGTACTAATGAACACCCTGTTACATTCTGAAGTCTTTTTTCTTAATATTTTCCATTGTTGTAGAAAATTTCAAAATGAATAATACTTTTTATTATGCATATACATTGTTATGGCTTTTTTTGGTGGCTTCTCATAATTTTATTCTTTTTCCCTTGCCCCTCTCTTTAGCACCTTTCTTATTCTCATATCATTTTTTGTCTTATTTGCTATTGGTAGATAAACAAATAATTAAACATATTAAGAAATATAGTTTACATAAGACTCAATAAAATGCTAAAAAAGAACATGAAAATTAAAGTACTTGGCTTTGATGCAAAGACATTTTATCATCTTCTCCGAGATTGCCAAAGTATTCTAAATGCAGCTCCACTTTCAGAGCTACATACTGCACTGACAGAAGCTTCACTAGAAGCCTGACTTTTAAGGTACAGCACACTAATTTTCTTAATCTTTAACAGAAATTGCTCTACAGCAAATTTATGAACATATATTATAACTTCAGGGCTCAAAGGAAAAACTTTCCTAGGGGATTAAAAATGTCTACAAAGATTAATAGAGGGAAATGCCAATGTACCAATCATTTTAGGTATAGTTCTATATTATTCAGCCACTGCCACTTTCTTTGGTCTTCATGATTAAAGTCACTGGGAAATTTAGCAAAGGTTCTTTTTCAGATAGTTCAGCCAAGCAGAAAAGTCTCAATTGTATTGTTAATGAGAATGAATGGAAATAACCAGTTTTAAAGAAATTATCCATTACAGGCAAATGAACTCTTTGAGAATATAATGGTGCCATCTGGTAAATTAGCTCTTCTCCAACTTCAAATATTACTTTAAAAGGTGTATTTCTTTCAAACATTTTATTTCTAGAGAATATTTATTCACCTTTCCAATACCAGATTATGGAAAAGGCAATATGAGATACTCCTATGAGCTTGGATTATTGGGACCCAAAAGACTCTATTTCCTTCCATGGCCATAACTCCATTGTATCAAAGCATCAGCATATAGCACATGCTGAGGCAATGGCCACAACGTTTTGCTGTTCATTTCATGAACAAATTCACTTTTGCTAACTCTGTATCCTCATAAAATTATGAATTAGCAGCCATTTTCATGCTGATATCCAGGCCATGATAAGAGTGAGTTTATGTCCCAATGGTTAATTTTCCTCAAAACATGTAATGATAAAATGTATATTTAAAAAAACCCTGTCTGGGATCACATAACATAAATACTTTTGTAAACCATGAACAGTACTAAAATCAAAAGCAGCACCTTCAGCCGTAGCTGAAGCTGAAACTGTGGCTGAGTTCTGTCTCTGGGAGTAAACAGTAGGGACTGTGAGTTCATCTCTTGCAAGGTAAATAGGGGGAAGGGAGCTATGTGATTGGCATAAAAGATTGGCATAAACAGTCATACTGTTTAAATTAATGGACTATGGTATCCCCTCACATTAAAAAAAAAAAAAAAAGAAAAGATAAAACAAGCCATTAAACAAAAAGCAATGCTGTCAATCTTTGCTGATTTTATAGTTGCCAGAAAATCTACAGACCTAGGAAGATGGGAGGACATAGACTCATTGTCTGTACAGGAATTGACGAAAACTATCAACAGACTCCGACCTATCGGAAGAAATAATACGGGATATAGAAAGTTTAATATAACAAAAGAAGAGGATAGGGACAAAAATTAACAAATAATGAAAAATGATGATAAACAATATTGAAAGTCAGATAATGTAAATAATCTTTTTCAAAACAGTATGTATAACAATATTTCAGGAGAATGTTTCCTCCCCATGTTTTATGATTACTTTATTAGTAATAGAGCTCTGTTTTAAACACACATCTCTCTTCCTTTGTACCCATTCATACTCTATCCATTCTTTACTTATTCACAAAGAATAAATTGGACATGTTTAACTCAGTTTTTCCCATTTTTTTTTCAGGGCTATCCCAGCTATTAAGATTAGGCCACCCCAGGGCAACACTGTCATGCCAGATGAGTAATTTTACACAGCGCTAGGGTTCAAAGTTTGGACACCCATCTTGGTTCCTTCAACTAAACAGTATCTTCAGTACTAGATTTGTCAGTTGTAAAGTTTATATTGCATTTTTTCTCCCTTCTTCTATAACACTGAAGGGAGATGGAAAAATATTTATCAGAATTCTTCAGACTCTAATGAATAGACACAACTATAATAAATTCACCAATTATTGGAAAGATGATAATATTAGATTTTTAAAAATTCTAGCCATGTGCTGCTTAAAAATAAAACTTAAGGAGAACCACAATAGCATATTAAAAATGAAAGGAATAGTCTCACACCTTAGGTTTAAGTCTGTTACCCAGCGTGAGTTGATTTTTGTGAGAGGAGAAGGGTGTGGATCCTGATTCAGTCTTCTACATGTGGCTATCCAATTTTCCAAGCACAATTTATTGAATCAGGATTCTTTTCCCTAGTGTATGTTTTTGTCTGCTTTGTCAAAGATTAGATGGCTATATGAGGATGGTTTTATATCTGGGTTCTCAGTTCTCTTCCACTGGTCAATGACTCTGTTTTTGTGCCAGTACCAAGCTAATTTGATTACTACAGCCTTGTAGTATAGTTTGAAGTCTGGTAAATTGATACCTCCCATTTTGTTTTTATTGCCTAGGATTGCTTTTGCTCTTCGGGTCTTCTCTGGTTCCATACAAAGCATAAAATTAATTTTTCTATATCTGTGAAAAATGATGTTGGTATTTTAACAGGGATTTCATTGAATCTGTAGATCA
>NW_012147189.1:703659-704244 GCF_000956105.1 Propithecus coquereli | reverse complement strand
ATAGGATATTATTTTTTGAAAAAAGAATAGCAAAGTACTTCTTCAAAAAGATACTGTCACAAACACATTTCAAAAATAAAACATTGGTCAATTTCACTAAATTAATAATTTAAAATTCTGCATAACTAATGAAACCATAACAAGACAAAATGACAATAAAAGTATCAATTATTTGCAACACTCAACACTGATAATGCAATACTGTCCAGAATATGTTGAGCAATCCTACAAATCAAAAATAATAAAATAAATAACACAAAAAACTAATGGGGAAGGGATAGAAATAAGCAATTCACACAACAGGAAACAATCTGATTAGACAGACACCATATCACATCTATCTTATAGATAAAAATTAAAATGTCCATATAAATAGTTTAGAAAATATGAAAAATGGGATATACCATTTTAACAAATCCAGGAGAGTAATTTGGCAATATTTAAGATGTTCACATTTTAAGAATCAAATTTTCATCCTAAGGATCATTTTTAGATATGTGATAATCTTGCATATGTACAAAGACAGATATGTGAAATAATGTACATAGCTGTGATTATTTTTAATAGCAATAAATTAGAACAATT
>NW_012147189.1:701044-702249 GCF_000956105.1 Propithecus coquereli | reverse complement strand
TTGTGCATCATTAAGAAAGTATACTTTGGTATAGTCATATACTCATTAATACTACTCAGTAATAAAATACTGTACACAGTAATAAAATACACTTTTGATAGATTCAAAAAATAAAGTTTCAAAAGCAACACAGTGAATATACAGTATTTCATTTACACGAAGTTCAAAAATAAGCAAAACTAATGTATAGTGATAGAAACAGAGCAGTGGATGCCTATAAGTGAAAGAGCAACTACCTTTAATCAGTGTCCTACTTTTGCCTGTTTCATTTGCTCAATATTTACATAATATTTCACTTAAAAGGAGCATCTCACAACTAATAAAATTATGAAAGCCATGATAATACAACATCAAAAAGTTGGGATTCTACCTTAGAGGGAAAAATTACATTTTGCCTCTTGATCTACAAGGAAATTGCAGTGCACAAACATGCCAGATAAAAGAACTATTGTTGAACATTAAAAACATAGTGTATAATTTAAAACAAATATCACAAGCAAATGATGACTGATTTTCAAAAAATTTGGCATATATAAGAACAGAGTCAAGATAGGGACTGATACTTTAAAATGAGATTTTAAAAATACGCATAGCTAATTACACCATTTTTTATTTCAGCATCATTATTAGTAACCACTTAATTGAGCAATGCACCTGATTACAATGGTAAAAGCACAGCTACAGAGTAGATTGAATGGCAGTACAATGTGTTTTATCTGCTTGTTATATTTAACAGATATTTATGTATAAAGAGCAACCCTAGAGATACCACTTTAGAAATATTGTAAAGTGATTTAATGTCCTGTGTTAAAATTCACCATATGTTTTACAACTACATTGTGTACCTAGCTAAACTTGACAGAGATTGTTACCATCGTTGTATTCTTTTTTGTAAGGTTATTTTGCCCCGGATTTAGATGTTAATTTTTTCTTCCCTTTCTTTGCTTCATGCTTTAATGAAAGCCATGCATCATTGCATTAAGTGAAGTAAAGCACTGTATAAAATAGAACATTGCTATTAACCTCTAACATTAGTGTGTAGGGAGGCAGAAACAAGTTTAATAACTCAGAGATAAAATACTCACAGTGCAATTACCTAAGCCTGCTTTACCCTGGCACATTAACATAGGGTAATAACTTGAGTCTATTTTCAAAAAGAAGTGAAATCATCGTCAATAATCAATTGTATCCATTTTATGGCTTAT
>NW_012147189.1:700498-700994 GCF_000956105.1 Propithecus coquereli | reverse complement strand
TTAATGATTTCTTTTTTGTTATTTCAGAATATTATGGGGGTGCGCACATTTTAGTTACATAATTTGCTTTTGTACAGTTTGAGCCAAAGTTATAAGTGTGCCCTTCACCCAGTTAGTGTGCATTGTACCTGTTAGATGTGAATTTATCCATCCCTTCCTCCCCTCTCCCATCTACTTGATTTCCTTGAGTTTTACTTTCATATGTGCACATAAGTGTTGATCAATTAGTTCCAATTTAGTATTAAGTACATATGGTGTGTTTTTCCATTCTTGCAAACCTTCACTTAGAAGATTGCTCTCCAGTTCCATACAGGTTGTTATAAAAGATACTAGATAATTTTTTTTATGGTTGAGTAGTGCTCCATGGTATAAGCTATTGATTTCTGAGTCTTTATTCCTCTTTTTACCTGCAACTATTTGCTACGCTTTGATTCATAAGTTAGTCCTGTACAAGAGGTTATTTCATCATATTTTTATATGTAGGTGGCAATTTTAT
>NW_012147189.1:687876-689243 GCF_000956105.1 Propithecus coquereli | reverse complement strand
AACCATAAATGTTGGCGTGGATGCGGAGAGATAGGAACACTCATACACTGCTGGTGGGACTGCAAACTAGTACAATCTCTGTGAAAAGTCATATGGAGATACCTCAAAGAGATAAAAGTAGAACTACCATTTGATACAGCAATCCCATTACTGGGCATCTAACCAAAGGAACAAAAGACATTCCATAAAAAAGACATTTGCACTAGAATGTTTATAGCAGCATAATTTATAATTTCAAAGATGTAGAAATGGGAAAACAAGCACCACATGTACTCCCCATCAAATTGGTATTAACTGACTCAACTGATCAACATTTAAGCATACATATAGTAAAAACATTCATCGGGTGTTGGACAGATGAGAGGGGAAGGAGGAGTTGGGTGTATACACACCTGATGGGTGCAGTGTGCACCATCTGGGGGATGGACATGCTTGAAACTCTGACTTGGGTGAGGCAAGGGCAATACACATACTCTAAACATTTGTACCCCAGTAATATGCTGAAATTAAAAAAAAATTTAAAAAAGGAAAGGGCATGGCTAGTAAACATCTCTTGGTTAAGTGGACTTATACAAGATCCATGTGAATTGCAGAATGAAGGGATTGATAAAGAAAGCCATCACTACAAACAGATGTTAAATATTTGCTATTGGTAATTTTGTAACTGCTAATATTGGCCAGCCACCTCAAAATAGGACTTGGAAATGCTATCAACTCTTCTTCTAATTTCAACACTAGTTGTGAAAAGGTTCACAGACATACACCTCTAGAGTCCCATCTGGTACATGGGATGTTCTGCCAGTCCAGTAATTTAGCATATATCAGATAAGTATACTACACAGTGTATATATGGTATAGGATTTATGTGGTGGGGGGCACTTACAAGCAGAGTTCTTGCCGTCTCTCAAACTTTTGTCATTTGATAACACAGACTACACACAGATGTTCTGTGCACACCATGGCCGAAATGCTGGCAGGAAGGGGACTACCAAAGCCAGCAGGCTGAACATAAAATGAAAAGTATACACTATGAAAAGAAAAAGCCACCCCCACATCACATATCTTCTAGGGCCATTCAGATTTCTATTTTATTAGTCCCATCTCCTGGCCATTGTGGGCTCATTAATCATAAATATAAATATCTCTATCAGTTCTGATTAATTCCAAGTCAGAGTGAATTCCATAGTGGTGTCTGGGAGTAGCATAGTTGTGGAAGGATATTTGGATGGTTGATCAAATCTGTAAAAGAGAATGATTCACTCTGCTCCCCATCCATCTACCAGTGTTGGGCATAGTCTCATCCTACCAAGTGAAATCTTTTACCTCCTCTTGAAGATGAGAAAGGCAGCTTATCCATTTTCTAGAAC
>NW_012147189.1:672255-673644 GCF_000956105.1 Propithecus coquereli | reverse complement strand
TATTAAATTCATTTTAATCATGAAGTTCATCTTCTAATGTCAAATGTTTTTCTAAGATTATGAAAAATGTAAAATAAAAATTATTACAACAGGTTAGAGGTCTTTTGTGTACTTGCTTTAGAATTCAAGGGGAAAAAATTCTATCTCCATAGTTACAGGATCAGTATGTGTTATCATTCATCCTCTTTTTTCTTTATCTTGCTATTCCAACTGTTGCTTTACATTTATTCCTTTGTGTGAGCAATAGAAACAGCAGCATTTTTGTTCCCCATCACAGAAATACATCTTAAATTCATTTCTTTTTATTGTCCATTTACTCCTTCACTACTTTTTCTATTACATATTAACATTATTCCAAAATTTTCCTATATTTACCCCTTAAGAACCTAGTAATATTTCCAGCTCTCTGAACAAAAAGCAAAATAGATACTGAACCATTTAGATTTCCTCACATTTCAGTAGCTATAATTACTTTGTCCCTATTTGTAGTTCTAAACTTCTGATTTGTTTGGAAAATAAGATAGTGATACAGCTAGTTTTGTTGTGCAAAGCAAACAGAATAAATTGGTAGATAGCAATAGGAGGACAAAGTTAAGCTAAGATAATAGCACTATTTGAATATCAGCAGGAATACAGTCAGAAAAATGTGGTTAATAGATATATAAACATTCCAGAACAGAGCACCAGACAAGTGGTACAGTTTTATGAGGATAAAGTTATTTTTAACTTCAGCAGACATAAGTAAGATGCAATTAGTGTAGTTCTACCCAGCAGTTCCTTATTAAAAATCTAATATTCAAAACTGATTACAAATGAAAACCCTTCTATAGTGTGCAAATAATTGATGCATTAAATATCTCAATTCCTGTAGCTTACTGCAACTATAAACAGAAAAATAAAGAAAATTATGATCCCACCTACTATGCCACCAGGGCCATAATAAGAGGAGATGAGGACATGCAATTTATTATGCTATAATTGTGATTGTCTTTATTACCAAAACTCTTTTATATGTCAATAAGATCTTTAAAAAATTCTTTGTGTTTTTATAATTTTCAATAATCAAATATGTATGCTTTTTATAAATATCCTTTTTATAGGTGGCATTTTAAATATTCTCTTATGCATGTTAAGAAAATAAAGTACCATAACCTTATGCAACCATACAGATTAAATGAAAAATTCCATTATGTAAGGAAGTAAATAGTCTAGCTTGACATTTAGCTGACTGATTATTAACACTTACATTTTTTTGTGTGTATATATGTCAAAACGTGACATGATTCAAATCAGTCTTAGACTGTATAGATCTTTTCTCAATCACATTGCTAATGTTTGTAGGAAATTAAAACCTTTTAAATTCCTGATAAAAATCTGTATTTCAATAAT
>NW_012147189.1:669684-672205 GCF_000956105.1 Propithecus coquereli | reverse complement strand
ATGGAATGTTTCTCTATTTATATGTGTCATCTATTATTTCTTTCATCAGTGTTTTGTAGTTCTTTTAGAGATCTTTTATCTCATTGGTTAAGTATATTTCTGGGTATTTTTTTCAGCTATTTTAAATGGTATCAAATTTTTGATTTGATTCTGAGCTTGCCTGTTATTAGTGTATAGAAATGCTATTGATCTATGTACACTAATTTTGTCACCTGAGCCTTTATTGAATTTATTTATCAATTCTAGGAGTCTTTTGGAGGAGTCTTTAGAGTTTTCCCTATATAAAATCATGTCATTGGCAAACAGGGATAGTTTGACCTTCTTCCCATTTTGGATGCCCTTTATCTTTCTCTTGCCTGGTTGCTCTGGCTAGGACTTTCAGTGCTATGTTGAATAGAAGTGGTAAAAGTGGGCACCCTAGTCTTTAACAAGTTCTTTTTTAATTCATCCACCTAAACACATCATTACTTAAACAGCATTTTTTTTTTTTTTTACCAATGAAATGTTCATGATACCAATGAAAATTAGGGACAAAGTTCCATTTATTAACAGATGCTTGAAAGAATAAGAACTTTTAAAGTGGAACTCTAGCAAAGGCAGGCTAGGAGCACCAAGCTGAACCTCAGGGACAAAACACCATCTTCTACCTGTCCTAACTCCTGCTGTAAGGTTTGTTTGGTTAAAGGTGTTGCCTTACATTGTATTTATTGAGTATTCTATTTGTGAATGAAATGAAGTTAGATCATTTCACTATTTGCTTTCTGGTGGCTTCCCATCATACTCAGGGCAGGGAGAAGTCCGAACGCCTTAATAGGATCCACAAGGTCTGGCCACATATTAGTTCTCTGAACTCATCTCCTGCTTTCACACCCTGCCATGTGATTCTCTTCCAAGCACCCTTTCTTCCTAGCTCTTTCTAGAATAAACTACCATGTTCCTACCTAAGGATGCTTCCACTTGCCATTCTCTTTTCCTGAAATGTGCTTTGAATGGATAATCACATGATTAACTCTCTTACCTCCACAGGTCTTGATCTAAAGTAATTCTCAGCAATGTTTTCCCTATAAACTTATAAGAAATTCCACATCATTCCTCTATTCTGATTTATATTCGAATGTAGCTAGCCTTTGTCATGTCTAACAAAGAATAATCATTTCCTTTTTGTTTTTTGTTTTTCATCTTTTCACCAGTAGAATGCAAGTGTCTGTTACAGATAGATACTCAAATATTTGTTGAATCAATGAGTATTATCATATCCCACTCAAAGTTTGTAGTCTTTTCTAAATGAAAACTTGATTATTACTTTTTTCCTCAGTTGTTCTAGATTCTTTCTTAATAATGCTATACGTTATAGGTTAAATAATAAAAACACATAACACTAATGATGTTAGGTTAGCTAACAATAACAACTTTTGAACAAAAGTTTTGAGCTATTATTATATTCCAGAAATAGTTCTGAGCATTTCACATCATATCTCATTATTCTGGTCAACAGATCTATGAAGGAGGCATATTATAATTATCCTTATTTTAAAAATACACTTAAACAAAGAGAGTTTAGCAATTTGCCCAGGATTTTACACCAAGAAAGTGGTAAACTTGTCTAAGCTGCGTGATTTAAGAGCATGCCCTTTTTTAAATTTATTTTTATTAATACATATTTGTACTTATTTATAGGGTACATGTGATATTTTGTTACATGCATAGAATGTATGATAAGTAAGGGTATTTAGGGTAACCATCACAGCAAGTATAATATTAATCATTTCTACATATTTTGAGATACACAATACATTGTTCTTAACTATAGCTATCTTACTTTATTCCCACCTCACCGCTACCCTTCCCAACCTCTGGTAACCATCATTCTACTATCTGTCTCCATAAGGTCAATTGTTTTAATTTTTCACTGCCACATGAGTACAAACCTGTGAAATTTGTTTTTCTGTGCTTGGCTTATTTCACTTAACATAATATTCTCCATTTCCATGCATGTTGGAAATGACAGGCTAACTAGCATTTCATTGTGTATATGTACCACATTTTCTTTATCCACTCATCCATTTATGGACACTTAGGTTGATTCTATATCTTGTCTATTGTGAATAGTGTTGCAATAAACATGGCAGTGCAGGTATCTTTTCGATATACTGATTTCCTTTCTGTTGTATATATACCTAGAAGTGAGATTGCTAGATTTCCTTTTCCTTGATGATTAATGATGTTGACCATTTTTTCTAAACTTAGTTATTCTTCCTGTCTCTAATTGATAGTTCTCAATTCTAACAGAACCCAAGGCTTCTTTTTGTAACAATTATTTTCAATGTGCTTTACTATCCTAAATATCAATATTAAGTCCTAAATATTCTATAAGGAGAGGTAAGAGGAAAAGTTTTGATAATACAATACATAATTAAGAGGTACAACTAAATTGCCAACAGATTGTCATCTGCCATAGTCACCAATAGTTTCCATCCTAGAAACTTTCTCTAGCTATAATCTGGGAAAATCACAGGGCCCA
>NW_012147189.1:665850-666504 GCF_000956105.1 Propithecus coquereli | reverse complement strand
TGTCTCTCTTTTTTCAACAAAAGATTTCCTAATGCTCAATTAAGAATTTTCAAATGTCTCCGTACTTCACGAATATAATATTTTATAGGGAATCTCTTACGAATGAGATATAATGACTGAATCTGTTGGTGGAATGATCAAATACATTTATTTTAACTATTCAGCTTGCCTGCTCAAGATAGCTGGTTACTTTGTACACACAGTTACTATAAATGATGAGGAAAAAGATTCAAGCATCTAACAGATATATAAGTAATTCAGAACATATTGCTCTGATGTACAGATGTTTAATAGTGATGTCAACATTGCATCTAAGAAAGTAAATGATGTGCAGAAAAGTTTGGAAAATGGTTACAAGTTTTCATTATCTGCCAGGAGGGAAAATGCTACAGTAAATAATTCTTTGATTTTATTATAGTCATGTAAAGGGACTGATGTGTTCAGGTATTCTATAGTTTACCTAACTAATTTAGAGACTAAGACATTAAAATGATACCAGGCTCTTCTATTCGATTCCCAGAAACTATGCTCCAATTCCATTATATTGTATGACATCATTATGAAAACTGTGTTTAGAATATTTTTTATGCAATTTTCTTAGGATTAAAAAAACAAAAGAGCATATCAAATCACCACTTTTGTAAAGATAAAAAT
>NW_012147189.1:660401-664425 GCF_000956105.1 Propithecus coquereli | reverse complement strand
AGCCAGAAATACAGGTTTAAAGAAAGCAAATAGCAAGAAGTAAAACTGTGAATTATTAAAATTGTATTCATATTGTGTTAATTGAAGATACAACTGCATAGTAAGGAGGCATCGTGTAGGCCCCATGACTACAGTGCGTAAAGTTAAAGAAGAACCAATAAAGGAAAGTGGATCCCAAAACTTGGGTCCATACTGAAGGCCAAGTGGGCTCTTGGCTTCATGCAGGAAAGAATTCAAGAGTGAGCTGACAGAGTAAAGTGAAATGAGTTTATTGAAGTAACAAAGAAACAGAGGGAAGCCTTGCTCCATAGGCGGCAGTGGTTATCTCTCAAAGCAACAGAGAGTAGCACTTTGTGAGTTTCTGGGGTCTTATTTTATACCTTCTATTTAATTTTATGTTAAGTGGAGGGAGAATTATTGAAAAAATGTCTGGGAAGGGGGTAGGGAGTTCCCAGAACCAAAGGTTTTTCCCCTTTTTAAACCACATAAAGTAACTTCCAGGAGTTGCCATGACATTGTAAACCGTCACGGCCCTGGTGGGAGTTTCTTTTAGTATCCTAATACATTATTAGCAGGATATAATAAGCAGTGAAGGTAAGTTGAGGTTTTTTGTTGTTGTTTTTTGTTTGCTTTTTTGGCCATCTTGGCTTTAGCTGGTTTTGGCTGGTTTCTCTATTGCCTCCTATTTTATCAGAGATCTTGGTTTGGGTCTTAAGACTCTTTATCAAGCAGAGCCTACCAGTTCTCTTGCAAGTGTATGCCTTTAGCCAAAAGTGCATCAACAAGCCAGAAGCCAAGGAGCCCATTGATTCAGTGCTTGAAGGCCATGTCTCGCAAAGAACAGGTGGAGAAGAATGGAGGTGGGATCTGGAGCAGCTAACAAGAAATAGGCAGCAATCTGCAGTCGCCAGTGGAAGTTTACCATATTCAATAAGCTTTCTAGAGCAGGGAATGATTCTACCTTTTGAGAATGTCAACAACCAACAACGATGTCTCAATCAAGAGGGCTCTGTAGTTTTTCATTGGTTAACAACAAAATTCAACTGAACAAATTTTGCATTTCCCTTTAATCATAACCTCTATACCATTTGTATTTTTTTTTTAGAGTTTTATACTATATACACTATGTGGAATTAAACCCTGCCCTTTGCTGAATATGTTATTATTCCCTTCTATGGTCCTAATTGTAGTGGATACCCTGTCATTAGGCAAAAAAGGCTGACTGCTAATGATCTAATTTTAATATTCTCATTCAAATTACTCAGTACTTTGGCCTTGTCACTGATTAATCCCGTCACCCTACTACCTATGCAATTAATAAAATTATACTGAATAAATATACTAGATGTTATGAATTTTGATGTTGAATATCCATGGGTTACTATGGAAGCATTTGAAGCACTCTCAAATTTTGAAAATAATTTATAGATTTTTTTAAACTTGCTTAACCTTATGTAGTTGTCAACATGTGAAATATTTTAACTTCATTTATTATTTGTTCTAGGCTCAAAAATAATTATTATTCAAATTTTTAGAATTGTATTTTACTTTATATTACCACACTATTAATTACCTTAATTTCCTTCTCTTCTAAGAACATGTCAGCTTCTTGAAGGAAAGACCTCTTTTTGTTTGTTTTTGGATCTGTATAACCTAAAAAAGTTCCTATTACATAGTAAGCTCTTAATAGATATATGATGAACATATGAATGCGTTACATTTCATAATCTCCTCTTTACTTAACAGAAATGTCTTTAGTAATTCTGGCTATCATCTTGTGAGGAAGACGTGATCTTTGATTAGCCAAATTCATGGGAAGACAGAGATTTATCTAGAGATAACTATAGAAAGGTAATTACTGTTTTTGCACTTTCTATTAAAAGATTAAACAATCTCTTAATCTCTTAATTTCTAAAATTCATGTTAATGTATAGTTGTCACATATTGATGCATACCTCATATAACCTTTTATCGAACTGTGCTATTTTACTTCATTAACCACAAATGTACTTTCGTATTATTTTTCATGGGGAAACTTTTTAAAAGTTAAGGAAATATCTGGAGGACATGGATATTCCTGGTGACCGTTTTTATGGAAGAATTTCTCAGGCACAACACTAAAATAAAAATTTCAGCCTTAGACATTTGAGAAAAAAATCCAACTACTCATCAGATTACGATTTCTCAGGTACAGACTTTGAGGATTTATTTAAAAATGTTTGAGAGTTTTTAGGTAGTAAAGATTAAAAGGAAATTTCTACAAGGGGGAAAGTCAAAGGTTGGGAGAATGTAGACACCTGATCCTAAGAGAGTTGTTTAAATTTATCCTCCTCCCCTTGCCTTGCGGAGGCCAAAATAAAGTCAAAGTCCTGTTTAAATATTCTCCTTACCTCAGCTATGATAGGATGTGACTCTCTGGACAAAAAGTTAATTTCTTTCTTAGAAGACAACATTACTATAACAGTTGATAAAAGCGAGAAATTACCCAGGGAAAGGGAAATTTGGGGTAGATAAATGATCTTGTTTAATTCTCCCTGCATTGGTAACCTGGGAATACTGGGGTTTGATTGTTTCAAATAAAGTGCATTAACAAAATAAATTAATTTAAAATTTTTAATATTCTCATGGAAGTCAAACCTGGAAATAAGGAACCTGGAAAATATCTTTAAAAAGGCATGTATACTACAGGAACCTAAAACATGGTTATTTTAAATTTCTCTTTATATTGCCTGCTTTCCTTCTCCACCCACCTGAAAACGAATTGTTCTCAGGTTTGTGTCTTTATATTCCCTCTCTTTTCTGTTGACTGCCTTGGAACTCTTTTTTTTTTTTTTGTCTTTGTGATTTACTTACAGATTTCTATCCCCAGTCCTAATCTTTCCCTGATGTATTATTTTCGACTTTTCCACTGGATTCATGGTCAGAGAACTTTTTTTTTTGAGTCAGTCATTCTGTCACCCTGACTAGAGTGCAGTGGCATCGTCATAGCTCACTGCAACCTCCAAATCCTGGGCTCAAGCAATCCTCCTGCCTCAGCCTCCTAAGTAGCTGTGACTACAGATGCACACCACCATGCCTGGCTAATTTTTCTATTTTTGGTAAAGATGGGGTCTTGCTCTTGCTCAGGCTGGTCTCGAACTCCTGGGCTCAAGCAATCCTCCTGCCTCTGCCTCCCAGAGTGCTAGGATTACAGGAGTTAGCCACTATGCCCGGCCCAGGGCATTTAGATTATAGTCAGATTCTAGAACTCTGTATCTCTGATACTCAGTGTCCTTATGTATGAAATTTAAAAATTTGGTTACATGATCTCTAGAGATTATACTGCATCTGAAAATGAAGTCCTCCTTCACTATCTTTTGTATGTATTGCTTCTTTGCCTTTCCTCTGCCCTCACTGTGATTTTGGCACTTGTGAAAGTTAATTATACAAATTGGGTCATTCTTGTCATATCCAACTGTATCAGAGTCCAGGGGTCAGTGGGGAAAAGCACTCAGGACACATAGCACCTGCTCCAAAAATTAAATATTTCACAAGTCCAGATGTGGAAAGGGCTTGTTGTAACACTCTGCCTAGTTTTATTTAGTAGCTGCTGAAACAAACTGCTGTGACAAATTGGTTTTAGGTACCACCATGGTTCACAAATTAAAGCTTACCACCTCCAAAAAGCTTCTCTAATGTCAATGAGCTTTCTTTCAAAACAACACAAAAATATTTCTCTTTCTAATGAAACTCACAAAGTTCTCTTTGGACATACCAAGGATCATCTACCCAGTGTGTATATATGCCTCAAATTGTAATTCTTGCTTCCAAATAAAATGTTTGAAATTTAGAAATCTGCCTCTATATTTTATTTGATTTTGATGTACTTGGTGTCAGAATTGGAGATCTAAAGCAACTCACTTTTTGGGAGAATCACTGGCTCCTGGAACTATATAGCATGAGGCACCCACACTCAGGCCCCTTGAGCTATCTCTTTTCCCCCCAAGTGAGTTTCTCTTAGATTGAAGTCCTGATTTTGGTCCAG
>NW_012147189.1:659192-660291 GCF_000956105.1 Propithecus coquereli | reverse complement strand
AAATTCAGGACTCAAAGATTGACCTGCTGCAAAATACTGTCTCAAGCTAGCTCACTCTCTTTCCTCTGGAGCATCCTCTCCACTTCCAACAATTCCTTCTCTTCACCTATTTCAAAGTTAAAGTCTATATTTCCAAAACTCAGCTATTTTGGCATACTGACTCTTTAAGTAAAAACAATTAAAAACCAGCAGATAAAAAATCATTTTGACTTTTGTGGTGCTTCTTAAAAGCAAAAAATAATATTCAAATATAAGAGATATTGCTATGCTAAAAGGAATGGCAACATTCATATTTTCAAGGAAAAATAATTGAGCCCAAGAAAATACTGTAGACTTTCGTAGAATAACTCTCCCCTTTAGGCCTCTTCAAATAATTCAGTAACATTTTCACAGTTAACTATTTTTTTGTGCAACACGGTATACTGGTAAGGGACTTTAACTGCTTTACCCCAAATTTGTTCAATACTCTTAATAAGATTACCTACTAAAAAAAAAGTTAAAGGTTAGTCTTATGCCATTTTTTCAGAAAAATAATTTAGATATAAATTTCTATTATAAATTGATGAGTGGATATGTTTTACTATCTCATGACAAAAATTCTAAAATAGAAGCTACGAGATCTTTGTGTGTATGTATATATGTTTAAATGTGTTTATGCATGTGTGTACATGTGTTATATGCTCTGCCTGCATATTAAAATCTGGTGTAGTCAGCCAGAAATCCCTCAATACATTCTATTTTGACTGAACAAATGACTGTTCATATAAAATACATAGTAATTAACCTGAATTTTTTTAGTTCACATGATTTAAATAGATCTTTGATAAATTATTTGGTTTAAAATTATTGGTAAAATAATATTGGAAATGTCTTCAAAATTATCAACATACAATTTTGCCTGGGTTTACCAGTCAGACACCTTTATATTTGTCTCAGCTATGTGTTCTAAGGTCATGAAGCCATAAACTCAGCATAAAGCAGAATGATTTTGTGTAATTCTTTGATAAGTAAGATTAAGTTAATATTGTTGATTTAATTTAAAAAGCTGCATCTTTTGAGTTGTCAACAGGATACTCAGGTATTTAATTTTAAGGTTCTT
>NW_012147189.1:653158-657502 GCF_000956105.1 Propithecus coquereli | reverse complement strand
TAATTCATAGAAATCTATTATGTTATCAGTCATAATTCTGGTTGTTATTTTAAAATATTATAGGTAATAGAAACAGTGAAATTTCCTTGTCATTTGTAAACTTTCAACAGATTTTCAACCATGGCTATTTTAAGTTTTGTCATCCACAGTTATTGCTTTGAATTTTTCTCTAAAATCTTTTACAATCAGATTCATGGAAAAGATTCTAAAAAGTACTCTTAAATATAGGTTCCTGATAACTTTAAAATTAATGGAATAAATAAAAAATTCCAGAACCTGAGTGAAAAAACTGGTAGGTTCATGAAACTCCTAACTGACATCAAGCAGAACCCAAATTAATTCCATGAGATTGAATAATTGATGAAGATAATGTTGTTATGACATGTTATTTAAAACATTTTTGGCTGTTTACTCAAAAATTTTATTTTATGGATTTAAGAAAATTTTCTCTCTTAAGCTATCTATAACTTAAAAGAATTTGATAAATTATGCTTTGATAAGCAAAGATAAGAGTATTGTTTATTTCTTCTTACTTGCTTTCTCCAGAATTTAAAACTATTTGAGTATTCTTATAGCAATATGGTTATTTGCATAAGTCCAATAATAATTCTTCTCTCTTTGTAGCAGAATAAACTAAAAACACTGGTTATTTTACCAGGATTTTTACTGAAATGTCGTATTTTAAAATGATCCTAAAATGCCAGGCTTTATGGACTCCCACCCTTACAGTGAGTAAATAAAAACTAGCAATTCCTAGCAGGCCCAGGAACATTAAGACTGTAAGTAACATCTAAAGTCAGCCTTGACTGGGCTTCCTAGCGTCAAGAGGTTTTTAAATTTGAGGTTCCTATGTGATCAATTTAGAGAAAAAAGTTGTTTCTGAAGAAAAACTAAAAACACCTGTTATTAGATTATAACTCTGTACATTGTTTTTGAGTTCTTATTATCTACATATAGACTAGATTCTAAATTCTTCTATGTTCTTCCAATCCAACTTTATCCATAAAATTATTAAAATGGGAATGGCTCTGTTCCTGTAACCCTGTATACTGAAACTAGATATGTTTAAAGAACCAAGTCTCGGGCCTGATGAATGGGCCTACAGAAAGTTTACCAAATCGCCCAAAGCCATGATCAGAGACATTCAAATTGCAAACCAAGATGAGAAGTCGGTATTTTTTATGCTGTACTAAGCTTTTCCCAAGATGTTGGAAGAAGACTCCATATTTTAATGAGACTCTTATTCCTCTTAATACCTATCTTTTTTACTTGACAAAATAATGATGTAATTGAAATTTCACAATCAGTAAATGCCATAGGTAATTTATCAAAATCTGACCTAAAAATATCTTTTTAGTCCACCTAATGAGCAACTCTGACCATAGCCTTAATACAAATTTTTGTTTGAATTGTACTGTTGGTTTCTCTTATAGAGTTGACATTCTTTGCTTGTTGTTATTTTTTGCGTTATAATTTTTAAGCTTTGTTTTTATTGCCTGTCTACTTTTGTAAATCCAGGTCTCCCAACAGGATAATGTTAGCCCAACACTTTGAGATTACTGCTAATACCTATGGAACTAATAAGGTAGAACTCAATGCTGGGCTCCAGAACAAACACTGCCCTAAAACATGTTTCCTTTTGGCCTCTTTTTTACTCAAATGTGGCTGAAATACCTAACACAGAACCCTGCACCTTCCTCCTGACATGAGACAGAGACAACCAGGGCCGGTCCATCTCAGCACTGACGGACAATTAAGTCTACCTTCAAGATAGTTGATCGGCAATGCTTTCAGAGAAAAATCTTGATCAAAAAGGGGAAATGTGAATGTTAATCATACAAAAATTGGGTCATTTTTGTCTGTCCAACTAAACCAGAGTTCAGAGGACAGGAAGAAAAAGCACTTTGGGCACATGACACCTGCTCTAAAAATTAAATTTTCCACCAGCCCACCTGCTGAAATGGCTGCTGTAACTTTAAGATCAGTTTTACCTAGCAGCTACTCAGATGAACTGCCCTGACTCTAAGACATTTTACCTACCACTGTCACTTACCAGTCAGAACTTGCCAGCTGCTAAAAGCTTCTCTAGTGCCAATGAGCTTTCTTCCAAAGCAATATATAACATTTTTCTAATAAAATTCCCAATCTTCTCTTTGTTCTTCGAACATACCAAAGGCCACCCAGTCTGTGTGTATGACTCAAACTGCAATTCTTACTTTTCAAATAAAATGTTTTAAACTTAAGAGATTTTTCTCTATATTTTATGTGACTTTGACATAATCATTATGTCATGCCTATGTGAGATTTGCAGTAGTTTCTATCAAAGCATATCTGTAATTTCTGTCCACCTAGACTCTGCTCAAAGTGTTTAGTTTATCTAAAGAGATAGGCAAGTGACCTTTCAAGGATGCTTGTATTAAAAACTGGGCAAATCAGATTGAGGAGACATTTGACCAAAAACTGCATTGCAATTTATTCTAGTGTAGGACAGAACAATTGTACCCAGTGAACTTCTTTCAACCCACTTTTTACTAAAATGGAACTACTATAATCTCAAAGAATAACTTAACACCACTATACCTGAAGTTTTATTTTCAGTTCACTGGAAACAAACTTAGCAAGAACTACTATTTGAGTATACAAAATTATGCCTTCTCATTTTCATTACAGATTAAAGTATGTACATATCAGACAGGGCTAGCAAAGGATATGAATAATCTTGAGAGTTTGTTTTCTGGTTCTAAATTACGAACTGTAGAAATATAACTCTTTCCCATTATATTTATTATTTTTTTCTCGAAGAATTTAATGATCAGGTAAGAATATTTTTTTTATTCCAAGACCACTTAAGTATAAAAAATTTGTTAAAAATAGTCAAAGCAAATAAAGCACCAACTTTTAAATGTTGTATTTGAAAGTCATATTTAAGTTCATTTCAATCCCATTCAGTATAGACATTTTTTAATATGTGAGGCCTATACATCTGATTTGTTTAGAAATATCTATTGAATTAATCTTGCCTTTTAAGTATTAATTTGTGCAAGCTCATAGTTTAATTATTTCAAGATCTAATGCATCAGTACTATCTGAGACAAATTATTTTTTCCACACTATTTCTGAGATTTATAATTGGATTTTCATGTATTTTCTAGAAAGGGGAAAGAGAAAAATATCATTCGCTTACTTGGAACAATGCAATCTTTGCTATGAAGATTAAATATGGCTTCTCTTAGGCTGATATAACTCTGTTAGGATAATTAAAAGTACTGAAGTTATGATCCTTAATTTAAGCTTAGTTTCAGATTTCACAATTGTAGTATAAAAGGTCTGAGTCTTGTTAAAGCTTGTGCATTGAAATTGATAATCGTATAGTAGACAAGGTGATTGAATGGGAGTTAGGACTCTTGTCTGCTCTTTGATTTTTCTTAAAATCAGTTACATTCATCTTATATGTATTTTCTAAACTTCCTGGATTATTTATTTATCTATAACAATAACAAAATTAGAATCACATGCTCTCTAAATTTGCTTCTATTACTAATTTTAGCAACTAGAAGGAAGGTCTTACAAATAAAGGAAGGCAGAATAGAAAGTATAGAATTCCAATCTTGATATCTAGAATCTTCCACACTATGCAAGTTTTTATGTGATTGCTTTTAATAATTGTTTCAATAATAAACTCCTACAATGAATGTGTAGCAAGGAGTGAGTATTAACAAGTATGAAACTCCTACTCCAGTATATCAAATAAAATCCTAAGCTAGTGTATTAAAAATTCTTTGGTTAATATGACACTGGAATGATCTCAGTTCCTTTTAGGAAATTATTCATTTGTGGATGCTTATTAATGATTAAATTTTACAAAATTTTTATTTCTATAAAATATTTTGAATAACTGCATATTTATAGATATTGGTTTAAAAATTAATAGCATTAAAGTTGACCTGAAAAAGCAATTTGTACTGGAGAAACAACAAGTTAACCTAACATACATAGATCCAGACCTCCCTTTGTACAAACAAATGAAATGAAGTGATGATATCTTCACTAAGTCACCCCCCCAAAATTTTTTTTTATTACCCCCCAAAATTTAATGATATACTTCATGCTCTTTGGTAATGGTAAAACCAGGTACTGTTGCAATACTAGTTTCAATGTGATCTGGTGGAATCCTTTTGGAAGACAATTTTCTGATTGTAATAAAGAGTCAAAATATATCCTCATATTTTTTTTCAAGCAGTGTACGTCTTGGAATTTAACACAAACATAAGTTTTGATTTTACTGGGATAAATATCCAATATAATTGTAAGATTATAATTGCTGGATCACATGGTAGTTACATA
>NW_012147189.1:652175-653108 GCF_000956105.1 Propithecus coquereli | reverse complement strand
ATGTCTCTTGATTTAAAATAGTATTTTAAATCAAATTTCTTGAGGTAGAGTTTTGCTTTTGAAATTTCTCAGATTCATATCTCAGAGGTTTAGCTTTTGCTGTATCTTCCTGCCCGTGATTTATAGGTCATACATCATTGCCTGAAACATTTTCTCTCCTTTGACAGGCCTAGGATGATAACTCTCTCCTTCAACTTTTCTTTCAGCTCCTATAACTTTTTCCTCTAGTCACAACTCAGCTGTTATGACCTGACACTGAAATGTTTATCTTGAAGGCCTAGAAAAGCAATATTTTTCTCTATTATAACTCGATTCTGTACTCTTGGCTTTTCTTAATGAATCTGAATTGTCGAATTGAAACTCAACACATTCTTTTTATGCCTTATTAAATTCAAGTAATCTTTCATCAGGTTCAACTTTCAGATTGTCTAAATTAGCCTCCTATAAAAAGAAACAATCACTACAGAAAGTTTTTCGTTGTCTTTATGACAATTGGCCTAAGAAACAAAGATTTATATTTTATCAAGATAATTTCCTATGGTCCCTTTATTAGGTTTTTGATTACTTAGAAAAAAAAACAACAACTGAGATTTAAAAGGACTAAGATATTTTTTTTCCGTGTAACTCTCTGTATTGCTTTTAAAGCATTTTGATTATCACTTTGATTACATGAATGACTAATATTTCAGAAGTGACCTGTGATTCTGTTTTGATCAAGTACTTTGAGGCTTTTAATATCTTTGACAAACTTCCCCCAAATAAAATTATAATTTAAATTCCTTTAACCTAGAATTAACTTTGGGATTTTCCATTTGCACCCCTAGAAAGCCTCAAAAGATATATCATTCATCTTGGGAACATATTAAATGATTAGGTTTATTTTTTAAATTGTATAGGAAATATTGTCAAATAGTAAGTGATACTAAATTGTCT
>NW_012147189.1:637931-640549 GCF_000956105.1 Propithecus coquereli | reverse complement strand
TAATATCACACCCTGTGATGTATCGTTTGAGTGCTTTCCAGAAATATTTCTCCATTAGGGTATGAGAAAGAATAATAATTAAGATTATTTTTGCTCAGAAGAAGTGTTTGATTTCAATCAATGGTTATGTTCTAAATTTTGTACCCCCAAAATTTATATGTTGAAGCTCTAAACCTCAGTACCTCAGAATGTGACTGTATTCGGAAATAGCTTGGGCCTTAATCCAATCTGAGTGGTGTTCTTAAGAGAATAAATTTGGACACAGAAAGAGACACCAAGAATACATGCGCACACAAGAAAGTGCCATCTGCAAGCAAAGTACTGAGGCTTCGTGAGAAACCAAACCTGTGATAGCCTAATCTCAGATTTCCATCCTCCAGAATGTTGAAAAAAGTTCTGTTGTTTAAGCCACTCAGTCTGTGGTATTTTCTTATAAAGGCCCTAGAAAACTAATATATGGCTTTTTAAAAATTATTTTTCATTTTGAAATAATTATAGATTTGTGAAAGTTGATCATACAAAATGTGTCATTCTTGTCATACTCAACCGAAACAGAGTTGAGAAAACAGGGAGAAAAAGCACTCAGGTCACATAACATTGCTCCAAGAATATAATTCTCTGCAAGCTGGTTTCTGACACTGCCTATTGTAACCTGAACCAGTTTTATCTAATAGCTACTGAAACACCGGCTGCAACTCTGAGACTAGTTTTACCCATCACAGTCAACAATGAGAGCTTGTCAGCTCCCCAAAACTTTACTAGTACCAATGAACATTTTTTCAAAATATTTAATATTCCTCCTTTGAATAAAATATCCAACCTTCTCTTTGTTCTTCACACATATCAAAGATCACCTAGTCTGTGTTCCTGAAATTGCAATACTTGCTTATCAAATAAAATGGTTTAAATTTACACATTCATCTTTATATTTTATTTGACTTCAACATACTCACAGATATTTGCAAAGGAGTACAGAAAAGTCCTGTGCACTCTTCAATTTTCCTCTCAATAGTTACAACTTGCATGCCAAGTACAATATAAAAGCTAAGAATTGACATTGTTATAATTTACATGTATAGTTCGTGTCCTTTTGTCATACGTGTAAATTTGTGTAACCGCCATGCCAATTAATATACAAAATTATTTCATCACTATAAAGCTCTCACTTGTACTACCTCTTTAACCCATTGATCTCCCCTCCATCATCCCTATCCATTGGAAGCCACTCATCTGGTTTTCATCTCCATATTTTACCTCTCATTTTGAAGATATTATATAAACAGAATAATGCATTATGTAACCTTTTGAGATTGTTTCTTTTTCCCATCACCATAATACACTTGAGATCCACACAACTTTTTACATGTACTGATAGTTTCTTTTTTTTTCCTTTTTTTTTTTTTTTTTTGCTGAGCAGTAGCCCGTTGTATGGATCCCCAGTGGTGTGTTTATCTACTTATCTACTGATTGATATTTTAATTGTTTATAATTTTTAGCTATTGCAAATAAAGTTGCTATGAAGCACTATGTGTAGGTTTTTCTTTGGATATAAGTTTTGATTTTACTGGGATAAATATCCAATATAATTATAAGATTATAATTGCTGGATCATGTGGTAGTTACATACTTAGCTGTTTTATTTTAATTTTTTACTTTATTTACTTTTAAATTTTTCTTTATTTCAGCATATTATGGGGGGTATAAATGTTTAGGTCAAGTATATTGCCTTTTCTCCACTGGAGTCAGAGTATCAAGCGTGTCCATCCCCCAGACAGTACACACTGCACCCATCTGCCCAACACCCGATGAATGTTATTACTATATGTGCACATAAGTTTTGATTAGTTAGTGCCAATTTGATGGTGAGTACATGTGGTACTTGTTTTTCCATTCTTGGGATACTTCACTTTCCAGCTCTATCCAGGATAATTAAAGACGTTAGATCACCAATTCTTTTTGTGGCTTCATAGTACTTCATGGTATACATACACCACATTTTATTAATCCACTCATGTATTGATGGGCACTTGGGTTGTAGCCACATCTTTGCAATTGTGAATTGTGCTGGTATAAACATTCTAGTGCAGATGTCTTTTCTATAGAATGTCTTTTGTTCCTTTGGGTAGATACCCAGTGATGGAATTGCTGGATCAAATGGTTGTTCTACCTGTAGCTCTTTGAGGTATCTCCATATCGCTTTCCACAGAGGCTGTCCTAGTTTGCAGTCCCACCAGCAGTGTATGAGTGTCCCTGTCTCTCCGCTTCCACGCCAACATTTATGGTTTTGGGACTTTTTGATAAAGGCTATTCTCACCGGAGATAAGTGACATCTCATTGTGGTTTTGATTTGCATTTCCCTGATGATAAGAGATGTCGAGCATTTTTCATATGTTTCTTGGTCATTAATCTATCTTCTTTTGAAAGTTTTTGTTTATGTCCTTTGCCCACCTTTTGATATGGTTGTTTGTTTTTTTTTTTCTTGATGATTTTCCTGAGTTCTATATAGATTCTAGTTATCAGCCCTTTATCGGATATGTACCACACGAATATTTTCTCCCATTCTGTAGGTTGTCTGTTTGCTCTCATGATAGTTTCCTTGTCTGTGCAGAATCTTTTTA
>NW_012147189.1:635619-637031 GCF_000956105.1 Propithecus coquereli | reverse complement strand
GCCCAATGTTGAACAGAAGTGGTGATAGAGGGCAACTTTGTCTGGTTCCAGTTCTAAGTGAGAATGTTTTCAAATTTTTCCCATTCAGTATGATGTTGGCTGTGGGTTTGTCATATATGGATTATATCATTTTTAGGTAAGTCTCATCTATGCCTATGTTGTTAAGCGTTCTTATTATAAAAGGGTGCTGAATTTTGTGGAATGTTTTTTCTGCATCTATTGAGAAGATCATATGGTCTTTGTTTTTACTTCTATTTATGTGGTGAATTACATTTATGGATTTGCGTATGTTGAACCATCCCTGCATCTCTGGGATGAAGCTCACTTCTTCATGATGTATTATTTTTTTGATAAGCATCTGGATTCGGTTTGCTAGAAATTTGTTGAGAATTTTTGCATTCATATTCATAAGGGATATTGGTGTATAGTTTTTTTTGTTGTTGTTTTTGCGTCCTTTCCTGGTTTTGGTATCAGTGTGATATCGACTTCATAAAATGTGTTGGGGAGGATTCCTTCCTTCACAATGTTGTGGAATAATTTCTGCGGAATAATTCCTGCAGTTCTTCTTTGGAGGTCTGGTAAAATATGGGTAGGGCGTCATGTAGTCTAGGACTTTTCTTTTTAGGAAGAGTTTTTATTGGTGCTTCAATTCCGCTACTTGATATTGGTCTGTTCCAGAATTCTCTTTCTTCCTGACTGAGCCTAGGGAGGCTGTGTGTTTCTAAGAATTTGTCCGTTTACTCCACATTTTCCAGTTTATGTGCATAGAGGTTTTTATAGTATTCATAGATGACATTTTGTATTTCTGTGGCATCAGTTGTAATTTCTCCTTTTTCATTCCTGATGGAGCTTATTAGAGTCCTTCCTTTTTTTGCTTCTCGTTAATCTAGCAGGAGGCATGTCAATCTTGTTTATTTTTTCAAAGAACCAACTTTTGTTTTATTAATCTTCTGTATAGTTTTTTGTTACCACTTCTATTCAACTTAATGCCTCTCGGACTACATATGATTGAATCTCTCTCAACCTTGCCAGACAGCTCATAATATCTCCTCATATTATGATCTAGGAATCTAGCTATTCTTGAGATCCTTACTTCTAACAGGCATTTCCCTTATAACAATCTGTACAATAACCTATACTTTGAACTTCACTGATTGGTTCTTCTTTTCTCCTCCTTCAGATTTCACCATACATGTTGGTTTCTCAAACAAACATTTTCTATTATAATTTCCCAACTAGTCCCCTTTCTCCCATAGTGCTCTGTCATTTTCTTTATGGTATTTATCAGAATTAGCAATTATGGGGCCCGGGCGCGGTGGCTCACGCCTGTAATCCTAGCTCTCTGGGAGGCCGAGGAGGGCGGATTGCTTGAGCTCAGGAGTTCGAAACCAGCCTGAGCAAGAGCGAGACCC
>NW_012147189.1:619582-634869 GCF_000956105.1 Propithecus coquereli | reverse complement strand
AATATCAGAAACATTGATTATCAATCATATGCTATTAAAGAAATTCTAATATATTATGCTATATTACTAGGATGATCATACATTTAAGTTTGTGTCCTGATTTCCTGGAGTTATTTTCAACAGTATCCACCTTTCACTCTTCTTTTCAAAAGTGAGAGTGTTTAGATTTGAGTGTGAAATTTATTTTCAGAAATAGACTGAACAGACCATAGGTTATATACAGTAGAATGAATATAATGTTACTTTCTCCACTCCCCCCAAGGGAAAAAGTGGATAAATCCAGGCCCTCATATTAAATATTTAGTCATTGATCACTGAGAGTATGTATTAGCCATTTATATTTGTGTAAACCATTTATAGTTGTATAATTATGTGGTGTTTGTAAAGGTATGAAAGGATGACTCACTATAAATACTTAATATAGTAACATTGGTGATATTTGTTTTGCAGTATTCTTTTGTGATGAAAGCATGACTTATTCATATTTAAATTGTAAAAATGGTACAAAGCAATAAATCTGAATTTTATCAAAGTATATAACTGTATTCAAACATGATGAGTTTCCTCATGAATAGGTCAACAGGAAAATCTATTGTCTGCCCACAGATGACGGTATTAAGTTACTGTCAGTGTAGGAAACAGAAACTTGTTTCATATTGAGCCATTGGCTTGCATAATCTATTTTTAAGTATTTTAGTGCCCACTGGGATAAAATATACCTAATAAACTATTCAAAATACATCATTACTTTGATTATATTTTCTTGAAGTCATCATGAATTTTTATATTAAATTCTTGTGTGTGTTAGTGACAGAGAGAGAGAGAGAGAGAAAGAACATGCTGCAATCACATTCAGCTTTCTCTCTTTATGATAAAGCGTGTCAACCTTTTTTTCTAATCCAAAACTTCTCTCTTTTTAGTATATAGGACTATTCTATGCTCTCAAAGTGGGAAAAGGGCATGATCTGTCCCTTCACCCCACCTTACCCTTTACTTCTCTCCCATTCATCATGTTGCTTCTGTTTCCTCCAGTATTAGAGAAGAAGTAATGTTTAGAAATAAAGATGCAAAAGCTGTTGCACTTAGCAGGAGTTGCATGTGGTCCCATCTTAGCAACTGAGGAATATTCAATAACTCTGTCATAAAAATAGTCCATCACTGTTCTATCTTCCCAGGACATTTTGGTAGAATCTTTAGACACTTGTCTGCTCCTTCTCCACTATGCCTCCTCACCCTGAGGCCTCTGTAATGAACTTGGGCATTGTGCTCTCTGGCCACCTTTAATGACACACTCTCAGCTAGCATTATTATTCAGGGATCCCTGTACCCTAACAAGCAATCATTTTGTGATAGATCCTTTCAAGTTGTGCCTAGGCCACCTATCCTCTACTACATATATTTGAACATGGAACGCCTTCACTCTTAAGAGATTGCTGGTGTATTATTGTCTGTGATTCATAATTTTTCTATTATTAATATAAGCATTCATATTTTATTGGTGAATTCATTTTTTACTATTTTCACTTGTCTTTCTTTTTCTGTGTATCTTATTCAAAATCAGTGACATGGCAAATTATGCTGTTATTAATAATCCTACAAGATATCAAAATATAAATTGCATAAGTAGTTATAATAAAAATATGAGAAACATTGATTATGAATCATCTATTATTAAGGGAATTCTAATATATTACTGTATATTACTAGGATGAGAATACATTTAAATTTATGTCCTGATCTCCTGGGGTTATTGTGAAATGCAGTCTCTCCCTTCACCTTATTTTCTAGGCAGCTTGTACAAGAACCTATGTGTGCTCTGCTTTGATAGTAGCCAACAAGTTCCTGCAATTTATAAGAATCCATCTAGGAGTAAGATGTGTCTTTTCCCACAAGTACATCCTGTGACTCTGATGAGTCTTTTGTTCATTTCTTACTTGGTTTGAGAAAGAAAGTACAATTTGTCTCTCCCCACACAGAAGAGTAAAACAATATGAGACTTGAACTCTCTGTACTTTTCTATTTCTTACCTAAATCATGACTTCCTGTTGTGTATGTTTGTGTAGTCAAAGACACTGACATATGCACAATGCTTAGAAAAGTGAGCACTATACATGCATACATAGGATATGTTAAGGTAATATTTTTTGGAAGAATAAATAAGAGTTTTCAGATTCTCTACATTGGAAGGGTTCAGTGAGCAAGCAAGTTGTGGGAATGCTTCACATACATCCCTAGTTAATGATTACATCCTAAATCTACCAAACCCCCCTCCTTTGAACATGGATGCATGCTTTTACATTCTTTTATACTTTTGTTCTTTTGAGATCTTGAAATTGTAAAAAACTGATATAGTATTTTAAAAGTACTTATAAAATAAGTATAGATGAGTAAGTACTTTGGAAACACATTAATTCATGGTATTGATGTGTATGTAGTAAATTATGTAGTGTGATAAACACTAACTTTCATCATAGAGCTGAAAGTGTTTATTGGTTAAACCAGTATGTCTCAATTTCATATCCCTTTAAGATTGAAATCTTATGAATGGTTTGACTGTAATTATGAGTTTCATAGTAAAAGAAACCACAAATAGATTAGTTGCATACCAAAGAAAGCTAAATTTGAATGTCAAGTTTAAAATGCAGAATTCTGTATTTGCTTTTAATGAGGTTGTATTTCTGAACAAAGTCTTTGCTTCATATGATATATACATATGTGCATGCACACACATGAACACACTGAGGTTTACAAGAGTTGGAATGTTTGGATTCAAGCAAGTAGAAATTATCAAAGTTTGTATTCAAACTTCTGTCTGCCTAATTCTAAAGCTTATGGTCTTTCTACTACATCATTTTGCTTCTCAGTATACCTCATAAATCAACCACCTTTAAACTATTTCTATTACTGCATTTCGTAAGTTTCATCAGATCCATAAGTTTTTGTTCCAGGAACTCATTTAAAAGGCTTGAAGAAGCAACAATAAATAGCATGAGACATATGAGACATCTGCCATCAAATAGCTTTCTTTCTGGCAAACTGTTAAAACTACCTCAAAAATGATCTTACAAACCTCATCTCTCTGAAAGTCAACTAAACATAGTCATCAGTGTGAAAAAATTCTTCCTAAAATACAGCTACGATCTTGTAGCTGCTTGGAGAGAGAGCACCACAAGTTGTTATGGAGACATAGGCTTAATTTGCCTAACATTAATTTACTTCATCATTTACTCATTCTTACTCATTATATCATTTTCATCATTTACTCACTGTGATCTTAAGGGTCATATTTATTCTCTTTGGACTTCTGCATTCTCATATGTTCAATGAGGACAATAATACAACCTATCCTACCTCATACTTATGAAAATTAAGTGAAACAATGGATGTAAAATACTCGGCATAGAGCATGAGACATAGTGAGTGTTTAATATTTATTATCTATTATTTTTACTCAAAGTCCTAGCCTCAGGCACTATAATTTCTGTCTTCTCCCTCTTTATTTTTTAAATTCACCCAAATGGATGTTGATTCATTACCTAATCTGCCCAACCTACTTCCTCACACCTTTCCAACTGCACATGTACTATCTGATTGGACTTGGAAATGGAGCTTAGTCTGGAATCCCACAACTTGGGATATAATGAGAAAATCACAGCTGCCAATTTCTTTTTCTGTCAGCAGAGCTATTTTCCTGTACTCTATGGGCATATTCTGAGAGTTTGTGGTTGTAAATTATAAACCACTTCTCCTGACACGCTACTTCTTTGACAGCCTAGTTCTACGAGCTAAAAATTCTGCCTAAATTCCTCAATTACAAATCTTCCCCAGTTACCTTTTAGGAACACTGACGTCCCGAAGACTGAGATCCATCTCAATTATCTTTCCCTTGCCCTAAATCCTCTTCCCTCCAAATATTTTTTGAATCTATTACTGCATGTGCACATATCTCCCAAATTTAAGCTAAAATGACGCCACCTCACAGGAACACCTATTACCTGGTGTTCACTACTAATAGGTTGGAAGTGAACCATGTTTGAGATTTTCAGGGTTTAGATATTAGATTGGCCTGCATTTCAGTGATCGATTCTCTTCCTGGGGAAAGATTTTCAGCTGGTCTACATGGCATAATCTTTTTTCAATGATTAAATAATAGAGTGTGTTCAAATAACTGCATTTTCATTTTATATGGCAACTTTCATATTATAAAAAATTGATAGGCTTCCAAATGACATGGATTGTGTAAAACCAGTTGCAAAATTATGCTGGCCATAAAATTGCAACATAATATGAAGAATAAAATAATGGGATTTATGAATAGATGAAAACACACTAATATCTAAATTTTAAATAAGATTTATTTTTTCTCATTTTTCCTCTCTTTTCTCTTGTATCTGTCTCATGTTTCACGTCCTCATCTCGCTCTTCACACCTTATTTTCATTTCTTCAGATTTTTCTCTCTTTATTTTATTCATTCCATTTTGTTTTTCTTTGTTGCTCTCATCTTCTGAAACCTCCCCATTGGCATTATAAATATTCTTTGCTAGAGCTGACTTGCTTTTCATTTCCATGCTCTATTATTTTTCTTTCCCAAAAAATTCAGTGAGCAAATGTACTCTCATATGAATATTCTGTCCCAAGAAGAACCTACAAAGAAGGCAATTATCTGTCACATTCAATGGCTTTGCCCTCAGTCCTCCAGGCTCTGGAGCTTCCTAATGCTTCATGTTTTTCTGTTCACCAATCAGTAGCTATGTTTTTACAGAAATATTCATCTGGGAACCACTTGATGCTCTGTGAATTTTTCACCATAGGTTAAATTAAGGCAGTTAGCATAAGTCATTGCTGAAAACAGGCAGCTTATAAAAGAGAGATCCCAATAACTAAATGTGAAGGAGCAGATAATTTTTCCTTATTTTAACCTGCTTTTCCACTATAAGTAATTCATTTGGAATTCTTTCTGTTGAGACCAATTGTAAGTGAAACTTTTTTGCCATTTAATTTCCATTTTGATTTTCTATAAGCTGTGTCTGGTTCTTTAAAGTTACACAAGTCTATATTAGGACACTGAAGTTAAGAATTGAGGCAATCTAATACTAAGGAAAGACTAAATTAGATTCCCCTGATAAATCTTGTTTTTACATACTTAATGTAAATATCTCCAGCTTATCAATAAAGCATAAGCAACAATTTTAATTGTCTTGATAAAAGAGTTATAGTCAATAAAAATCATTAATTTATATACCTAATTTTACTCTTGATGATTTCTCTGAAGACATCTCTTACTTTTCTTTTATTCATTCACATAGTACAGCCTCTGAAGCTATCCTTTCAAGCTCCCTCTGGCTTCAGGGCAATTAAACGTGCCATTGCCACTCTCTAGAATTGCCTCCCTACACATCTAAATTTCAGTTGAAGGGTCACTTTATGGAGAAATCCATCCTTGACCCTACAGACTAGGACAAGTCCATGTTCTCAGAGCTCCCTTTATATTTCCTTTGTAGCATTTATCACAAGTGCAACCAAGCACATTTTGGCATAATAATTATATTTGTCTTTCTTACTATATGCAATGTTCCATAGCAATTGTTGTACCATTCACTGCTATCCTCCAGTTCTTAACACTTAGAATATGTTGTAGTTCTGGTACATATTCAGTGATTGACAAATATTTTATTGATTAATTAATACATGAATAAATACAGACCAGTAAGAATATAAATAGCAATGAAGTAAACATAAAATTTATAGTTTTTAATTTTTAAATGAAATGGTATTTATTTAATGGATTTGGAGATAATGTACATAAAAAGATGAGCCTGATGACAATCATATATAAAAATGTAATATGTGGTTCTTCTTATTAAAAACTCTTTCTCAGTGATCCTTCCCTCCTCCACTGGTAGCCAAGTTCTAAGACTTCTAATGTTCTGGGCCCATGACTGTTTTTATATCCTGCCCAAAAGATAGAAAATGCTGTTTTTTTTCTTTTCCTTTTCTAAGACTACAATGGCTCTTCATAAGTGTCTTCCCCAGCAATTTGAGATTAATTGTTCCTTAAGGGAGCAGGTCTGGGTGAAGTTCGTGCTATAGCCACACCTCTCTTTCTAGCCTGTATGGTGAGGGAGGTTTTCTTTGGTCTTCAACACAACACCATTGTGTGTGTGTGTGTGTGTGTGTGTGTGTGTGTGTGTGTGTGTCCTGAATAGAGGTTCATGAAGAACCTATGAATGCACACAAATCTTTGGCTGAGTTTCCCTGGGATTCCAAACTCTCTCTGTTAATTTGCCTGGGCTTCTATAATAAAATGCCACAGACTGAGTGGATTAAATGACAGAAATTTATTTTCTCACAGTTCTAGAGGCCAGAAGTCTAAGATCCAAATTTCAACAGAGTTGATTTCTTCTGAGGCCTCTCTCCTTGGCTAGGAGATGGCTGCCTTTTTGCTGTGTGCTCATGTGCTTGTCTCTGTGTGTGCTCGTGGCTGGTGTCTTTCTCTGTGTATTTGGATTTCCTCTCCATATAAGGATATCAGTCATATTGGATTAGGGGTCATCTGAAATTATACATGTTACCAGCGCTCACATACAGTCTCTCCTTACAGATGCTGTCTGAGATTTCAGGTTGGTTTTTGCCCTACAACATCAATTTATTGATAGCTTTAAGAAAAGTTATGACTTTGCAGATTATCTCACTTTTGTTGTTGTTAAGGCAGGGATGACGTTTTAACTTTCCACATACTGAGCAATAGGAAAATACTTTTTGAAATTAAATATATGTGAACTGTTGTTGAATTCTTTACATCTCTCTTTTATTAATAAATGGTAGCACACTCATGGAACAGTCATCGCAACTTTTTTTGTTATGTGTATAATCTGATCCTGTCTCATGGCTTTTAACTATCTATACTTTGATGATTCACAAATTGATATATCTTCTTATATCTTTTCTCTGAACTCTATACATGCAAATGGCTACCTGACATCTCTATTTCAGTATCTAAAGGGCATTTCAAACTTAACATGTTTAAAATTGAGGTCTGTACTCAAAAATTATCTTCATAGTGAACCCTTCTCTGTCTACCATATTGAAAATTACTATAGCACCAAAAACATTGTATCATCCTTCTATATTTCATTTTTTGTTGACATTTATCATTATCTAACATGCAATATGTTTATCTACCTTGTTTATTTTCCACATTTCGTATCAGAATATCAATTTCACTAATGAAGAGATTTGTTGTTATTGCTGTTGTTGTCAATACTGGTGAATCTTCAAGACACAGAAAGGGTAAGACACATAGTAGGTACTGAATAAACCAGAAAAAGAAAATAAAAGAGAGTTTGGGAGATAAAGTTAAGGAGTCTTCTGAAGAGTATAATAAAAGATAAAGGTGACAGGAAATCAGATAGAAATTAATAGAAAATTTCAAAATAATGCAGTATCCCAGAAGAGACAGAAGAAGAAAAAAAAAAAAGAAACCACAAGAAAAAATTGAGGGAAATAAATTACCAAATAAGCAATATAGGTAAATATTTGAGAACTGATTGACGAAGCTTAACTTATAGAAAAGGCACAAATCAGTAGCATTTCTACATACTGTCAACCTGAGAATCAAATCAAAGACTCAATGTCATTCACAATAGCTACAAAGAAAATAAAATACTTAGGAATATACTTAACCAAGGAGGTGAAAGAACTATACAAGGAGACCTATGAAACACTGATGAAATAAATCACAGGTGACACAAACAAATGGAAAAACATCTTATGCTCATGCTCATGGATTGGTAGAATCAACATTGTTAAAGTTGTCCACACTGCCGAGATGATTTCCAAATTCAATGCACTCTCCAACAAAATAGCAACATCATATTTAACAGATCTAGAAAAACTAATTCTATCCTTCCTTTAGAACCAAAAAAGTGCCCAAATAGCCAAAAGAATCTTAAGCAAGAGGAACAAATCTGGAGGCATCACATTACCACACTTCAAATTATACCACAAGGCTATAGTAACCAAAACATCATGGTACTGGTATGACGGTAGAGACATACTAATCATCAGGCAAATTCAAATCAAAACCACAATGAGATATCACTTATCTCCAGTGAGAATGGCCTTTATTAAAAGTCCCAAAACAATAAATGTTGGTGTGGATTCAGAGAGATAGGAACACTCATACAGTGCTGGTGGGACTGCAAACTAGTACAAACTCTGTGGAAAGTAATATGGAGAAAACTCAGAGAGCTACAAGCAGAACCACTTGATCCAGCAATCCCATTACTGGACATCTACCCAAAGGAACAAAAAAGACATCTGCACTAGAGTGTTTATAGCAGCACAATTCACAATTGCAAAGATGTGGAAACAACCCAAGTGCCCATCAATACATGAGTGGATTAATAAAATGTGGTATATGTATATCATGGAGTTCACACACAAAACAATGGTGATCTAGTACCTCTTGTATTATCCTGGACAGAGCTGGAACCCATTCTACTAAGTGAAGTATCTCAAGAATGGAGAAACAAGAACCACATGTACTCACCATCAAATTTGTATTAACTGATCAACACTTAAGTACACACATAGTAACAACATTCATCAGGTGTCTGGCAGATGGGATGGGGGAGGAGGAGATGGCTGTATACACACCTAATGGGTGCGGGGTGCACCGTCTGGGGAATGGACACTCTTGAAGCTCTGACTCGGGTGGGTCAAGGGCAACATACGTAACCTAAATATTTGTATCCCCATAAATATTGAAATAAAAAAAAACTGAAAAATACATTTGCATCCATGTAATATGCTGAAATTTAAAAAAAATTAAAATAAAAATAAAAAAATAAAAATATGGAAATGACACCAACAGAAATAAAAAGACAATATCAGCATAATTAAATAAGGTGTGATACTCTAAATAAATTTTTTAGAAATAGGGAACTAAGTGTTGAAAGACACAAATACTTACTACAGTTTCCCAAAAGGGGTAGGGAAAGGTGGAATAGGAGATTGCTCCATTTCCTTATAAAATTTTTAATGTTGTCTTAAAAATATTTATATTTTTAAAAGATAATAGATTGGATTGTGGCAGGCACAGAGGTGTGCTACCTAGGCTTCCCTTTAAGAAAGTACCTGCTACAGTATCCAGGCCCTTCAGGGTCTGTCTGGGCTGCAGAGAGCTGCCTTGCCTGAAGTCATGCCCTTCCTGATGCAGCTTGCAGCTGGTGACAGGGCAAGGTAAGGTGCAAGGGACCCGAATTCTGTCTAACACGAAACAACTCTGACAGGCACTACGTACTCTGGAGCTCTCAACGAGAATGACCAAGGTTTAGGGGAACTCTGTCCTCTGCCTAATCCTGCTTTCTGTCTTCCTTTCACTGGTACTGATCCCTAAAGATATCTTTCTCTGTTTACTCTGTATCGATTTCTACAATTAGTATTTGAAGTGGTCTGAGAAAGGGGGTGATAGAATGGGGTTTTTGCAGTGGATCTCTCATTGCCCTGCTGGCAATGATGAACCCATTATTGGTGGTTGTGAAACACTTAGTTTGCACCACACTGTTATGCATTAGTGCACATTTCTAATATAATCCTCACAGAAATCTTACAGGCAATATTGTTATTCCCATTCTGCTGATGAGCAAAATGAGTAATGAAGATGTTATGATCCTTGTCCAAAGCCATGCATTTATTAATGGTAGAAATGGAAATCATATTCAAACCACTATAGCTTGTTTAGTCTGTTCAGAGCCAGCACTTTGAATGAATACACTTTATAAGTGTAGAGATTTAAATAATGATGCTCAACCATTGCTAACTATAAATCTGAAAAAAGACCAAATCATTTTCAGAAACAAGAACTTTTTTATGAATAAGCCAGGTGATATTATAAAAAGGAAAATTTATTTTCAACTATTTTTTCCTCAGTGCCATTGCTCATGGCTTATTAAAATACTAATAAATTTGACATGTATATTTTTGGTTCATGGTTAATTTTACTTCAGTATAACAAATGTGCAAATCATAACTTTGACTTTCTAAATGACATTGTGAGACATTTTGTTTTCAATTATGTTTTCAATTATGAACACAGTCTACCTCCTGAGGTTTCCAGTTAAGATAAAAGGATATGTCACAGTTAGGAACAGTCAACTCATCAAGAGTCACGGTGTGAAGTGGTTTCTATGAATCCCTGCCAAAAAGAATTACTTGTAATGATGAACAATCTCAATTTCTGCACAAGTAATTTAAAACCCATTCTCAGTTGTGAATAAATTTTGTATCATATAGCAAAGAATTAATTGTATCTGATTTTTTAAAAATGGAACACTTTAGATGGCATTTGTTTATCAACAGATGTATAATTGTGCTAAAATATTTAACCTAACAAAAACCAAATGCACTAGATGAGAGAGCAACAAAGTTGTATCATTCAAGTTTCACCATTAAATATATTATATGAAATGTCAGGATCTCTAAGAGGGACCTTTATTTCTTAGATAACTAGGGTATGTTTGATGGGAAAATAATTTATGGAGGATACACAAAATAAGATCAATTCAGCATTTACTGTTTTGCTCTTTTTTCTGCCCCTATATCTCATTATAGTATTAAAGATATTCAGGCTGAAATGCTTATTCAGGCATTTTTATTGTCCAATTACTTACATTAGCCAAGGAAGATACTGGACAATACTAAAAGATACTGGAAGATACTAAAAGCTTTCTTTCTTTTCAACAGAGTGGCCAACACAATCTAAGAGAAGTCAGATAAAAAGAAAAACGACTAGTCTTTGAAGTAGACAGAGTTATTAGCAGATTCTGTAAGAGTAAATAGGAGCAAAATAAAGTTTCATCTGCAAACAATTTCACATGGAAAGGGCAGAGTATACTAATAATCATGATTGGAAAAGTGCTTTTTTCTTTATTTTTTTCCTTCAAAACTATGCATGTTGTAGAGTAATGGGAAAGAATATCATATAGCTGTTTATAGAAACCATTAGAGAACTGGCTTTTTAAATTTGGGCTTACAAAACAGCATTGGTTCTGAAGACCTTAATCTATTAGCTTTGCTATAAAGAAGTTATTTGTATAATATTTGATTAATTATTTCTCCTGACATTTAAAATACCTTTGAAGTAAATGGGTGCATTATTTTATTCCTATAGCTAACAAAACATAATTCCTGAAAATACAGTAAAAAGACTTTGAGTAAATGTATAAATGCATGAATGGGAAGTTACTAAATAGGCAATTGATCAGAGATGATGTAAATACTAAAAAAGTGTTCAAAAAAGAGGAAAAGATATTACTTTCCATAGCCCTATTGCCACTTTTCTATTTGACAGCAAGGTCCATTGCACTCTTGCTAGAGCTGAAGAGCCTCTAGGAGGAAGCTTAGTGCTATTCTTGGGGTGAAAATGTGTCCTAACCTCTGCCCAGCTCCTTATCCAGGGTATACTTTAATATCATTAAAAATGTGTTAAAAAGAACTAAGTAAAATGAAGAAATGATTAGAAAAGAAAAAAGCTGATATAGGAAGTTACAGTCCTTTGAATATCCATGTATATTAGAAGGTGATGATTAGACAAGTTAAATAAAAATATGCACAGAGAGAAGATAACTCAAAGGACATGATAGATGATTAATGTTGATATTAACTGTTGGCATGCAAAGAAGTCTGCATTTCAGAAATATCAAAAAGAAAGAAATACTGAATTTATTTCTAATCAGAGTAAATAACAAAATGAAAAAAAATCATTAAATTCAAAAATTCCATTTTGGACCTTTCTACTTTTGCTTATATAAGCACTTAATGCTATAAATCATCTACAAGCCCTGTTTTAGCCATTCAGTGTTATTCAATTCAAAGTATTTTCCAATTTACTTTATATATTTTTAAATTTAGAAATGTGTTCCATAATTTGTAAGCATTTGGAGAATTTCCGTCTTTCAACAACTTCTAATTTAATTTTGTTGTGGTCAGGGAATATAGTTTGTATGTTTATAATTCTTTAAAATTAGCATAACTTTCTTCATAACTACTTCTTACTATTCCTTTAATGTATGTAAGGACCAGAGTGAGGTCCTCTTCTTCAAAATAAACTTGTATTTTCTCTTGCTTTCTTGATCAGTTCTATGTTTTCCCTTTACCTTACTTGAATTTAATTTTCTACCTACTTGAGCTTGAAGATTAGATTTGCAACTCCTCTTCATTTGAAGCTAGCAATTTTTCTCTAAGCATTTTTAAGAAAAAAGCTTTGTTATGTCATACTTTTAATTATAATTTAACTCATAAATTGCTAGTATTATGATGAAAGATTGGATAAGACTACAGGTTGTACTACATGCTAATTATATCATCATTTTATGCTGATACATTTGTTAAACTTAGGTAAAATGGAAATATTCCTTGAAAGACACAAACTACTAAAATAAATAACTTGGATATCTCTATATTTACTAATGAAATTCAATTTATAGTAAAAAATCCTTCCAATATAAAAAAAAAACATAGACCCAATTAGCTTCAGTGGTGAATTCTACCAAATGTTAAAAGAAGAAATAATACTAATTATTCATAAACTCTTCCAGATAGCAGAAAAGGAGGCAATAATTTCCTACTCATTTTATTAGGTCAGAATTATCCTAGTATTAAAACCAAACAAAAATACTATAAAGAAAAACAAATCAACACAAATACTATAGGCAGCTATTGTCATGGACATAGAGGCAAAAATATTTTTAAAATATGGGCAAAATGAAATCAGTGATATATTAATATAAAAAGAATGCATTATAACCAAATGAGTTTATCCCAGTAACGCAGGTTTGCTTTGACATTTGAAAATCATCCAGGTAAGTCACCATATTAACTGACAAAACAATTTCAAGGAAAACAATTTGATCATCTTAATAGATATAGAAAACATTTGAAAGAATTCAACATAATTTATGATAAATATCTCATAAACTAGTAATAGAAGCAAACACTGTCAACATGAGAGAGCACATCCACAAAAATGTATACTTAATGTTTTACTCAGTGGTAAAAGCTGAAAGCCATTGTTTAAGATCAGGAAAGCACCAAGTTGTACACAGTCACACATCTATTCAATATTCTACTAGGGGTCTTAGCCAAGGCAATAAACTTGAGAAATATCAAAATGCATTGGAAAGAAAGAAGTTCTTTATGCTCTCAATGGCTAATATTTCTATATTAAAAGTCTAACTTTTAATAAAAGTTCCTGAAAATCATATCATGTTGTAAAGAATTGAGTCTAATAACAACAATTTCAGTTATCATGAAATGTCTATAAGGAGATATTGGGAACCAGTCAAGTTTTTTAGGGTACAGTACTTCAAAATTAACAATACAATACTTAAAGCTGGTACTTCTTAACACTTGGTGTTTTAGTCATTGCCTTCCCCTGACTAGAGGAAGTTACCTTTAGCCCTGAAATTGTCATGAGTTAATTTAATATTTATTTAACAAGCATTATCCTCATGATGGACCTGGCTGTCTATATGAACATTCTACATTTAGCTAATGTGCATACAGGTGTTTATCTTACATTAAAAAATTGTATTAGATATCTAAAATTAAAATTTAAAAATAATTAACTTATTGACTGCATATTGTCTACCAGGTACAGGCGATGGTATAGGCAAATACATTTGCTTTCCTCATTCATCTTTTTTTTTTTTTAAAGGCCACATCTTATATTATCTCTTATATTTGGGTGTATGTTATAAGTAGCTCATGAATATTCAAAATGCAGAAAGATCTCCTTTTCTTTTCACCTATTTAACCCTAATATTATTGATGCTTCTTAGAGGATTACTGGACATGAAAAAGAAAAGCAGAACGAAAGTCTTCCAATAAGCTTACTTAAATTCCTCCCAGGTTTCTAATAAAAATAATTATTTTGATAATAGCGATAGTAGTAATGATAGGGACAATAGCTACTATGTATTGAGCACTCAATATGTGAATGCATATGTCAGATGTTTACAATAAAATTCACAACAATCCTATGAGATTGTTCAATTATTATCTTTATTTTAAAATATAAGCATAAGAGGACAAGATATCTTCTCCAAGTTCACATAGCTGTCATGATCCACGTCTGCCTGCCAGACCTCAAGACCAGTCTAATCAGAGTTTCATATACTTGCCATTACTTCCATTATAATACAGAGCATTAAGTTGAGGGTTTCAGGAAGAGGAGAGTTAGAATCCATGAATAACAGTTTCATACCTGGCTATGGCACAAAAGAATCCAAGTCCTGGACATGCATGCTTCTATGTCTACTTTGTAGCATAGGTCTATAGAAAGAGACCTCTGTTCCTAAGTAGGAAAAATACTGTTAATGTCTGCAAATGTCCAACTTCTTGTTAAACCCAAGCATGGATACAGTCAACTTTCATAAATTACTAAAATTTAGTATATACAAAATATAGGGACTTAGACATATGCAGAATCTTTCCCAAATATCCTGACCCAGAAAATAAAATTTCAGTACTTGCAAGCTCATGAGCCAAAACAATTATAAGGCAATTAAATATTCTAGTTCATTAGGGTCCTGATCATTGGTATCGTCAAAGCTGGTAACAGCTGGAAAGACCTAAGAGTTCATATTATTTAACAGAAAAGAAGCTGATGGATTAAAAGACTTACGCAAGTCTCACAAGTAAGCTGTTGACGCGTTAGAAACTGAGACTGTATGACAGCAATTGCTGTTTTGTTTAGTGCTTAGAAACAGCATGTTGGCTGCAGTAGAATTGGCTTACACCCAGCTCCCATCCTCTCCCCTCTACTAGTAGCCATTTTTCTTGCACATCCTTTACTTGGAAAGGCTCCATATCATCATCACTGATAAGAAATAATTGTTCCTCTCGGCAGAAATGCAAGGCAGTGCACAGGGTTGATATTCTTGTCCTCAAAAGAATTTTTTTTTTCCTCCAAATCCGGGTTAAGTCACATTGATTAACAGGTATGAGCTTCAATCTGATATTATCATTGATTGCCCTGCACTTGCCTGTGCTTTAGTAAAGGATTTCAATTTCCAGGATCCGTGCTCCACTTTTCACAAGTTTAAAACGTTCTCCAACCAGTGAAATAAAAATGACAGCAAGGACTTTCCTCATTTCAATCCCTGATGTGACCCTGCAATCACTACTGTGCTTTCTTAAATATCCAACTACATCATCTCAATTCAACTGGGCAGCTAGTCCTGCTGACACAGTCTCACTCTACCCTTCAAACCTGAAAGGATTG
>NW_012147189.1:615241-617887 GCF_000956105.1 Propithecus coquereli | reverse complement strand
ATTGATGGCTTGGAATATATATTCTTGTTCACCTTATTAGTTCATCTAAAGCACAGTGACTGCTCAAAATTCAGATTTTATAACATTCCACAAAGTTATGCTATCTGTGTAAGTTATATGAAAGGACATAACCTGTCATTGGAATTTCTGTTTTTGATCTTTCCTCAAATACAGACAGCCACTAAAACCAATTCATGTACAATGCATAGTCAATTGGTACTTCTTTTTCCGATGATTTTTCCAGTAGTCTGGTATTGTTTAGTTTCTAGGAAAAAAAGAATCCTATTGCAGTTAATAGTCTTTTACTTATTATAGATTAAAAGTGTGTGCCCCCCATATTCATATGTTGAACCCCTGACCCCCAGTGTGACTGGATTCAGAGACAGGGCCTGTAAAGAGGTGCTAAAGATTAAATGTGGTCATAAGGGCTGAGCCCTAATCCAACAGAGCTGGCAATTCATAAGAAGAAGAAGAGACACCAGAGAGCTCTCTCTTTCTACCATGTAAGGCCACAGAGAGAAGGCAGCCAACTGCAAGAACCCTTACCAGAAACTGACCATGTTGGCATCTTGATCTTGGGCTTCTCAGCCTCCAGGGAAGTATTAATAAATTTCTAAGAAGTAAACTCTGAGGAGTAAATTTTTGTTGTTGCAAGGTACCCAGTCTGTGGTATTTTGTTATGGTAGTTTGAGTTGGGTAATACACTAATTGTGACTTTTTTTCTAATAGGTACTTTAATAAATATTTCCCTAGAGATTTTCTAAAATATACCATGGTTGCTATTACAGTGTGTTTTTCCCGGTACATCACAAACAGCTTTGTCATCATCCTCCAACCCTCTTACTCTTCCCATTCTTCCTCCTACACACATATATACTTACTGAATATGTCTTTGAAATGTAATTGAATTATGATTTCTTGAGCAATTAAGCACCCTATCCCAGAAAACTTCAGCTATAAAAGATTGACTGGATTCGCTATATTAGCATGCTACTCAGAATAAGAACAGTGTAAATGTGTTAACAGAAAAATTTGTTTTTGCAGACTTCTCACATAATTCTGTTTTTGTCTGTTATTGACAAAAGCAAAAAAATGGATTGGTACACAGAATTCGTGGACCCCCAAGGCTCATGTGTAGAACTCAATTGGGCAACTTGGAGTAAAGACATGTCATAATCTGAAGCAAGAAATAAGAAGTGCCCTAGAGTGTGGGATCTTAGAGCAGTATAAATCTTTCATTTCCCAAAGCATCTAGCTCAGCACCTCACACAGAGTAGGTGGCCAATTTAATTCTTACTGAATTAAATTAAATGGATCAATATGCCAAATTATGCTTGCAATAGAAAACAGGGCTCCCAGTGAGATTACTGCTGCAATGACAACTTGAAATACCTGTTACTATTGTTTTCACAACAATGTAGATCTTCCCTGTTGATTCAACCTTTTTAAAGAAGCAAAAAACATTATGACTGAGGCTTGAAGTGAGAAGGCACTGTCATAATCTCTCCACAGACCTAACAAAAGATGATCTGTCTTCATTGTTGAACATAGTTAATTTATGTTTAATGTAAGATTATGGGTTATTTCGGTTGCAGAAAGATCAGTCCCATTGTGACCTCATACTGTTATATTAATATTTAGAAATTTCTTCTATTGGTTCTACCTCTTTCTTTAGCAAAAGCGAAAATAGCCCTGCCATTGGGAAGTTTTGCAGTGAGTCACTCAATTGCTTGTTTAAATATGTTAGCACTGACAAATGCCTGGATTTGATCAAGTATATTTAAACAAGCCCAAGTATATACACAAGGAGACCAATAAGTTTACACCAATAAGTTTACACATATGGTGTAAACTTTCATATATTCAATTTCCTATTGACACCAATGCATACAAATGTTAAAAATAGCACTGCCCTAGCAATTAAAACATAACTGCATTCGAGTTTATAGCAGCACAATTCACAATTGCAAAGATATGGAAACAACCCAAGTGCCCATCAATACATGAGCAGATGAATAAAATGTGGTATATATATACCACGGGGTACTACACAGCCATTAAAAAAAAAAACAGGTGAACTAATACCTCTTGTATTAAACTGGATGGAACTGCTCATTCTTCTAAGTGAAGTATCACAAGAATGGAAAAAAAAAAAAAACACCACATGTACTCACCATTAAATTGGAACTAATCGATCAATACTTGTGTGCACATATGGAAATAACATTCTTTGGAAATCAAGCAGGAGGGAGGGTGGAGGAGGGGATGGGTAAATTCACACCTAACGGGTACAATGCACACTATCTGGGGAATGGGCACCCTTATAACTTTGACTCAAACAGTACAAAAGCAATTTATCACCAAAATGTTGGTACCCCTGTAATATTCTGAAAAAAAACAAAAACAAACAAAAAAAAGCGGTATAGAGTAGCATATTTAGAGCCAGGTTTACAGACTGAATTTACCACCTACAAGCTCTGTGATATTAAGCAAGTTTACTGTGCCTCAATTTTCCCACAGGTAAAATGGAGATAGTCTTAGTATCCTTATAAGATTGTTGTGAGGTTTAGTTATAAAGTGCTTAGAATAGGTTCTGAAACAAAACAATTTTGAAGTATTTATTAGATAAATTCTATGTGCTTAGTC
>NW_012147189.1:613411-613766 GCF_000956105.1 Propithecus coquereli | reverse complement strand
GTCCTTCAAAATACATTCATGAAAAGTACCCTATATAGGTGTAAAATTGTTTGTCTTTTATAACACATTTTTACTGTACCTTTTCTATGGTTAGCTATGTTTAGTTACATAAAACTTAGCATTGTGGTACAATTACCTTCAGTATTCAGTTCAGCAAGAAGCCATACAGGTTTGTAGCCCAGGAGCAATAGGCTATACCATATACGCCAGGTGTGTAGTAGGCTATATCATCCAGGTTTGTGTAAATACACTCTACATCGTTCACACAATCACAAAATCTCCTAACAACCCGTTTCTCAGAATGTGTTCCCATCATTAAATGATGCATGGCTCCATGTGTGTGTGTGCATATGTG
>NW_012147189.1:602300-613072 GCF_000956105.1 Propithecus coquereli | reverse complement strand
CTGGTGAACTGTGTGTTCTTCTACCTTTTCATCATCACTCCATGAATATGTCAATAATATCTTAAGCCTGGTATTCTTTATTTTTGAGAATATATAAGATGCAAAGATATAATTCTAGGATATGAGGTTGAAAACACCTTTTGTTAAGCATAACAATAGTTTAATAGTTTTCAAGAAGTAGAGCCATAATTATCTTGTTAGAAGCAATAATAACGTTTTATGTAAAAAGGGATCAGATAGTATGTGATGACATTTCATTAGCTATCCAGTGGCAGTGTTTCTCACATGCTAATAACATGTACACTGGATTGACAATCTTTTCTGTTGCTGCTTTTCATTATTACTAACATACACCTGATAATTGTCTATCATTTATGCTTCAAATTTAAAATAAGAAAATTCATATCATTGAAAACAGTAGAAAACTAGTATCTTTGCTCTCAGCAAAGACTGTCTTTAACTGGCTATTCAATCTGTAAGGTTTCCCTGATGTTATTCCACAGATAAGCTCTTTCCAGATCATTACAGAGCCCACAACAATTTATAGCTAGCTTGGCTCTAACTTCTATGATACCATGAAGTGAAACATTAAATTGGTGAACATGCAGTACTTTGAAATGGCACTTGTCAATAGAACATAAAGCCTCATGCGTGCACAAGAGTGCACAAGCATTTGGGCTATTAATTGGGGTTGTGTATTAGAAGAAAATCAGCTGTGTCCTGCTGTACAAGATCAGTGGCCACATTCTCTTCTGTCATTTAATAATAGATTCCATCATTCTCCTTATGGAGCCAGGAACAGTGACATAAAGGATTCCCCATTAAGGATTCAAGTGTTCAAACAATGTCATCAGAAATTTGTTTTGTTGTTGTTGTTCAATATTTCTGCTTATTTCTTCTCTCTGTTGGCTTCATTCTCATGTGGGTTCTTCCTCTCTTATGCATGCCAGGGAGAAGGTCAGAGACAGGTCTGTTAGGATAGGACATTTATTCTCCATACTTCATATTTCATAGTGAGGAAATTTCTTCTTCAATCTCCAATGTGGTAATGTATGGGATGAATACTTTTTGAATATTGCCACACCCTATTAACTTTTTTACCCAGGGTAGGGGGGATGTACTTCATGTATTTCCCAGAAAGAAGAAATTGAACATGCCTAACTCTGTAACCTCTCTTTTTTATATCTATCTGCCACAGAAAAGGTTCATTCTATTTTACTTTCTTGTCTGGTTGTTTTTTTGGTGTCTCTGCTCTTTTATTGGAGGTGTTCAGTTTAGTTGTACAGCAGTTCCAATGCCCACAGGTAAATATGTCTAATTATGAAACAGTATTAGCAAGTCCTTTTGGCTGCAATGCAAAAGTCACATTCTCCAAATGGGTCTATCAGTAATAAATTTGGAATATTGATCTTCACTTCAATGTCTCCTATGTCTTGTTTCTCATCTAGTTATGAAATATGAGAGAAGAAATTACATTTTATTTATTGGCTCTTAACATTTCTCATAAGTTCTAGAGTTACATTACCCTATTTGATGGTGATCCTGGTGAAAAGGCAATGCGTCTTTTGAATAATTCCACTAAGATGTAGGAAGAAGCGGTAAATATATTTAAATTTCTCTACCTGGAACCAAGTGATCTGGCCGATTTGATAAAACATTATAATAGGCTCTGTATAAATTGGATTGGTAGTGGGTGAGGGTCAGTTTCCTATGAACCAGGTGAGTGTGAACCACAAAGGGGGAGTACTATTAGAAGAAAGGGAGTAAAGACATAGGGTCTAACAAATCTAGGAAATCAATAGTGTAGACAGAAGAGTTGGCAATTGGCCATGGAATAAAGGAAACAAAATGAAGTTAGGGACTGTTAAGGACTGAATGTTTGTGTCTCCCCAAAATTCACATGCTGACATCCTAACCCCCAATGTGATAGTGTTAGGAGAAGAGCCTTTGGGAGGTAATTAGGTCATGAGTGTGGAGCCATCATAAATGGGATTAGTGCCCTTCTTAATGGAGACATGAAGAGCTTCCTTTCTCTGCTCCCCACTATGTGAGGATACAACAAGACAGCCATCTGCAAACCAGGAAGCAGTTCCTCACCAGACACTGGATCTGCCAGCATTTTGATCTTGAACTTCCCATCTTCCGGGACTGTGAGAAATGATGTTTATCACTTAAACCCCCTAGTCTATGATAAATTTGTTACAGCAGCCCAAACTGACCAAGACAGGGATGAATGAATTACAAACTTTCATCCCGGACAATTGCATAGATTGTGGGATCATCACCAGGTTAATATAGGAAAATAAAATTATTTTGGTGGGAGGGGTGAAGAGATGGTATCGAAGGAGATGAAATGCCAGTGAATTCAATTTTTAATCATCTTTATCGAGACAGAATAACATAGAGTAAAACTTAACTATTTGAAATATAGAGTTCAATGTGTTTCATCACACGTATTTATCTATGTGGCTAAAACAACAATCAAGATACAGAAGATTTCAATAACTCCAAAAGTTCCTTCATGGCTATTTGCAGTCAATTTTCCCAGACCTCCAGCTGCATATAACCACTTATCTGCTTGTCTAACAAGCAGGCAAGATATGCATAAAAATTGCATGGATATCTGTATAAAAAATCAAGAGCATAGAGAATTTAAGTATATATAAGTGATCAACAGTGTCATATGCATCAGAGAGATCCAATAAAAAACCCAAAATTCCCCTATTTAATTTGGCAGCTAGGATATTATTGTGACTTCAACAAAATTGTTCGTTTTGTGCTTTGGTTGTCAGACAGAATACATTGAGTTAGGTGTGGTTGAGCAGAGGTGACAAGGGTTGCAAGTAAAGGGGATTTCTTTTGGTAATTGGCTGAAAAAGGGAAGAAAGACTGCATGAGTCAAACACACTGAATTGAGAACCATTGTGTTTAACCCTTAGTACAATGTCTATTGTATAGAAGGAAATCAATAGCTATAAAATGTTAAATTTTAATCCTGGAAGTAGGAGAGGAGTTAATTTTTTTTTCAAGATCCCTCCGGATGTCAAAAACCAAGTTATCTCTAGGCTTTGCAGAGTCTGTGACACCCAGACACCTAAAGCAGTCATCCCTAACATGTTATACAATCCACAAATTTTATGAAGGTACATTTAGCCTAATATTTACATCAAGAGCAGCCATTAAGAAGAAAATGAGGATGGTAGCACATAAATTTTTATATTAATATATGCATGTAACAATCTAGAAAGATCTCTTTGGTGACAATGGGGAAGGGTGGAAGGTTCATGAATTTACAGTACATAAAGTACATAAGTTTCGAAGGTTTTTGATTTTGCCTTTTTGGTTTTTCTTTCTTTTTTTGGTTTTTAGTTTTTTGGTTCTAAAGACATCTTTAGAAACTGTTAGCAGAACCCTCTCCTCCCACACATATTGATTCCTTGAATATTTTTTCAAGTTCAAACTGAAATGACCATTTTTCAGTTTAAAAAATTAATCACAGCCTACCTATGATTACGAATTATGAACACAAATGCTATCAGCCTGATAAAATTGCTCTGCTTTGAAAAAAATTAATTCAAGGTTTTTTCCAAACCCTTTCGTTGTTTTTAAAATGCTATTATTTTTATTAAAAATGAAATAATGTGAAGAGAATTAAAAACATGAAGTTCAAAGTCCCCAAAATAATAGAACTCAAAGATCTTTTCTAAAGTATTTTTTTCTAACATTGGGTTATTTAAATGGCAATTTCAGGTGTTTAAAATATATCTATATTTCTTTTTTTAAATTTTAGAGCTTACTAGAGTCCAATCCACTAATGCTGGTTATCTACACTTGAAACTTAATATACATGGGTAATTACTAACATTATGAATTAAATTACACATCAAATTTGAAAAATAGGGCACTTATTTCTGAAACCAGATAAAAAACTTCAGAAAATATCTCAAAGGTTTAAACAAAGAGCTATGATATTAGAATAAATCTTATCAAAAAGAAAAATTATGGATTGATAAAAATTTAATTCCTCTATATAGTAAGGAAAATATCTATATAGCAACAAATCTGACCAGAATATTAATATTCATGTTTCTAAAATATATCCTAGCTTAACAAGGTTGATGAAAATTATATACACAGAAAGAAAAGCTGATGGAATATTTTAATATCTTAGCTAATATTTTAGAAATAAATAAGATGGGATTTACATATATATATACATACTTCTATATATATGTAACTAATTAAAGAAAAATAATGTGATTTGAATGCATGAACTATTTAATAAAGGTATTTATTTTATGAGATTTCATTTGATAGTGATGTGTCATAGGTAATGAGACTTAAATTAATTCGATTATAGCATTCCCGGTATAATTCAGTCCATTAACTTCAATGGTAATGTAAAAACCAGTAAAAACATGTTTCACAGATTGTTAGATAGATTTGAAAGAATCTTGATGGAGGAACAGAATCAAAGAAAATACACGTGCTGATAAATATGCCAGCTTGTTTAAAAAGATTGCATGAATAAAACTTTTTAATAATTTATGATGGAAATGGTAATGATAATAAAGATAATGACTTAAATTATACTACATAGAATTGTTCCTTTTGTGACATGTCCTATGCTAAGCTTTTCCTCATTTATTCCTCATACAATAATGTCAGATTCATCATGGTAGACCAACTCCTAGTCTTTTGTTCTTCCATATATTTTAATATGTTTTTAATTTCAAAAAATTTAGAGGGTACTATCTGTATGAATTGCATCATGCTGAAGTCAGGGCTTTCAGTGTACCTATCACCAGAACAGTGTACATTGTACCTCACAGATAGATTTTTGTCCCTTTGCCTCCTCTGGACTCCCTCTCTTCTTAGTTTCCAATATCCATTACTGCTCCTTATGACCATTTAGCTCCTACTTACAAGTGAGAACATATGGTATCAGTTATGGCATTCCTGAGATACTTCACTTAGGTTAATGGCCTACAATCACACCCAGGTTGCTGAGAAAAACATTATTTCATTACTTGTTATGACTGAATAGTACTCCATAGTACCTATATACCACATTTTCTTTATCCATTCATCAGTTGATGGCCACTTAGGTTGATTCCATATCTTAACTATTGTGAATTGCACTGCAATAAACATTCAAGTGCAGATGTCTTTTTTATAAAATGACTTCTTTTTCTGTGGGTAAATCACAGGAGTGAGACTGCTGGATTGAATGGAAAGTCTAATTTTTAGTTCTTTGAGAAATCTCCATACTATTTTCCATTTTCCAGCCCCATACCTACAATTCTTATATTATCTCTGTTTGCATAATCCCATATTTCTTGCAATGATTGTTCATTCTTCTTTATTCTTTTTTGTACATTTTTTTACTTACTGGGTTACTTTTAAATCTTTGTCTTTAAGCTCTGAGATTCTTTCTTCTGCTTGGTCTAGTCTGTTTTTAAAGCTCTTTGATGTGTTTTGAAATTCCCTAAATGATTATTTCATTTATTTAAGTTCTACTATGTCTTTTCTAATGTTATCTATCTCCTTAGTGATTTTTTTTCATGTCTTGATTTTGTGTTTTTTTTTTTTTTTCGGTTTCTTTGAGATGGTTTTCTACCATCCCCTCAATTCCATTAATCTTACTTGCCATCCAAAATATGAATTACTTATCTATAATTTCAATGATTTCCTTTTGGTTGGAGTTCATTGGTGGAGAGCTATTGTAATCCTTTGGGAATATCAAGATAGCCTGTTTTTTGTTTTTTTTTTCTTTTTGTTCATGTTTCTGGAGTTTTAATGCTAGTTCCTTCTCATCTGGGGCCACTTCTCTCAGCTAAGAACAGATAGCAGATACAGTATATCTGACCTCTGTTGCTTGGTGAAGATGTGGATGGATCCCTGGATGATGTGCTTGGGTCCTACTCTTGAAGCTTGACCAGGTAGGAGAGGAATAGATGCACTGTGAGCCTTTAACACTACTGCTCTGCTGCTGTTGCAAGGCTGGTTCCTGGTGCACCCATAAAGTGGGGCTGGTGAGCAGGATGGGGTGTGTACATGGGATGGAGGAGGTCTACTGGTCATAGTGCACATGCATACAGGCCTGGGTGACTGAGATGCCATGTACGTGGGTGTAGTAAGATCCACACAGGTGCAGTACAGGACGTAGCAGGTGTGCAGGACGCAGTGGCCTTGTATGCTCATGGGACATGGAGCAAAGCGGGTTTTTGGACAGAGTGGACCCACACGGCAGGGATCCTTTGTGGGATGGAGCAGATCCACAGGGTGTATCACTCATGTGCTTGGGCAGGGGCAGCTATGGGGCAATGTGCATGGCCACGGAGAGGTGTGAGCAGGACACCATGCCCAGGGCATCTGTGAAGCAAAATGCAGGTCCATGGTATGCATCCACCCAGAGCCAAAGGCCTCAGCTATTCTGGCTTTCATCCCATTTGGGTCCTTTCAGGCCTTGGTGGTGGCAACGGTCCAGTTGCCCCGTTAGTGGGTAGTGGGTGCTGAGAGGGCTACAGGTGCATGCCTTTCCCAGGTCCTTCAGAAAGTGTGGTTGAGTGAGATCACCCTGGCCACAGCAGTGGGTGCTAGGCCCATGGTCTCCCGCTCTGGCCAGAGCCTCTGGTGGCAGCAGTGGCAGGGGTATGCATCACCTGCCCACAGAGAACGTGTGAGCACTGGGATTCCCTGCTCCCTCCCCACCTGCCAGAGGAAAAGGGAGGCAGCAGTCATAGACCTGACTCCCAGCAGTGCGTGCTGGGCTGATGCCAGCCCTCCCTTCTCTCCAGAGCAATGCAGCTACACAGCCTCCAGTCAGATCTCTGTATCAGTCGGGAGGACTGCTTCAGTGAACTGGCCTTCCTGTCACTCCGGTTGCAGTATCCTCAGGGGAAGCATGGAGCCCAGGATTTTCTCCTCTGTCCATTTCCCACATGTAGCTGCCATTCCTAAGTATCTCTGGTCCTGCTGAGCAGATCATCCCACTTCTATCTTCTTCACTTCACTCCCACCTCCTCTCTGTGGATTCCCAGTGCTCTCCCTCAGACAATTCATCCAAAGATGGATATCTATTGGCCACTTTCGATCCTCACCTCTAGAGCAACAATGTACAGGCTGCTTGTAGTCTGCCATCTTGGCCCTTCCCCACATTCCTCCATATTAATACTACTCTTAAATATTTACTGCAAGCATTGCTACACAAAGCAAAAACTACATTTTCCAGTCCCATACACAGCTCAGGTATGACTAAGTGACAAAAATTTGAATAATGAATGAAAACAGGATGACTGTGTGAATCTTTCTTATATAATAGCCAGTATGGGCCCTTGTTCCTAATTATTTGTCTCTTCTTATGTCTTGGATAGAGTATGCTTATGATGACTCAATTTGGAGGACTTGTCTTAGCCCACAAAGTGACTTTGGGAATAGAAGTCCAGTATAATGCAAGAAAGAGAGAAAGGAACTTGAGAGCTCTTTATGGAGCACAGTTGCCATACCAGCCCTGATTACTTGATGATATTTATATTAGAGAGATAACATTTTATTGCTTTTAAGCTGCTGTTTTTTCAAATTTTACTATCAATCTAATTCATATATATACAAGCACATACACACACTCATACACACGTGTAAACATTATTGTAAATCTCATATTATTATATTTTAGAATAAATTTATATGATAGACTATATAAGCATATATATTAATTCTTTCAATTTTATTAATGAGTAAACTAAAGTTTACATAGGTAGTAAATTTACTAAGTCAGCAGTCCCCACCCCAACCTTTTTAGCACCAGGGACTGGTTTCATGGAAGACAATTTTCCCATAGACCAGGGTCGGGGGTGGGCATCACCACCTCAGCTCTACCTCAGATCATCAGGCAGTGGATTCTCATAAGGAGCATGCAACCTAGATCCCTTATATGTGCAGTTTACAGTAGGGTTCATACTTCTATGAGAATCTAATGCCACTGCTGATCTGACAGGAGGTTGAACTCAGGTGGTGATACGAGCAATGGGGAGCAGCTGTAAATACAGATGAAGCTTCACTTGCTCTCCTGTTGTTCACCTCCTGCTGTGCTGCCTGGTTCCTGACAGGCCATGGCTGGTACCTGTCTGCGGCCTGGGGGTTGGGAATTGCAATACTAAATGAGAGAGTTTATTCTATATAGAATCAAGAGCCTGAGACTTACTGCTTCACAGACAAACCATAATCATAATCATTTTGGAGGTCTTGGAAGCTTAAGTCTCACTCTCTTCTGTCCTCTGGATTCTGATATAGACAGAAAATGCAGTGATGAGTAAATGCATCGGATTGAAAGTATCATCTTTATTAATGACTAGCCAATTTCTTAACAACTTTCCAAACTCAGATATTTTGAAAAACTCATTTGGAAAATCTTAGACATGGGCCTCACACTAACTGTCCCTGCCCCGACTATCTTAAAGTTAGAAATGGAACACAGGAAGAAAATATGGAACAAAGAAAAAGCAAGTCCTGACATTCACTACAACGCTTATTTAGGTTTCTTGTGAAAACAACACCCAAAAGTAAAAACTTACAGTGCACACTGGGGGATATAACTTTGGCCTGATTTCAGTGTACATGTGGTTGATAGATGCCCCCTCATTGCCAGCATCCAAAATCGAAAGGGTAATTTGGAGGTCCCTGCTTTGCTGTCTCATGAAGCTCAATCTAGAAGTGTGTGGAGAAGTCTTCTAAATAATAAATGCCATCTTCTCTGTGCTCTGGTAGGACAGTCACAAACTGCTTTCTATAAGATTCTTCAGAGAGTCCTCAGCAGGTCGCATGTTCAGTTCTCCACAGCAGTAACCAGCTCATTAACATAAACCTTTTTAGCTTTCTTTCTCTCCCTGAGTTACTTTCCTTACTATCTAATTTCTGTGTCCTGGGATTACCTCTCAAGTAAACTTCCTGCCCTCAAATTCTTGGTAGGCTTTGTTTGCTGCAGGGTTCCAAATCAAGGCAGGCTAATAGCTGTCACCTTTTAGATTAACAACATTTCTCTCCTCCCTTATAAAAGAACAAATAAAAAATGGAGAAAGAGGCAATTTTTTTTCCATACTTTCTAAGCACATGTAGAGGAGAGAAATCATTTTTTATTGGCAGCAATGTAAGCTAGAGTGAGTAAGAGATTTCCCCTGAAATAAGGTCAGCCAATATGTCTATTTCAATTGTAGACTTTTATGTTTCCAATGATTTCAGTCAGATATAGTAAACCTAATTTTCTAATGAGAAAATGATGTAAAAGTGAGAATTATTATCCCTATATTAGGAAATTAATAGAAAACAATACTAAGATCTCAACACTCCCCTCAAATGTGTCATCTATAATTACTTTGAATCACAAACATTTCACTCAGCTCTCTTCTCAACTTATTTTTAACGTTAGTATGATTATTTCTATGAAATATTGGCAGCTTAGACCTTTGACAAAAATATAAGCAAGAAACCAAAGCATTAGTAACATATGTGAACGTACGTAACTTCATTAATAATTCAGTAGGACATGCATTGTAATTGGTAGTACATGCATTGTTATATCTGTTTTACAGATAAACAGCTACCATCAGGAGTTATGATTTGGTAAAACCACAAAGCTAGTTAGTAACAAAACTGATACGTAAACACAAGTTTTTCTGATACCTTATCTTGTTTTTGTTTATTTCAATGTAATTTCTAGCAATTTTACTGTTAAGTGAGCCTCCTTTCCTCTGATCTCACGTTTCTATGAGAGAACTTCCAGAGTTATATCTTCCAGTGCTTATTTACTTCTTCCCTGATGGTGGAATTGGAATAAGGAACTGGTGATCTTCAGCTTAGCTCTTCTGTGCTTCTTATTTTCAGATGTGTTGACCCACAAAGAATGGACATCTCAGAAAGCTCTCCAGTATATGGTAAGAGGAACACAGCAGTTTTTCTGCCTATGCAAAACTCTTGCAGTTATTTAACTGCTCTGGTGATTAGGAAAGTACCTCTCTATTATTAAAAGCCTCATTTGTCTTATTCTGTAACAAATTTTATCCTTAAATCTAACATTTCAATCTCTTTCATTCATTCATTCATTCATTCATTATTTCAGCATATTACTGGGGTACAAATATATGTTTGGTTACATATACTCTCTTTGCCCCACCCGAGTCAGAACTTCAAGCATGTCCATCCCCCAGACAGTGCGCACTGCACTCATTACGTGTGTATATACCCTTCCCCTCCTTCCCTCCCATCTGCCCGACACCCGATGAATGTTACTATTATATGTGCACACAAGTGTTGGTTAGTTAAGTCTGTTAATACCAATTTGATGGTGAGTACATGTGGTGCTTGTTTTTCCATTCTTGGGATACTTAGTAGAATGGGTTCCAGCTCTATCCAGGATAATACAAGAGGTGCTAGATCATCATTGTGTTTTGTGGCTAATAGAACTCCATGGTATACATATAGCATATTTTATTAATCCACTCAGGTATTGATGGGCACTTGGGTTATTTCCACATCTTTGCAATTGTGAATTGTACTGCTATAAACACTCTAGTGCAGCTGTCTTTTTTAGAGATTTTCTTTTGTTCCTTTGGGTAGATGCTCAGTAATGGGATTGCTGGATCAAATGGTGTTAGCTTGATTCTTATTTGTTTCTGAGCTCCAGAAGAAGATGAGATTTTATTACCTGTCTCTCCCATGAAAACACAATAACTATGTAAAATTTGAAAGACATCTCAAACTTTTTTTTATTTTTT
>NW_012147189.1:591911-601580 GCF_000956105.1 Propithecus coquereli | reverse complement strand
AACTTGACTAACAGTTTAATTCTTTAGAGCATAATTTTCATTCAATGAATTTATGCTGGGAAAAAATAAAAAGTCACTCCGGTCATTGACTCAGAAGTAGCACATATGCACTGCACATCATGAATAAGTCTGCAACCTGATAAAACATGTCCTTAAATGGTAAGGGTAGATAGTACCAAGCAGGCCCTAAACATAAAAAGATGACTTTTGTATTTGTATATCTTACCTCCTATGTGTTAGAGGACAGCTCTCTGTGGGTTTCTCTGTTTTCAGTGTGTTTTGGTACCAGAGACACTGAGTATCTTCATTCCATATTATCTTTTCAAAAAGTACAATGAATATCTTTGGAAAATAGAAATAGTGTCTCTCTCCAGAGCAAAGGGTAGTGATGATTATCATTCATTATAAAAAGATGTAGATTACTTAAACTCAGGGTTCCTTGATTGTAATGTGGCCTACTGTGTATGCAGGTATTCCTCTTGTCCATACACATCACTCCAGTACGATATGGTGGTAAGGAGAAATGAATCAAATTTACTGAATGAGAAGTGAATCAAATACACAACTATAGGCTATGCTGTGAACAATATAATGTTTTGTCTCTGACCCTGGAATCTCATGCCTCTCACAGCATCCATGAAACTGTCACTTGGTTTATTTTTTAAATATTTTTTCTCTTTGTTCTTCATATTGGATAATAGCTATTGGTATATTTTAAAGTTTACGAAATGCTACTTCTGTCATTTCGATTCTGTTATTGAGCTTATCCATTCAATTTTTTTTTTAAATTTCAAATATTGTATTTTTCTTTTCTAAAATTTGTATTCCTTTTTTATAGTGTCTATTTCTCTGCTAAGAACTTTTCTCTTTCCATTCATTTCAAGCACATTTATCTTTACTTCATGGAACACAATTATATTAGCTGCTATAAAGTCTTGGTTAATCCCAACATCTGAGTTATCTCAGAATTGGTATTCATTGATCACCTTTTCCCCTTGAGAATTGGTCACATTTTTTTTTGATTCTTTATATTTCACATAATTTTGGATTGTATTATGAGCATTTTCAATAATATATTACATAAACCCTGGATTCTATATAAATTCTCAGGAAAATATTGATACATTTTACTTAGCAGAAATGAAAACTGGTTTAGTTCATACCACAAATGTGGTCTTAATTACCAAAGGCAACAGTTCTCATGCCATTCAAGTTTTGAAAGCCTTGGCATGCTGCTTGGGTATATCCTAAACTTGTGCCACAGAGGATTCATCTGGGACTTGGGTTGTAACTTGAATTATAGTCCTTTCTCAAAATCTTTGTTAAGTTGCTACTCCCTAAGAACACTAAGTAGTAATCAAAAGTGGTAGATTGGCCATAAAAATGGAGTTCTCTCTCAGAGGTTTTGCTGCCCAATCCATGTCTATTTCTTCTGCTGATAACAACTAAAATTTCTGGGAATATACCTTATAATAATAAATAAGATAAAAATTATGGACAGATATTAGTCAATTTGAAGAGACTATTCTAGATGTGGACTCTTTACTAAAGCAAATAAATATTCTGGTATCTGCTATGCAGTTATTCATCTGGTAAACATATTTAATTCTTCCTCACAATAAGAAGATACCATGGATTTTATGTGACAAGAGCTTTGGTTTAAAATGGACTATCTTGCCTCCTGGGATATATATGTTCTCTGGCTGTGTCCCACAATTAAATCTGTCAGGAAAATGGACCATCTCACCATGGTGATAATGATCCACAGAACCTAATATTAATCTTTATATATTAATGGTATCATATTCATTGGACTGAAAGAAAAGAAATATTATGTAACTATACATCTTGGCGAGATACATTCATTCATATCTCACAGTATGTGAAATAAATTCCATGAAAATTCAGTGTCCTGCCATCACAATAATGATTATGCATTCCAGTGATTTGGAACGTGTCAATATATTCCTTCAAAGTGAAGGTTATAGAAACTGTATCCTCTACCACTTAGAAAGTAGCACAATCCTTAGTGAATTTATCATAGTTGTTTGTGCTACTCTGATTTATCCACTGGGTGATATAAAATCTGCTGACATTCAATGGATCCAGGCAAAAGAAAGAAAAATATATTTCTGCTTCTCTGGTCTTAATAGTATTAATAGTTCTGTCACTCGACTATTTTAGATTTCTGGAACCAATGATATTTGAATATTCATAGGAAATGAGGAGATTATGAAACTCTCTAATAGGAAATAAATAGTCTTAAGGCTTTAGAACAAAGACATTTTTTTCTTTGTAAAATGTCAATTCTCTTTGAGAAAAATATTTTGGATTTCTACTGGGTATTGGTAGAGAATAAAACCACAGGACACTAGATGATAGTCAAACTCATGATGATCTGGGAGTTACCTTATCATCTAGTCATAAAATCATTCATTTATGGTAACACTTTGTCATTAATTGGACTTAGTATCTACCAGAAAATACCAAATAAATTTTTAACATACACGTAAGTTGAATTAGTAGGATATTCATATTCTCAGAATGCCAATATTTGCTAAATTTTTAAATGCCCAAAGATTTTGCACCAGCCACATAGAAATTTGCTATAGAATACAGGTGTCCTTCTTGAAACAGAAAGGAGAAAGAAAGATTTCACATAGGCAAAGCTTTGAGAAATACATTTTATTTTTCACAACATCTTTAAAAGCAAGTAAGCCTGAGTTATGAATCTATACAAACTATGTTTTCGCAAGCTACCCAAGACATAGAAGAAGGAAAGTTAAAATATAAGTGGTAGGAAGATTTTAGAAAAAGTATATGAATGGATAGACCTCTTGAATTTGCCCAGATTCAGAAGATATTTGATTTTCATAAAAATGCTCACCAAAAGTCTAATACTGTGGAAAGATATTGAATAATCAGATGAAAAAAATGATTCATTTTGTGCATGTCAGTCAGATTATGCCACAACCATTGGAAGGAGTAGGTTGATGTAATCATAAAATTTATGACTACAGTGGTATTATAGAGGCAAATCATGGGTTAAGCAATATGAATTTTACCTCATGCAAAATAATGTGGTTGCTGTTACTGCAAATTGCCTAATTTCAACAGCCATGATCAGTCCTGATCATTTTCATATAGCATTATGTATTTATATATATACAGATAGATAGATAGATAGATAGATAGATGATCAGAAAATAGCAGCTTATACATCGGTAGCCCCTTTCTTCATGAAGGCAGGGATGTTTTATTTTTACTCAAAGTCTAAATTTCAACTTGTTCTTCTTAATTAAAACTTCTACCAAAACCGTAAATTGCTATAAAAAGGTACATCATGTATCCCTGTGGCATATAACCCAAGCTTTTGTTTTTGTGAAATGAAAGCTAGCTTTTAAGCAAAAAGAAAATAAGGAATAGATTACTATGAAATTTACTGTGTATTATGACACACTGCATCACCACAGATGAAGCTGGTAATACAGGAGAACAGCATATTAAAGATACACTTTCAGATAATATGGTCAATTAACTATTCTGATATGATTTCTAACACAAAATACTCAGGATTAATGAATAAAATAAAACAAAATTCTTTTTACAAGCATAGCTGAACTCACTAGAAAAATTGAGGCATCTTCCCACTAGCAAAAACAAAAAGGAAGCTGTAAACCAAAATGATAAGCTGAAGCTAGTGTACAGCAGCCCAGGATGTAGTCGTCAATTTTGGTAACCAAGACACTACTGATTTAATGGTTAATATAGCACCAACAGAAAAGGACTTAGAAACATGCAAGGTGAGAAGTTAGCATCCAGAAACTACATAAAGCAAAGACTCTTGAAATGCTACCATTTCAATAAAACATAAACAAGAAAAAAATCCTCTCTCCTTTAGTAACAGATCATAAAAGAATACAACAGATGCGTAACAGTTTTAAGTTCCTACCTTCCCTGAAATTTTCTAGCATACCTAGAAATGTACAAATGGTTTTGAGATGGGAAGACCTCACTCAACTTTGAAGCTGGCATAGGGACAAAGGAAAGGTGGGGGACATGGAGGAATGTGTGGCTCCACCTCAGTAAGCAAAGTTGTTTGTGGTTCAGTTAAAATCCAGTGTTTAGGTCTGCACACTGATCTATATTGGTTAGCAAGAACATCTATTATACTTTAGCCTTGAGTGCCCCTGGGCTTGGCAGCCACAATCATATTGGTTTTTGGCAGGGACACAGGCATGTGACATCTGGTAGACTCAGGTTTGATTCACAGAGCGTCTGTTTTTTTTTAAAGAAGTCCATTTTAACCTGAGGAATTTGCTACTACACTATCATGATAACACCTCTTAAATTTTCACCCAATTTTCATGTAGGAGCTACAGAAGTTTTCCAAAGCAATGGAGCTCAGCACAAGGATTTATAGGCTCCTCTGTATCACTTTCTCATTCTTTAACATGGAGGTCAACAAATTATGGCCTATAGGTTGGGCCATCTATTTGTGTAAATAAAGCTTTATTGAAACACAGCCATGCCTATTCATTTATACATTGTCTATGGCTGCTTTTGTACTACAAAGATATAGTTGAATAGTTGAAATGGGAGCTATATGGGTTAAAAGCCTAAATTATTTATGTTATGACTCTTTAAAAAAAAAAAAAAAAGAAACATTGACCACTGCTCTAGTGGGTTATTTTCACTGGCATTATAAACTCAATCTAGATACGAAGGACTTGAAAATTAGTCAGTGCCTCCACCTATGTATGGTTTTCCAGAGCAGTTTGTCTATCTCAGGAAAATCTCTTCAGGAGAGCGTGAGCCCGCTCATAGCAGCCAAAACCCATTGCAAAAACCCCAGAATGGATCTAAGGTTAGTATGATAGACTAAGGAGGAGTTGGGTTGTAAGATGGACCAAAACTTGCCGTTCTTTTTCACCAGCAATATGTTATTCGCCCCCTCATCTCACAAGGAAACCTGCTAAAATTCTAATGATTCACCTTATTGCTAGTTATAGCAGTCATGACTTTCCTTCCTTTTATGCTCGCTGTAGATGCATGTCTTTGTAACTGTTGTCTGATAACAGAAAGTTCTGCCTGCCCAGACTGGCAAAGAAGTCCTCTTATCCAGAAGAGAGTTATCAACTACCAGTGCACCATTTGAGCAGCTCTCTTTCAACCTGCCTGTAGGTACTTGGCCTGCAACTCTCTTCCCAGTTCCTCCTCCTTATCATGTAATAAAGTAGAGGAACCTATATTACCCAGTTGACTATAAAATTTAGTGAAAAGATCCTTTACCAATTGCCATGAACGTCTCTCAAATTATGTTAATCATCCCATGAGATCATCACACTCAGAAAGGTGCAAATGATTTCTGTTTCCTTCTGAATCTTGTTGCCAAGCTGTCTAGAACTGTCAAGTTCTGACATTTTATCCTACTTTCAAGCTAAAAAGTTACAGTGACAGTTTCAGGAATGCAGACAAAAGACATAAGACTCCAAGATCAGACACAAAGGATTAAATTCATAGCACAGCCAACAGCTGCCATCTGGCTCAAACCCCTACACCTTGGAGGAGAAACATTAAATGCTCTGCTCCTCTGCAAAGAGGAAGGAAGAATGAGATAATGTGCCTCATTCTTAGACTTTCCTAACTTTCTTTCCTTACTTCCTCTGATCTCATCTCTGACTTAATCACCTCTGTATCTTTTATAATATGAAGAGGGTAGGGATGTTTGCTAAAAAAGTTTTTATTTTTATAATCACCCCATTATTTCTCTACTGTGTTGTAAAACTTATGATAGTCTGACACTAGAAAAATATTTATTTTGAATGCAAAAAATTAAAAATATAGTACCTTTTATTCAAGCTGAGGTACAGGTAAGTAGAATAATGCCTTCATGCTACATTGAGATTATCATTTGAAAGAAAAGCTACAGAAGTATCAAAAGGAAGATTTCATATTATTTGGCAAAATATGCTAAGAAATTTGGGTCTGATAATAAACACTGGAAAGTTTGAGCACAGATTAAAGGTTCTATATTTTGGGACAAAGCCTAGGCCCAACTAGGATGATTAGAAGCTGATGAAGAAAGTCGCTAAAATATGCCTTATTTGACTATTTTTCTGAACCTTGTTCTAACCGGATATGCTTGAAAACAAAGTTTGCAGATTCAGTTGCTATTAAGCTCCATTTTCATAAAAACATTATACTTGAATACAGTTGAGTCTTGAATGTGATCTACATACCTATATAGCTTATACTAGCAGGAGGCTAAAATTTAAACAAATTTTCAAATTTTCTCCAACTTAAATTAATAACAACCTTATCTATTATATAACATAGACTGGATAAGGATTAGGAGTGAGGCAGAATAAGAATGGACAGATCAAAAATTTCTATTTCAGAAAAAAAATGTAATGTTTAAGGGAAATTTTTCCAAATTTATTGAAAGTTTCTCTGGCCATACTCAGCTTGCTTTGAGTGAGGTTAATTTAGCAGACAACTCTTATGCGCCACTTCAGATCCTTGCAGCCCCACTGCAGCACCAACCAGCCCTTCCCAGTCTGCAGCCAGATGGAGGTAGGTTGCATGTGTCAACACCCTCCCTCAGGGTACTGCCTTAAGATGCTGCTGTTAGGACAATGAAACTCCTTGTTGACAGAAACATAAAGGTGACTAGAACTCAGCATTTGCAACCTGGAAGTACCAGGGAATGGATGTGCTGTTAGGAAAACCTTTGACCAATGAGTGGCAGGAGCCAGTGTGTAAATGTTCCCTTTTTCTTCCAAGTACTTAAGGGACCTGAATGATCTCAGGAAATCCTATGGGATCAAACAATGACTATTTCAGTGGCAAACTCAATAACACATCCCTGCTTTAATCTGCTATCTTTTATTTCTGACCCTTCGGAATACTATAAAACCCCAGCAAAATATTCTTACATGAATTGTCATTGTCTCAAGCTTTACTTTCTAAGGAACAAAGGTCAAGACAGTATTTTCAGTTACTAAACTTTAGCAATAATTAAGAAAGCAGTAAAAGTTAATTAAGAAATTTATATGTCACTATTGCAATATCATTGATTTGAGGGTTTAAAGTAGCTTAGAAAGACCTTGAATAGAAAATACAAAACAAAACAAAAAGATGCCTAATAGTACTGGGTATGCTCTGGGCGACATTTTTCTGTTTAGCAAAAGAAAACATACAGTCTACCCAACAAGATAAAACATACAGTCTACCCAACAAGAGAAAGAGCAGCAAGTGATAGAAGAACCATGTAACCCAGATGTAAAGATTAAAATAATGGAAACAAAAATCAGATGCGAGTACAGTATATACTACTATATAGTAAAGCAAGCAAGAAAAATAACTAGTGTAAAGGAAAAGTAGTAGTATTAGTGAGAAATAGAAGGATGTGAAAATCTCACTTTGTAGAAAGCAATATATACTTTTGAATAGGAACATAAAGATGTCCAGCTCAATAGTTTAATTGAGGAGAATCTTCTCTGGAAGAAGAAAATTAAAATGTAGGCAAGGTCAATTATTGGTAGGAAAACTGTCAATTTACATAGTACAAAATAAGAAAACTTGTAATTTGTCATTGGCACAACTAGCATTAATGCCTAAATGTACACAAAATTGTAGAGGAGATATGGTGATATGTTGTGGAAGAAAACAGAAAAAAATTAAAATTTATGAAATACATCAGTTATTACAGCCTGTGCTTTTAATACAACAAAAAGATAATTTTAGGAATGTCAGAAAATGATGCACTATAGGCTTTGGAGAGAGACACATCTGAGTTTAAATTCCAATTTTAGCACTTACCAGCTGTGTCCATGTGTGAACGTGAATAAGCGTTAACATTTCTGTGCTTCATTTTCACTCATCTGCAAAAGAAATTATAACATCCTTGTTTTAAGATTGATATGAAAAAAATGATGATATAAGCATATAAAGAACTTACTACACACCAAGTTACCCACGATAATAACTCAATAAAATGCTTTTCTAACAGGATTTCTTCTGCTGCGAAGAGGCACCATGGGATTGAAAAAAGGGCCAGCCTCTAACCTCAGACTAGTTTCAAGTGCTGATTCTGACATTTATTTGCCATAATGATGACTTTCGATTCTGGGGGAAACATGCAACAACATTGGATTCATGTAATTATGTGGCCATGTAAAAATCTTCTAATTCTTTTCTGATCTCTAACTTTAGATAAAGATTAAATGTGATAATTTATATGAAAGTATGCTTACACATTTTTGTGTAATTGTAAGTTTATGTCTTTCACATATTAAACTTTTTAGAGATTTATTTGTCATTTCAATAGGGTTGAAAAAGTTTCCTGGGGTAGAGGTAAAAATCAAAACCATGAGCCTTACTGATTCTACCAATATTTTTTTAGAGGTCAAAAACCTAGGTTTTCTATTTTTTAATCAGTGAGAAAAGATGTAGAAAGCCCCTATTGCAAATCAGGGAAATGGAAGAAAATTCAACTCAATTCTTTTAAACTAATTAATTGTGATTAACAAATATGAATTAGAGCCAAGGATTATTAGCTGGCTTTCAGTGTGTAAAACAGCAACACACTGAAAATTTTGAAATGTATAGTTTGGAATCATATTTTTGAAGAAAAAGCTATATGTATGACTAAAATTGTGCCAAAATTTACCTTGTATTTAATCAACAACCTTTTATAAAAGTGAATAATTGAAATTCATTCAAAAATTGTCATTCAATTTCAGTTGTATGAAACGTTTTTACGTTTTTTCAGTCTCATTTATTTAGTTATTTATTTGTTTGTTTCTATTTTGAAAGTAGAAAACTTACTGTGTTGCTCATAGTAGCTCTTTAAAAACTTTTTGATTTTCTCTAAGGTCACAAATCAAACTAATGATCTCTTTATTCTTAGCAAAGAATTAAATCCCTATTTGAGAAAAGTTGTATTTCAATATTTATCCTATCAATTTTACTATTTTCCACCTCAATATTTCTAAATCAATTTGTTCTCTGCTGTTTGCATTTTTTAAAAGAAATAGCTTTATTGCCATTTTTTTCTGACCAGAAAAGGAAGGGAACAAAGTTATTAACAGTTGTATTATTTTATCATGGTGGACAAACCGGGCTTGATACCAATACAACACTCTGAAAGAAAACACAGGGCACATACATTGGAGTCATCCCATGCTGTGAGAGGGAGGGCTGGGGTCTTTACCCACCAATGCCAGTCAGTCATTGATAGAGCACTGTTCCAGGTGTCACTAATTCCCTAGCAGATCCAGACTGCTGCATACATGGGAAGACTGGTCCCCAGTGGCCAGTGAACACTTCCAGACAAACAGATGCAAGTACTAGCAGTTAAATATCAGAGATGATCTTTTTCTATAATCTGAGGGGAATTCCACTTTAATAACCTCCCCAAGTCTTCCCCCTTGTCTGATCATATCATCTCATAACTACAAAAAATTAGTTCTTATTAGCTGCCTTTAAAACCTCCTGCAGGCTTCACAGTTTGACTTCTGATAAGTACTACTTTCTTAAAAAGATTCTAGATCTCTAAAGGAAACATAAAGGAAGAAAACTACATTTAAAAATAGACCTAGATAGCAAAAACAATACTAGGCAATAAAAACAAAATGGGAGGTATCAACTTACCAGACTTCAAAC
>NW_012147189.1:584977-589845 GCF_000956105.1 Propithecus coquereli | reverse complement strand
TATTGAAAATATAGAAATATACAAGTATGCATTAATTTAAAGGATCAACATTTTAGAATATGTCAAAGTAAAAAGGTCAGTCAAAATTAATATTGAATAAGAACTTGACATAATTGCCTCATAAAATGATGATTGACAGCCAAGAGTGATATATACATCTTTGATAACATCTTTAATTAGAATGTATTTCACATCAGTTAAATATCAATGGGAGGGATATCTATTTCTGCAATTGCAAGTACTACATTAATGCAAGCTTTCAAATTATTGCTATGTAATTCCCAGTCTGGAAATAGTGTTAAGCATTGACAGATTTTGAATGGTAGGATATTATTCACTTTATAAAATCATCATAATTACTTAAAGAATCACTATAATGCAAACAAAAGAATGCACCTCTAGGTGAGCTGCATTGTAGCTCCATTTCAACCCTACCAACTGTAAGACCTTCGAGTGCAACTGGATTTCAGTTTTCTCATTTGTAAATAATCTAGGCATCTTTCAGCTGCTGGAGTCTTTAAAATTATAAACACACAGATTATTTAATTAATTGAAGTGAGAAGTTAAATAAAATGTCCTTCTAAGTTACGGAGGAATTATAGGAACAAAAAAAAAATGAGTAATGCAGATAAGTGATCTTGATAATTGTCAGGCATATCTATTAAGCTGTATTGACATAACTAGGTGATAGTTTTACACATCACTAAAACTTTCTGAATCAGTTTTCTCATCTAGAAAATTTTATTTTAATTTTCTATTAATCTCGAAAGTTTCTTATAGTACCTATGATTTTATAATTAATTGAGACAAAGACAAAAATTGTAGATCTTTGCCATATTCTTATGTCTTATTCATAATTCCTTATTTATGAAGAGTATAATACAATGCCTCACATTTTTTAATGCCATGGTACATGTAGAAAATTATCAAAATAGAATTTGGGTATATCTATAAGAGGTGTAGAATAAAACAGATTTTATTTTCCCATATTACATAATTATGATAATGAAAATAAAATGCAGTTAAGTCTAAATATTAATTTTATAAGGTATATTTATAAAAAATATATAATTTTAACATTTTTTAGAAAAATCTTAATATTTGTTCCATAATTCTTTTAATGTTTGGGATTGAGCCTAATGTACCTACATACATCTTCTTATCAAGATTCTTCATTATTTAAATCTTGAGTGATGAAAACTTTATTCACACTAAAAGGTGATGCCACTGAGTTTTCAACCACTCCAAATGTCTGCATGTCTGAGACGGTCTAAGAGTTAAAATCCTTTTTTTAAAATTAAATAGCTCTTTTCTTTCATTGACAAATATAGTGTTTAAAAAAATGTTTTTTATAATACAAACTAATATCTACTTCTCTGAAACAAAAGATTTCCAAATAATATACTTAATTTTGTAATATATCACGATTTTTTTCACAGTCACCTGAGTTCTTGAACAACAATAAATGAAAACATCAACTACAAAGGACAAAAATATCTGGTATGTGTGACAGGACAGAAATTTGAAGCTGTTACCTGCAAATATTCCCACAGGACCGTCATTCCTCTAAACTCCACACACGTGCGCATGCACAAATGTTGAGCCACGTGTCATTCTCTTTAGGCATGTGGAAGACAAAATCCTCTGGCAGCTGGTTAGGCTCTATGAGAGTTAGCCTTTAAGACAGTCTTCCAATGATTCTACCTCCTTATAGTCCTTTTAATCCTCCCTGTAATCCTTCTCATTGAGGGTGGGGTGGACTCAGTGACTCAATTTTATTAAGTTGAATAAAGCAGAAATGGTGATATGTCAGTGTCTATGTCATAAAAGACAGTGTGGCATCACTCAAATGCATGTATGCCCTCTCTCAAAGCACTTGCTCTGGGGAAAGCCCTATCTATCTGGGGAGAAACTGAAACCTCTTGCCAACAGTGAGGTGTGTTGCTCCATGCATTAATATAGATGTGTTTGCAGACAGGATTTGTCTTAGCAGTTTTTCAGAGCTTTGCCCGGAAGGAATATGTGAACGTGTTGGTTTGCATTTCAAATGCTGTTACACTCGGAAGGGGGTCTCTGAAAGACAGTAGCGGCTGTATCCCACAAGGCACCGCGTTTATCAGACCTAAAGGTTTGGATTTGCTTTGTAAAGCAAAGTGAATCTGTTAAAAACTACAGGATGAGAGCTGACAATGGAGTGCCCCCTGGAACAGACAGCTGCCCGAATGGCTAAAAGAAGCTCTTGTTTTAACACTCTAGACTACCTGTCTCCATTCACAATAACCTAATAAATATGGAGCCAACATCTCTCTGTTTAACCCCTCTGTTAAGTGATAAACTTACCTTAGAAGTTAATCTTTGAAAGATTTTGTAACCATTTGTTCATATAGATAGAATTAGTTAAAGGATCTGTAGAAGCCTTTTGAAAATCTGTTAACCTGAGAGGAAATACCTGTTGTTATGTAAATCTGTTACCCCTGGCAGTTATTCACTATTCCCTATAAGTTACCATGTAAGACCTCATTCAGGGCTTTTTTGAGACCCACAGAGAAGGTCTAGGCCCCCTGAGATCCCGCTTTGCCTATAATCTTCATAAACTTATAAAACTATATCTTTGTCTCTGTGTATTCTTTTATTTCTTTTATTTTCCATTTTTCTCTATTATTTTCTTATCCCTTGCAACTCTATCAAAGGGACCCGGTTTTCTGCTGGGAGCTTAGCTACCTCCCTGCAGAGGTGACCGAGTTTAGAAGCTAATTCTTCCAGCCTCATCAAGACTTCCGACAACTTGATTGCAACTTCATGAGAGATCTTGAACCAGAACCACTCAACTAAGATGTTCCTGGATTCATGCCACTCAGAACCTATGTGACATAATAAAAGTTTGCTACACTAAGTTGCTACATTTTGAGGCACTTTCTTATGTAGCAACCGACAACCAATGCAGGCTCCCTGTTCCCAGTTGGCAGGAACAGGCTTGTTCATTTAACATTGTATAGATGTTAAAGAATCTCTTTACACTCAGCATACTGGGCCAGAACAGTGGTTATCAAATACATTGCCTCATGCTCACCAGCTATGGGGGGAACACAGCATCTTTGTACAGGATGCACTCCAAGAAGTCTCAGACATGGCTACTTATGGGCAGAAACAACCAGCCTGAAGCTTCAATTCACCCCATGCACCATCCGGCCATTCTGAGGACTCAAGAGTAGATAATGTACAATTTGGAAAACAATGACCAAAGGTCAACTGTTTTCTGAGAATATGTCTCTCTGTGTATTCAAACTCCAGAATGTGTTACAGAAATACCAGACTCACCCTAAAGCAGGGGTCCTTCAGTTTATACTTTTACAAACACCTGCAGAACCTATAAAATATTAGAGTTTATTCCAAAAAATTCTGTATGGGCGCATACATACAAAATATATTATTTGAAAGAGTTTGAATAACTCCTACAACCCACCCATAAACTACACATACCAGACATTAAAATTGTAGGCTATAAATTAATTTAGAAAAAATATTTATTCTATTGTTATATACAACTAAAGTTTCTCTGTGAATTATGATTCTTATTGGCATAGCTATTCAAAGTTGAGGACTATTTTTACTTTATTTTCAAGTGAGAATGAAAAGAAATTATTCAAACTATTCAACTGAAACAAATGCATAGAATTTACAAGGTGAATCATTTTATGAAAGCATGCAAAAATATAATTCATATACCTGCATTGAAAGATAATTACAGCCATAAAATATTTTGTTATTAAGAATTCATATTGACACAAAATTTAATAATATTCTTTTATTAAACAAACTTCTCAGGCTATTTATATTTTAAATCCATCAATATTTTCAAGTACATGAATTTTGAAATGCTTTTGAGTTTTAAAAACTCTTCATATGCAATTTTTCAATGCATAAAGTCATCCTCTAATGGTTTTGTTGAGAAAATATGGTATACATATATATTAAGATGAATCGTATCTGTGTGCTAATATTTTATTTCATATTTGTCCTCTAGAAAGCATGAGTTTGTTTTTTTGTCTGTTTTGTTTTGAGTTAGTAAATTATACTTGCCCTATTAGTATTATAAGATTTGATTACATAAACATTATTTATAAAAAATCATTATTATAAAATGCAAGTGTTGTGATAATATTTAAACCCATTAATTTATTTGATAATTTGGCATGATTGTGTTGTGGCTCAGTGGTAAGTCATAGTCTTCCCTCTGCATCACAGAGGATGTAGGGAGAAGTTGGCATTCAGTAAAATATTCACAGTAGAGGTCGATGCAAGTAGCACATACTCTAGTTGAGGCATAAAATTATCTTGGCCAGGCTAACTCAGTAGCAATTCAACCTTCTTTCTCTATCATTATTCACAATTAAAGTAGATACTAGAGCTGAGATGAGGACATCCTGATACTCATTTGCAGGTAATAGTGACTCCAGCTATCAATTTATATTGGGGTTAAATCATAAAGTCATACAGTAAGACTAGAGAGAGTAAGGCAGGAGAGCTGGTCCTTCATCTGGGCTTCAGTATTGGCTTACTTAGAGAAGAAGAAGAGGAAATATAGAGGCAGGAACATGAGAAAATCTATTCCTGTAAGAAACTTTGACCTAAAGACAATAGAACACACGTTGGTCCTCACTGTGAACCACTTTGCTCAGTCTTGATTAGAAATGAAAAACAGTTGGGAGAAAGGCAGGAGACTGGAAATCATGACTCAACTGAGGCTTTCCAAATCACAGAGAGCCAGAGCAAGGGTCCTCAGGCTGTTGATTAGAATTGTTGCATTTATTAAGATTGCCTCAGAAATTGGTAGGAGGCATGAATTGACCTAGGTATGCACAGTGGGG
>NW_012147189.1:582774-583876 GCF_000956105.1 Propithecus coquereli | reverse complement strand
TTGAGAAAAGACAAAGAATAGATAAGAATCCACCTTATATGCAGAATATTTTGCATTCTGTCAACTATGTGAGTAGTTGGGGTATGTAGAAAGGATCTGGGGCTGGAGTTTGGAGAGATAGAACTAACTTTTCAGTAAAGACTGAATAACAGATGAATCACTTCTAGTTGCTCAGGGGCCAGAGCCCTCACCTTATGATAATGCTGGTATGGTGATAAAAATCACAAGCAAATGAAGAAAATAGTGTTTAGAAGCAGAGTTTCTTCTGCAGTCTATCAAAAAGCAGCGACCTTGGTGGGAAGGAGAGAAGCTTTGTGCAACCAAGGATGAAATGAAAGCCTAGGCACTCAAAAGGTTTGGGAGTTACACCACATCCCTACTGCTTCTACCAATGTTTTATTCAAATCTAGTGCCAATAAATCAGTAATTTGCATATCCATATGGTCTCACATACTCTACCCAGTAACAATGTAATATAAAAATTTGAATTTCAATATTGCAAAATGTTGAGAATGTATGCTTATGAGAATGTGCTGTAGCAGTGTAAAAACTGAAAATCGGTTTGGAATGGAACCAAATTTATGGACATGCTAAATTTCATAAATAAATTTAAGGCTCCTATTAATTCAACAAGCTTCTTTCTCCAACTTTTTCATGAGGTGGCTCTTATGGTAGGAAATGAGAAGTCTGAAGTCACACTGCCAAAAACATTTGATAAAATGCACAGAATATAATTGAAGGATCTAAAATTCATATAAATCTTGTCTCTACTGTACATATTCATGTTAATTTTAAATTAGCATCTTGGCAAAATTTTTCTGGTTGTTGTTGGTAATAATTCTTTCTTTTTGAAAATTTAACTCATATATCTGGAATGACAAGGCAAATTTTAAAAATCTTATTAGTCTCTTACTATTCTCAAATAGTCAGCAGATGCCTTTTTTTATGAGGAGATATCATCCCATAGTCTTAATATTACTAAATTATACTAATGCAGATTTTAAACAAAATAACTGTAGTAGTATTTTAAATGAAAAAGATTTATTAAATTCTAAAACTTTCTTTTCACTTAATATTTTCAAGTATTACGAAAACAATAATT
>NW_012147189.1:579411-581089 GCF_000956105.1 Propithecus coquereli | reverse complement strand
ATCAAAAAGTGGGCAAAGGACATGAACAGAAACTTTTCAAAAGAAGATAGGCTAATGACCAATAAACATATGAAAAATGTCCAACATCTCTAATCATCAGGGAAATGCAAATCAAACCCACAATGAGATATCACTTATCTCCAGTGAGAATGGCCTTTATCAAAAAGTCCCAAAACAATAAATGTTGGCATGAATGTGGAGAGATAGAAACATTCATACACTGCTGGTGGGACTGCAAACTAGTACAACCTCTGTGGAAAGCAATATGTAGATAACTCAAAGAGCTACAAGTAAAACTACCATTTGATCCAGAATCCCATTATTGGGCATCTACCGAAAAGAACAAAAGACATTCTATAAAAAAGACATTTGCACTAGAATATAGCAGCACAATTCACAATTGCAAAGATGTGGAATCAACCCAAGTGCCTATCAATACCTGAGTGGATTAATAAAATGTGGTATGTGTATACCATCGATTTATACTCAGCCACAAAAAACAATGGTGATCTAGCACCTTTTGTATTATCCTGGATACAGCTGGAGCCCATTCTACTAAGTGAAGTATCACAAGAATGGAAAAACAAGCACCACATGTACTCATCATCAAATTGGTATTACCTGATCAACCCTTAAGTGCACTTAATGTAATAACATTCATCGGGTGTCGGGCAGATGGGAGGGGGCTGAAGGGGATGGGTATATACACAGCTAATGGGTGCAGTGTGCACAGTCTGGGGGTTGGACGCACTTGAATCTCTGACTTGGGTGGGGCAAAAGCAATATACATAACCTAAACATGCGTATCCATGTAATATGCTGAAATTAAAAAAAATTAAAAATAAAAAAACAGTAAGGGTAGACTTTATTCAGTAATACTATTGCAATAGAGAAGAAAATCCTGAACTAAATTCAACTTCCCTCAGGCAAAATGTAGGGGACTTTTCTATGCTAAGGAAAAGGTGCTGAGGGGTGTTAAGAGGTATTAGTCCATGTGGCTAGGTCACTTGGATTTGTTAACTGATAGTTAACCTGGAGGAGAAACAAACTTTTCCTATATTTATAAGAGCAATGGTGCAGGTTGAAGTAAGTTAGGTCCTTATACTTCCACAGCAACTGAATGCCTTGGATAACTCCTTGAGGAAATGGCAAAGCAAAATGATGACCAGGACCTTCACATATGTCTGAGAATGTTGTTACAATTAAAGTCTCTCTACTGTCTGCTGGCTTGCAAAAAAATGGCCTACAAGGATGATTGAAATCCATTTTTCCCTCCACTTTCCAAACAATGAGCCCTAGCCCATTACATTTGCCCTGAAGGAGGTAGCGCTTCATCTAATTGTCTTTCCAGAGAGCTCACCTGCTCTTAATTGGCACAAGGGTTCATTCCGTGCTATCCTTGTGTCCTAGTGATAACCAATATAATGGATTCAACAAATGCTCACTAGATGTTGACATCATATCATTAGCCTGGCATACACTCAGAGTTTAAAAATAAATAGTACAAATCTCACTATGCCATCAAGTAACTCATAGTCTAATTTAAACGTTGATATATGCAAAGAACTATATTATCAGTGTACAGAGGAAAGAAAGGAGAAAATCTGATATACATTTGGGCTTTTCGATTTTCATGAAAGTAAATATTTTGATAGCTTGCATCTTCTGGTATATACCA
>NW_012147189.1:576300-577947 GCF_000956105.1 Propithecus coquereli | reverse complement strand
GACCAACAGTTAAAGTCTCTTTGCAAAACAGGAATGCCCACATCTAAAACAATTTTTTAATACAAAAACTATTGGTAAATATCTTTCAGAAAGAAATGCATTTAATTTTGACTTTAAACATTGAAAACTAAGATTATGGTCATAGACAATTTTTATTCTCACATAATGCAAATAAAACTTAAACTAATGCTTATTTGGTATGTACTCAAGACACCTAAATGACATTTGAGCATCTATCCAAAAAGAACTCAAAAAGTAACAATGTTATCTATTAACTTCTGCCTTTCAACGATCAATACATTGTTCTACTACTGACCCATAGTATATAATCATAAAAGTAATAGTAAAAGAAAATAAAATATAACACCTCCATGTCACTGTATTCTCATAATCATGTCAAAAGCAGATGTATAAACTTTTCAAATGTGTCCCAGAAGACATTCACGCATGTGTCTACCACCGTGCTTGTTAGTAATTACAATGTACACAGCTTTCTGGACTCTAAATGTACTTATGTATACTGAGCCTCAGAAAGATAGAAAGGGCTATTTTCTCTAATTCTGTGAAAGATGCTACCTAGCACTATGAAGTATATAGCTTGAGCAGCCTTAAGCGGTCCTGCATTTTCTTATCTGATTTCAAAGTTATTATAAAGCTGAAGATGATCAGTGCACAAAGAGACAGGTTACTGCTGTCTAAGTGCTTACAAATCTGCATAGTTAGATGATAGGAAAAGCAAATAATATTCATTTAAAATCTATACTTCACCAAATGCTTCATGGGTATTATTTTATTTAATCTGTACAACATAAAGATAAGGAAACTGGAATTCCCACAAGGGTAATAAAAGTTGGGTATGCTTCAAAGTTAGGTTTGTCTATCTCTAAAATCATATTTGTACTATGTCTTAATTTTTTAAATAAAGTCTTGAGTTAGTACTAACAAAATGAAAAGTTGGCCAAGTGGCTAAAACCCCATGCATGTTTTAAGACATAATGGTGTGATTTCTCCTCCTCCAATACAACGAATTGTTCCAGGGGCAACGTACCAGATGATAGGACCTTGGATGTCAGGATAACATGTCTGCCTATTGGACTTTAAATGTGTTTTCATCATCACAGATACATATGAATATCACTGATTTTAATTTAGATATACAATTAAGGACCCTGGCTGAGACTTCCATATTCAGAATCTCTAGAAATAAGGCCTTAATTTACATATTATGGGCAAAATAAACAAAAAACAAAACCTAGTGATAATCTGGGAAGGGAATCTGATACTACATGTCAATAAAAATATAACATAACCAAGGGATTGGCATAATAAAGGAGTAAATGGCAAAGATATTCTGGTGGTAATTGTCTAAAATGTCTTTAAATAAAAAGACTGAAATCAGAGATAGTGTGTAACCCAATCATAAGGTCTGTAAGAATGGAAAAGATAGTTTTATTTTTCACTCTCACACATACCTGAACTTGCTCTCAGATCCCCAAAGATGACAGTGGTAAGAAAGTTGTAACTAAATATGCAGAATTTATACTGGGACTGCACATCCTTTCAGAATCAATTTTGGTCAACCACCCTACACCACAGAGATCTAAAAATTATTTTCACTTTTCCTTCTTGAGCAGTTATTCTGTGGTA
>NW_012147189.1:574970-576250 GCF_000956105.1 Propithecus coquereli | reverse complement strand
TTAGTGTGATTACTAAAATAAATATTTTTCACTTTGTATAAATACTTGACAGAGTGTGTGCCCTTGGGAACATAAAATCTCATGCTCTAATTCCCACACTACACAATTTTTAACTTTAATGAAAAGGAATGGAATCAAGCTGAGCAAGGACTTCATTGTAGCCTTAAGTTGATTAAGTATTAAGAATATTTTGGAAACATTTAGAGCAAAGAACAGAAAAAAAAAATCTCTCTTGATTAACAAGACGTACAAGTAAAAAATAACAAGTATGAGGTTGCAAATATTGGGTAACACTGTCCTAGACTAATTGTCATATATAGTTTTTATTGAGTAACAATGACTTTGGGCATGAGCCTAAATGATTAAGAAGATGTTGATATTATGTAAACCATAGATTTAAAAAAGCCACGCTGAAAAACTTGAAAACAGTATGGAAGACATGTAGTCACTTTACTTATAATAAAGAGTAGGATCTGAGCTGAGTCAAGGATGATTAGGAAGTCAATAGGACCCTCACCATACCATAAACTCCATGAGTGAGAGATGGCTTGACCTTGTCAACAGGCATATCTCAGCCCACAGTGGGTAGGGTTTGGCACCTAGTGGGCCTCAATGAATATTGACCTAATGAATGTATAAATGTTATTTTTTCCTAAGCATGATTTTATAATTATTATTTTACAGTTTTGATCCTATCAATTCATTAATTTTTATTATGTTACTGAGCAAACAGGATTGCTCATTGATTGATTTTATAGGCTTTCAGGCAAGGGTCCCTGGAGAACATGAAGGACATTTTGAGTCACTGTGATTTGTTTTTGTTAGTAAGTACAGCCATCTGGGGCATTGGCAGTTTTGGCTCTACTGCTCTTGAACAGGTACATGCATGGAATATAGTTCTGGAAAGCAGTACACAAGACAACACAGACTGGTTACTGAATTGGGATTTCCTTGCAGAGCATCTGTAGGAATGGCAGCACTTCAAGGAGTGACAAAGTAAACATGGCAGTGCCCATTAATCTGCTATTTCTTCTGCCAGACAGTATGTCTGGAGGATGGATACCTGCTGTCAGAATATGGGTTAGCTCCAAAACAACTGAAAGTTTTTACTAGTTCAATCAAAGGCTCCAGAAATGTGTAGGATATGTAAAGCAAAGGGAATCTTCATATTATTACCTTAAAGCAGGACTTAAAGAAGCAGATTAATCTATTGTCAACCTTTTGCTAATGTTAGTAATTATATATTATTGAAATTTTGCCATTAGAATTTAGGAGTTCAG
>NW_012147189.1:571225-573189 GCF_000956105.1 Propithecus coquereli | reverse complement strand
TGTAGTAGTATTTTAAATGAAAAAGATTTATTAAATTCTAAAACTTTCTTTTCACTTAATATTTTCAAGTATTACGAAAACAATAATTTTATTCTGAAGTTGTGACAGATAGGTGAGAAACTAAAAATACCTGCTAAATGAACTAAATTATAAACTACAATATTTTCATGTTAAGTAAAATTGTGAAATTGCCCCTCTTATCATGTTTTAAATGTTAATATAACATTTTTCATTTCTCCATAAACAATTAAAACTCAACCTTAAGTTCGATAATCTTAACTATAAACATTACCCCCATGCCCAGCAAAGAAGCTACAACTAGGTAGAGATGGAAACTTTCGAAATTGCCCTCTGTTACATAACACACTTGTATTTAAAATGTATTCAAGTAGCAAAAAACACTTTTTTTTTTTTTTATAATTTGCTATGTTTATGTCATAGTCAGTATGTGGTAAACGACAACAGCACAAGCATACTCTTTGAATGATGCAGGAGCTGACAGTACTTTCTTGTGCTCATTACTTTGATACAAACTACCCACTTGTTTGCCCGACATGGATTGAACCATATCCAAGAGAAACAAAGCTGGACACCAGTTAAAAGAGTAAGGATATCAATCCCTGACCCTGCCAGGGAGAACAGTGCTGGTCTCAAATCACCCCATGGGGTGCCCAAGCTGGATCAATGTCTCTCCATCTCAGAATTTGTGAATTGTATACATTCACTTCTTATTAGCATTGACTCTCAGGATTTGCCCTGCTTTCCTGGAGTCACCAGGCAAGCGGCACCTGCGAGGGCTGGCCGATAGGGAGTTGACAGTTCTAGTACCCCTCAGTCCACTGTAAGCGAAGGTCCCATTCCCTGAAGATGCCTCTGGGTGGTGGTTAAATTGTCTCACTCTGCAGCCATGGGTAAGGAAGGCGAAGGGGAGAATGAAGCAATATGGCGCCTACAGGTCAGCTGGGGTCTGTGGGGGGGGGAGGTGCCCCTAGGGAGCTGGGAGCCTGGTGCCCTATCCACAGGAAGCTCACCGCTCACTGGTGGCAGCCGTCTCTGGGCTGGTGTTAGCAGGTCTCTCCAACTGCTCAGGAGCCCACCAGCAGTCCGAAATGCAAGAGAGGGGAAATCTAACTGCTCCACTTACCCTTGTCGCTGGTCTCCAAGCCTCTTCGGGACCTTTCTCCTTCCAGTTCTCTTCCGCAACTTCTTCCCGTGGAGTCTCCTGTAGTTTCAGGCACCCTTCCTTCCGACCTTCATCCAATCTATGTTTGTCTGCCTGTTTATTTTTTTCACTTTCTCCTAAAGTCTATCTTTCTTGCAGAGACACTCTGGCTGACGGTTTTTCCCGTCCGACATCTTGCCCCTAGCACTGAGGAAGGAAATACCAGAGGACGTAAACGGCTGAAAAATCATGCCATGCTTATGGGTCGGCAGAGTCAACATTGTTAAAATCTCTATACTACCCAAAGTGATCTACAGATTCAATACAATCTCTATTAAAATATAACATCATTTTTTGCAGATCTGGAAAAAATAATCCTATGTTTCGTATGGAACCAGAGAAGACCCTGTATAGCAAAGGCAATATTAAGCAAAAAGCTTCTGCACAGCCAAGGAAACTATCACGAGAGCAAACAGACAACCTGCAGAATGGAAGAAAATATTTACATCTTACATATTCGATAAAAGGCTGAGAACTAGAATCTATATAGAACTCAGGAAAATCAGCAAGAAAAAATGAAACAACCCTATCAAAAAGTGGGCAAAGGACATGAACAGAAACTTTTCAAAAGAAGATAGGCTAATGACCAATAAACATATGAAAAATGTCCAACATCTCTAATCATCAGGGAAATGCAAATCAAACCCACAATGAGATATCACTTATCTCCAGTGAGAATGGCCTTTATCAAAAAGTCCCAAAACAATAAATGTTGGCATGAATGTGGAGAGATAGAAACATT
>NW_012147189.1:566979-567516 GCF_000956105.1 Propithecus coquereli | reverse complement strand
ACTCTAGATCCTGACCTTCCTTTTCTTTAAATATTTACTTTAAAAACAAACAAGCAAACAAAAAACTTACAAATTCTTTCTCTGCCCCTTTCAAAAGTATGTAAATCTATTCAAAAGCCTTTTGACAGTTTTACAATTCAAGAATGTTTTCCTTACAGACCTGGGAGAAACCCCTTTAAAATATTGTCATCAAGAAAGTTATCACCCCTATCATCTAGTTATCTAGAAGGATAGGTGCCTAACATTAGTGGGCACTTTGCTCCAAATTATAAAGCTACCTCTTGTTACAAAGGTACAGAGAATGTTTACTTTTCCTTTGGTTAAGTGATGTATACATATACACAATGGAATACTATCAAGCCTTAAAAAAAGAATGAAATCCTCTCATTTGCGGCAATATGGATAGAACTGGAGGACATCATGTTAAGTGAAATAAGCCAGGGTTAGACACTGTACCTTCTAGTCATATGTGGAAGCTAAAAATAATTTATCTCATAGAAGGAAAAAGTAGAGCAGAGGATTCTAGAGACTGGGAAG
>NW_012147189.1:565560-566929 GCF_000956105.1 Propithecus coquereli | reverse complement strand
TCTTAAGTGCAGATCACTAATAAACTTGTTGAAACAGAACAGACATTTCAGACCAGTTCATTCCATCACTACTATGCACTCAGTTGTTCTTAGTAATACATATTTAGGACCTTCTTCAATTCCGTTCAATCAAAAGAACCTATAAGATCATAAGATTTATGACTCTGACTAGTTGTTTTATAAAATTACTGTTTTGAGACTGGGTAAAATGGAATGTATAGGTTTTTTTTTTTTGAAAACAAAGTTAATACGTAAATAAAATATCTAATTATTTCCTTGACTCCATATGTTTTTTCTGAGTCACATAAGAAATCTATAGAAAAAATAAATTACAGATATTTTATTTTTTATCCATTGCTATCTGTTTATTTCAGCATTTTAGACTGATATGGATGTGAAATGAATAATCCAGTTCCCATTTCATCCTTTCTTCCAACATTGAATATAGCTTTGGCCAATTAAGATATATTAAAAATCCAGAACTAAAACAAAAAAGAACTGAATCCTTATTCTCAATATATGTTTCTTCTCACCAGAAAGACAAACAAGCAAGTCAAGCTAAATGGCAGTCTTGGTTCATGAATAAATTCATGCCCATTTAATTAGATCAGAAGGCAATATGGTTAAGATAGGATGCATTCTCATTTTGCCCATGTGCAAAGCAGGTAAAATTGGATTATTTTAAATGGTATGTGTTTGAACAATGTTTTATTTCCTCAGACTTTGAGGCAATTATCTTGAAAACCTTCTAAATAGACATTTAGTACCATTCAAGAGAAAACTTTCAAATCTATCTTTTCTCTGTGGAAATAGCTGTCCTCATATTTAATGCTCGGAAGTGTCAGGCTTTCCAAACGCTTCCTTATGTTGATCAATTTCTTTGCTGCTGAAGAAGTACAATATTACAGAAGTGGGAACCCATAGGGCATTTGGAGTTTAGAAGATATCAAGGAACTTCGCAAAAATATGTGCTTTTTTCCTTTAATTTTGATATCTATCCTCACTGCAAAGTAAATTGACTCAATATATTTCTGCTTTTATGCTTTTACTATCACAAATATTATTTGACAAGGGTCATCTGATCCACATAAGCTTTCTGAGTACACTTAGGTGGCTCTCGAAAGTTTTATTTGAATCAGAAAATTGTTATTTCCATGAATAAACTAGAAGTCAAATGTTGTTGTAGAAGATAAATTTGATTCCACAAGTTTGTTTCCAATGAGGCAAGTTTCTTCAGTGAAAGCAAAAATAAGTCATTACTGTCCATATCCAACTTTTAGTTCAGAAAGTCACCTTTGGATTCAAATATGTTTATGATACTTTTGCAAACATAAGATTAAAAAAAGAAGACTAATTCTCCCAAATCTAA
>NW_012147189.1:552364-553580 GCF_000956105.1 Propithecus coquereli | reverse complement strand
TGTGATTTATTCACTACCTTTACTGGGAGGGTACCCACAAGGAAGTATAAAGAAGGCCGGTAATCAAGTGTAATCTTTATGTCAATCGGATCTCTGGGAAAACACATTAACAATAATTGCTCCGAGAAAGAGATCTTATTTACAGAACGCCCTTAGTAGCATATACTTGTCTGAAGGTATGGGGAACAGTTGTCTTGGTTTGCCCAGAAATGTTTTCATCTTAGCACTGTAAGTCTAAAATATGCCTCACTGAGATTCAAAATGCCCTAGTCTTAGGGAAGGGTGGAGAGGGTTGGGGAGAAAGTACAAAACCCATACAGTAACCCAAAAATTCAGGGCTAAAGCAATACTTTTTTTAGTATCCAATGGATATGGCATGTATTATCCACCTTCCACAGTCGCTATTGCTGTTTTGTTCCATAAAAGCTGATGTCGGCAATTATAATTTGTGGCTCATAACAATGAATCATTAATGTTGCATCTCATTGAGTAATCAGACTTAAATGCATAAATTAAGTGCATTATAATCTTGAATGTTAATAGTCCTTTGACATTGCCTATAGATAAAATGTTATTCTATAAAGACAGTACTATTTTAATAATTTTAATATTGTCAGCATGTTTTATAAGAGTTGAAAATGAAAACCATTAAAATACCAATGCCAGCACAACATCACCATAATTATCACCATAATCACCATATATAAAGGCTAAATAAGTTTTCTACTTCAATGATAGGTAGAAGGTTTCATGCAACTGAATTTGGGAGATAATTAACCAAGACAGAGCATATTGCAAAATATGCAGAAAGGAATTTGGGATTGGGTAGGCGGAGAAGTAGGTGGGGAAGTACACATATATACTGAATCTCACAAGTCTAATATGAGAAAGATACCAACTTCTAAATCAGCACAGGTTTTTGTCTGCCAGACACCAATGTTCAGTCACAAATAATATCAGCTGAAGTAATCTGGATGTACCACATGAACAAACATTACCACACTGCTTCCTTAATTCCTTTATTAATCTGAGTAAAGAGGTTGCAAATGTACTTGAAGAAAGGGGATATTTTGATAAGAAGTGTGTTACAATGTATAGCTGATGTGTCAGACCATTTTAATGATCATGCTTTCTATAGTTTATCAGGCAGTGTGTTAAGTCACAAGAACAACAAAACTTCCCCTAGCTCTGGCATATTTTGGTTTCAAAAATGCAG
>NW_012147189.1:550786-552314 GCF_000956105.1 Propithecus coquereli | reverse complement strand
TCCTTTTATCTTTTAAGCACTTCCTTATTTCCTGATGCTCTAGGTTTATTTTACACTTTCCCCTCCATATCCCTAGCATCAACCATTCCCCCAGGGAGCCTGGGTTTCCTTTACTGGGCGTAGGGTATGTACATTGCTATGAGATTTTGATGCTCTTAGATCCTCTCAGGGATAGAGCTAGGTAATATATGTGTGTGTTATAACCTATGTATGCACACGTTTATAATTGTTTCTGTATTTATCTATCAGAACATGAATATAGCTAAATATGAGTTCATGCTAATATCTGATAGTAATATCACAGATATCATTCTGGTTTTTTCTTTCTTACTTCTCTAACTTCCTTCTTTGAGAGTGAGAAACCTGGCTCTCACCATCCACTATCTGTATGCTTATTTGTTCAATCCCAGCATACATGTAAAGCAGGTTCAGTTTTTTTGTTAATCAGTATGCCCACGAGAAAGACTTGCCACTTAGAATACTATGTTTATGTGCAGTTCCTCTTGCATTTAGTATTGAGCCTTCAATCAAAGCAATGTTTTCCAATATTATTTAGGTCAGTGTTTTCCCACTCCTTTTAGTGCTGTTATGTCATACATATATATAATACAGTTAGATTAATTTGCCCCAGTTAACATTTCTTCCTGGAATCTTTTTACCATCCTGGTTGCTTTCTTTTTAGCATCCATTAAATTTTATTCTTCATGATTTAAATTTCTATAGGTTTTCCCAAACACATAATGTCATGTATTTACCACCCCAATATGACACAAAATAGTTCCTTTACCATCAAATTTGCTCTGAATATCTCAACTATAATCAGCAACTTTCCCTACCTTTAATCCCTGGAAGCCATTAGCCTTTTTTCCATCTCTATAGTTTTGACTTTGCCAGAATGTCACTTAATTTCAATTTCTTATAAAAATACAATTGGCTTCAGAACTGACCTTGTGTCCTGTGACATTATGTATACTAATGTATTAGTTTCTGTGGCTTTTTGGGTAAGTTCCTTAAGATTTTTAATACATATTATCATTCTGTCTGGGAATAAAGTTTTACTTCTCTACTCCCAATATATCCTTTAAGTTTTTGTTCTTGCCTTATTGCACCCTAAGGAGGACATCCAGGACAATCTTGGCTAAAAGGATCCAGTAGTAAGAACATCAGTACCTTGATCCCAAATTGTAGGAGGAAACCATTCAACCTTTCACTGCTAAGTTGCTAAGAAGTTTTTCATGGATGTTCCTTATCAGTTTGAAAAACTTCCTTTCTACTTCTAGTCTGTGGAGAGATTTTTATCACAAATGTTTGTTGAATAAGGGTAGTGTTCTAAAGAGAAAAAACATTGTTTTGCTTAAAAATCATTTTTAATTGGAGAGTTTTTATGTCAAAAGCCTATTTAAAATGTGCATTTGTTTCCTGAGGATCAGATGTTATTCTCCAAACACAATTTCTTACTAAAGAAAACAGCGTTCTTTAAACAAATAGCTTATTCCAGGCCTCAGGCAGAAAATACAAAATGAGTACA
>NW_012147189.1:538783-539816 GCF_000956105.1 Propithecus coquereli | reverse complement strand
CTATTTGTCAAAGGATTAATAACCGGAATATATAAGTAGTTCAAACAACTCAATCGGAAAAAAAGTCAAATATTAAATAATTCTGTTAAAAGTGGGCAAATGATCTAAATAAACATTTCTCCAAAGAAGACATACAAATGGCCAACAGGTAAATGAATAAATGCTCAACATCATTAGTTATCAGAGAATGTAAATCAAAACTACAATGAGATGTCATCTCACCCCAGTTAAAATGGCTTTTATCAAAAATACAGGCAATAATTAATGCTGGTGAGGATGTAGAGAAAGGGAAACACTTGTACATTGTTGGTGAAAATATATCTTAATATAACCACTGTGGATAATAGTATGGTTGTTCCCCAAAATAGAACTACTACATGATGCAGCAATCCCACTGCTAGGTATATGTCCAAAAGGAGGGAATTAGGTATATAAAAATGATACCCTCATGTTTATTGTGGCACTCTTCACAATAGCCAAGATTTGGAATCAACCTAAGTGTCCATCAACAGATGAATGAATAAAAAAAAGGTGGTCCATATACACAGTGGAATATTATATTGTCACAATAAGAATAAAATTCTGCCATGTGCTACAACATGGATGGAACTGGGGAATATTATATTAGGTGAAATAAGAAAAGCACAGAAAAAAGAGTCTCCCATGTTCTCCCTCATATGTGGGAGCTAAATATTAAAAACAATTGATCTCATGGAGACAGAGTAGAATTGTTGAGACCAAACACAAGCACAAGTACTTGCAGAGTGGTTGCAGGTGTTAAAGTAAACAAACCTCAAGTAGAAGATAATTAGAAGGGATAATCCAGGCAAGAATTGGCTTCGAATGGCTTGTCAGCTATCTCTGATATCTTACATGAACTTTGGCTAATTATAATATTATTTACATTGTGGTTTTATAATTTCTCCTGCCTTGAAATTGCCGTGACAGTTCCAAAACAACCATATAAAGTATGAAAATGGGAAGGAACACAATTCTGGGAATTACTACCCAAACTCTTAGTAAAAGCCAACCC
>NW_012147189.1:535875-536566 GCF_000956105.1 Propithecus coquereli | reverse complement strand
ACCTTTGAGCCTCGTTGAATCTTAAATGTAAGATGAAAATAATAATAATATTAACTATACAAATTTGGTGGGATAAGTAGATTATATAATGGAAAAAAACTTGGTACAGAGACTAAAACATAATAATAAATTTTGGTATTTACTTGTGTTTTTTGTTAATTAGACTCCAGTAATGTGAAAATCCCTAATTTGTTCACAAAATATTTCTTTCTTCTGGGAACATTGCAAGATTGCACTTCTCTATTCCATTTCAAGTTTAATGTTACCATGTGACTTGACTAAACAGATAACATATGTAGAAATTTGTACAAGAACTGTGAAAGTGGTGATTTCTTGCATAGTTGGATTGGAATCTTCCCCACTCCAATGACTACAGTGGTCACGGCAGTGTATGGGGACACAAACTCTCTCTTCATCAAACTCCTGAGTGGGCAAGCTGAGCAAAAGCTCAGTAAGCACTGGATATGTAGTATGAGATAAAATCAAAGTTTGTGCTGCTAACCCACTGAGATTCAGGATTTGTTCTTATAATATTACCTAGGCTTAACCGTCTGGCCCAGAAGAAGTGAAATATTAGTTGAAGGGAGCTAGTAAAAAGTCTTTAGTTGTATTTCAGAGAAATCCAAATAGGTTATTGCTGCAAAAAGAGGTTGATTGAAGACCAAATAAAATAGCAAACTAAAGATTTTTG
>NW_012147189.1:532809-533115 GCF_000956105.1 Propithecus coquereli | reverse complement strand
ATCTAGGCAGTAGAGTAATGCAGTAGTTAAATTTCACATGGTCTCATTTTCTGGTTTTCAGGATCTTAGCTAGTTGAGGAAAGAATATAGGAATCATCTTAGACCCCAATATAATTTAATATAATAAACATTTAAGGTTCAGCTCGAGATAGAGTGATATTGTGACTATTATATGTTATTTTGGCCACTGTTACTGTCAAGTTTGGTTTTTGAGAGAGAGAGCTGTTGTCCTGGTTCTTTGGCTCCTTGCTTGGAAGAATCACAAGCAGGGCCAGTGCCACAGAGTGATGACAGACATGAAGCACT
>NW_012147189.1:529968-531329 GCF_000956105.1 Propithecus coquereli | reverse complement strand
AGCAGATACAAAGAATTGTGTACTATAGAGTGGCTGGTGGAGTGTCATTTTCTCTCTTATTAAAAATAAAGTGATATTCTTTGTAAAAAAAAAATTAAGAACCACTAGGAAATGAACTAGAGCTCTAAGTATAAAGGTCAGGGCTTCAGAGTAAAGCTCATATTAATATTTTGGTTTTGGAAGAGTTGACAGCATATTTCAACCTCTCCATCTATGCACCCAAGGAAAATTTGTTATTAAATATGCACAAAGGGCTTTTAAGCAGATATTTCATTCCAGGGAGACTACTGAGGAAATAGACTAGAATCTGAGTATGACCACACCATTTGCCATCCTATCCTCAATTTATAGATCTGAACATTCAAAAAGTAGCAGTAAAGAATAATAACACAATAATATTGAAAGAATAAGATAAAACAACATAACAAATGATTAGGGAAAGGAGAAATATTTGGGACGTGTAAATATCTTTAAAGCAAAATCACATTGCACCCAAAGGCAAAAACATAAGAGAACAAGAAGGATTTCTGGAAATTAATAATGTTTTATATGAGAAATCTGACTTCTGCTTTGGGATATAGAGAGCTTGAAGGAGTGCCTCTCTCACCCTTATAGTGTAAAAGAGCCAGATTAGCCTTTAATTCATTTTTTAAACACATTGGAAAACTGAGGTGAAGAACAAGGAATAGTCCCCAATCTAAGAAAACACAAGCACTTCAGTGAAAGAAGAGATGAGTTCACATACTTTTCAAGGGCAGATATACCAGCCAGCTGTATGAGTCCAGATAGACTAGTTGAGCTGCTTTAAGCCAAGTGTGGTGTAGTGAGCAGTGAGAAGTCCCTGGAGAGCTACAGGGGAAGTCCCCATTCTCTTGTAGTTTGTTTGTTTGTTTGTTTGTTTTTGAACAAATCCAACCAGGCCTTCACAGATAATATCAGATGGATCCCTAAGAAAATTTCTAGTAGGGTTTGGACCTGAGAGAAGAAAACAGCGGCTTTGTGGACAGGGTAAGAAACTACACTCATAGCCTTTTCCTCTATCTTCCCAATATTTCCGCTATATAATTTGTGAAGGGAAGAATAACAATCTCTGTCACCCTTAGCTTTAAACTCACTGCATCTGGAGAAAGGGAACAGGAAGAAAAAAAACACAAACAAAAAAAACTTCATGACGGAGTGACAGGAATAGACATTGGACCCACAAAGACAGCAGGGGAAGGACAAGAGAACAGAGAATGCCATGCTCCTGAAACACACGTATGTGGAGTTTGTCTAAAACTGAGGCTTAATCAGAACAAGAAAGAATGCCTAATCCCTTGGGTTCCTCCTACCCTCAAATGGCCAGGGATTGAATGAGAACT
>NW_012147189.1:528466-529918 GCF_000956105.1 Propithecus coquereli | reverse complement strand
AGGGAAAGCTTACCTTTGGTCATAGGCTTCGAGCTTTTGCATATGCTCCCAGGGTAAAAGTTTCTAATCTCGAGTTTCTGCTTTTGTGGCTTCTTTCCTCTGCTGTTATTGGTACGACCCTTGGCCCTTGACCACATCCCCTTTCTGCCTGTCCTGCCGCCTGCATGTCTAACTGCCTGCCCTGCCATCTCCATGCCCTTATCCCTACCTAACACTATGTCTCTAACACTGTTCGCCCAGGAAAAGTTTGTTTCTTCTAAAAGATATGTATCTACCTATTATTACTGCTGTGAAGAAATAAACTTCTAATTTCCAGAATAGTATTTTGTTTCATTAACTGTTTAACATAACACAGAGAAGGTGAAAGCCCTGGGAATAGCACCCACTACATAGTAACACAGGCTAGGACAACTGAGAGCAACATAGAGTGGACAAAAAGTAACAGACTAGAAATTCAAAGGTGACACTAGAAAGCTTAGCTTTTCCTCCCTGATAAACTGATTTTTAATGAAAGTAACTATGTAAAATTAAACATTGGGTAGCCACCTTACTATGTTCTGTGAGTTTTCAGTTGAGAGAGATGCATGAAGACAAAAACCTGTGAACATCTGGTTCCTGTTGCTTTCTCATTTAGAACCATTCTAATAAATGTAGGCTATAAGTAGAATCTTTTTAAAGAATAAGAACCCAAGGTGATTTCCTGAGGCTTCTTTCTTCTTTCAAAATTATTTTTGTCTTCATATTTTATTGAACTCTAGATCTTGTGCTTAGGTATTTTAGATTTTCAGAATGTAGTCAAATTTATGATTTTCATATCTTGAGAACATCTTTTTAAGGGTTAATACCTCAACTCTCTTTTGGATTCTTTTGTGTGCCACTTGGCTGAAAATCCTAGAGGAAACTTTTACTCCTGCCTTTGACTACAGGATGAGATGACGCTCTAAGCAAGCTCACCTCTACATTGGCAGACTAAGGTCATCCCTTTAGTTCATCACAGTTCGTAGACTCTCCAAGAGAAAGGTGCACTTATTCTTCTCCAGGTCTGTTCATATAAGCTGTTGTCATCCTGCCACACAAACAAAAAGAAGAAAACATTTTAACATTTTCTCTGACTTAAAGTATATATAGTATGGTCTCCTATCTCATTTTATCAATGCTTTATTATCACTCTGTAAGTACCAATTGGATTGCTTCATTAATAATTTGAATGTATTTCATTCTTGATTGTTCATTCTGTTGTACTGCACTTTCTTCTCTTTCTATTTCTTCTCTTTATTTTGATCCTTGATGTTGTTTGTACTTGTGAGCAAATTGGGAGTACATGTATAAAACCTGCATATATTGGATTTCATGGATTTCTCTCATAATGGAAGTAAGAGTTCCACAGAGTTTGTGAGGGTAACAAATAAGTCCTAGGCACTGCAAAGGGATTTTTAAAATAAACCTTAACAA
>NW_012147189.1:525135-526121 GCF_000956105.1 Propithecus coquereli | reverse complement strand
AATAGACATTGGACCCACAAAGACAGCAGGGGAAGGACAAGAGAACAGAGAATGCCATGCTCCTGAAACACACGTATGTGGAGTTTGTCTAAAACTGAGGCTTAATCAGAACAAGAAAGAATGCCTAATCCCTTGGGTTCCTCCTACCCTCAAATGGCCAGGGATTGAATGAGAACTAACGAAAGAAAACTGCTGAGATAGGGATTGAAGAAGAGCATCCGAAGGGACTCTCTCGGAGGCATAACACAAACTGAGTACTTGAAACTCAGAGTCAAGGAGATATTGCTCTGAAAAACTAACTCCCTCCCCAAACACAAGTTACCTCTACAGAAATTTGAAGTGTGGTATTCTGATAGCAGCAATAAACCTCAAATGTAGCCCAGCTCTCCAACCAGTAAAAGACAATGTTGTCTATAAGAATCTCACTGTAAACATCAACACATGAATAGAGTGAAAGAAAAAAAGAGAAAGATGTATTTAATACAATTAAAAATACTAACAAAAATAAAGATGACACTTTATTTTAAAGTATCTATCATGTTTAAAGATAACTGCTAAACTAACATCAGGCAAAGGAGGCTTCATTTCAAAGAATATTATAAGAGATAAAAAACACAATACATCAAAGATGATATAATTATTCCAAACTTGAATGTCACTAAATACGGAGCTCTCCTCCCAAAAAAGGCAGATGTGAACAAAGAAATAGAAAAAGCACAATTATATTTAAAGTGTTCAATACTCCTTTATAAGTAATTAATAGAGTAATTTTTGTGAAAATAAGTGGGGTAAAAAAAACCTTTCAATCAACTAGAGATGATTGCCTTTTATGGAACATTGCACTCAAGAAAAGCAGAATGGGTTTTATTTTTAAGTATATAAGGGACATTTACCAATATTGACCCTATTCTGGACTATAGAAAAGAGCTCAACAAATTTGTAAGATTAGAAATCATACAAATAATGTGCTTGCAACATAAGAGTAT
>NW_012147189.1:522943-524062 GCF_000956105.1 Propithecus coquereli | reverse complement strand
TTCAAAGCCTATTATATTCTATCCTAGATGCTGCTTATATATTAGTGAAAAGAACAATTCTGATAGAGTCTGAATCTAGATGGGGTAGCACATAATAAACAGTTAAATAGATAAATCATATAATTACAAGTAAAAAGACAGATACATGATGATATATTTTCGTAAATATTATGTAGAAAACCAATAGTGTACTGAAATACTAAATAGTAAGGACAAGTGTCTAGATTGCTGGCCAAGTAATGCTTTCCTGAGGAGATGATGCTTAGTTTGAATCATGGTAGATGTAATCTATCTAGTCATATAAAAAATGAAACAAAGCAGGTGAATGGGAAATAAACATTTTCTGTGAGCATGAACTACTTCACATCAGCAGGGAAATAATTAAGGCGAACTTTTAGCAGTTGTCCTTTGTTTCTTCGCACACACACACATGTGCTCCAATAAATCAAGGCCATGATCCAGGAATTCTTCTATTTTCCTGTCCAAACCAAGTTTTCTGCACCTATACTTCAACTTTCCTCTTTTTGTTAGTACAGTTTTATAAAACTAATACATATGTGTAGAAGTCCATATGATATCCCTTTTTCTGGGTGCCTTGGTTCTATTAATATCAGTAATCACCGTGATTTCTGTAAATTCTCACATTATAATTTTTTTCTCTGTTTCCTTAAATATGGATATTAGGCATACCATTGCTTATAGTTTTCTTTAATTATTCCTTACACTCAATATCTCAATTTTCATCTCTATGCATTGCCTTTACATGTCACTCTCTTGATATTCACTTTACTTTTCTTCTCTCCTCTCTTTCCCTCTGCTCTCTTTATTAAAATTATTCTGCCTAAGTTAACTCACCCATGTTCATGATTTCCACTTAACAATTAAGGTTTGATGACATGATTACATTCAAATTATATAAGCATACCAAACTTCTCTCTAATTATCATAAATTTATAGTCACTCACTGACTGGATATTTTCAGTTGCCTCCAATTCAACAATCTCACATTGAATTCAGAATATCTGGCCTCCTGTCCTTAGCATAACAGCCAACATGCTCTTGTATTTTCTGTAGTGATGACTACCACAGACATCACTGTCAATGACATCACTCTCTACT
>NW_012147189.1:521304-521718 GCF_000956105.1 Propithecus coquereli | reverse complement strand
CCAAGAGATAATTTGACTACTGTCTAGAGTTTCACAATTACTAGTATATGCTTTTCTAAAATTGCAAGTATTAAAATTAATCTTTATTCATATATTATCTTATACAGACAAGTTTTTTGATTATTTTATTATTAATGATGGAAAATATAACAGTAGTAACTCATAGCAAGTTTTATTTGAAAGATATTTCAAATATATTTTCTTCCATTTCTTATATTTTGGAAGATATTTTAAGATCATCCATTTCCTGTAAGCATAAGTGTACATCAGAACTATGTAACTCACCCAGTGTCGGGTCCAAAATAATTTAATCAAAACTACTTCTTGTGTTAACAACTCACTTATTCATTCTTTTAATCAATATTTACCAAGTTCCTGTTTTCTTTCAGATATTGTTCTAGACATGAATGATTC
>NW_012147189.1:521010-521254 GCF_000956105.1 Propithecus coquereli | reverse complement strand
CCTACAGTGTACCGTCCCCCATTTTCTTCACAATTTTGGCCAAACTGTGGAAGAGAAACACCTCAGATCCTTCCCTTCCCACCTTCAGCTTCATCTCATGCTGGTTGTACCTACAAGGAGTACTGCAAAAATAGTCCAATGCTTTCTCGAGCCTCTTAGTTCTTAAAAACCCTATTCCATTTTACAGAGCCATTACTTCCACTCCCTCCCTGTCTTAGTCTTACCTTCTCAAATAGCACTTCTT
>NW_012147189.1:518778-519858 GCF_000956105.1 Propithecus coquereli | reverse complement strand
CAGCACTCTATTTTTTTTTATTTCAGAATATTATCAGGGTACAAACAGATGTTTTGGTTCCATAAATTGCATTTGCATAGTTTGAGTCAAAGTTATAAGTGTGCCCATTGCCCAGACAGTGTGTATTGTACCCATTAGCTGTGAATTTTCCCATCCCCTCTCCACTCCCACGTGCTTGATTTTGGTTGAGTTTTACTTCCATATGTGTACATGAGTGTTGATCAATTAGTTCCAATTCAACAGTGAGTACATGTGGTGTTTGCTTTTCCATCCCTGCGATACTTCACTTAGAAGTATGTTCTCCAGTTTCGTCCAGGTTGTTACAAAAGGTATTAGTTCACCACTTTTTTAAATTTCTGAGTAATACTCTATGGTATATATATACCACATTTTATTATTCAACTCATGTATCGACGAGCACTTGCGCTGTTTCCACATCTTTGTGATTGTGAATTATGCTGCAATAAACATTGGAGTACAAGTGTTGTTCTGATAAAATGATTTTTTTTCCTTTGGGTAAATACCAAATAGTGGGATTTCTGGATCAAATGGTAGGTCTACTTTTAGTTCTTTGAGGTATCTCCACACTGCTTTTCATAGAAGTCGAACTAGTTACAGTCACACCAACAGTGTATAAGTGTTCCTTTTTTTCTGCATCCACTCCAGCATCCGTTGTTTGTGGACTTTTTGATAAAAGCCATTCTCACTGGAGTTAGGTGATATCTCATTGTGGTTTTGATTTACATTTCCCTGATGATTAGAGACACTGAGCATTTTTTAATATGTTTATTGGCCATTAGTCTATCTTCTTTTGTAAAGTTTCTGTTCATGTCTTTTGCCCACTTTTTAAAGTAGTTGTTTGATTTTTTTCTTGCTGATTTTCTTGAGTTCTTTGTAGATTCTGGTTATCAGCCTTTTATTGAATGTATAATATGAGAACATTTTCTCCCATTCTGTAGTTTGTCTATTCACTTTATTGATTGTTTCCTTGACTATGAAGACGTTTTTAAATTAAATCAGGTCCTATTTATTTTTATTGCTATGGTGATTGCCTTTGGGGCTTTCTTCATAAATTCTTTC
>NW_012147189.1:510754-511132 GCF_000956105.1 Propithecus coquereli | reverse complement strand
CTTTAATAATTTTAAATCTTTAGTGAATTTTTCATTCATTGCCTACATTGTTTTGTAGTTTGTTTGGGTTAGGTTTCTATATTCTCTTGTATTTTATTGAGCTTCCTTACAATCCATATTTGAAATTCTTCATCTATCATTTCAATCTTTTCATTTTGGTTGTTACTCATTGGTAAGGAGCTATTGTTTTCTTTGGAGATGTCCTTTCACTCTGAATTTTTGTGTTTCTGAGTTCTTTCACTGATTCCTTCTCAGCTTCCCTTTCAATCAATTCCTTCTTAGCTGCTCTCATACTACCCCTCAGTCTGTGTGTCTGACCAACTAGCATGAGTCTCTGCATGGCACTGGCAGGCAGTAGGATCCACAATTGTACACCCC
>NW_012147189.1:506717-507724 GCF_000956105.1 Propithecus coquereli | reverse complement strand
AGATTTTCCAGCATATCCAAAATAAAGGTACATAGAATGGCAAAATATGAAAAATATTATAAAATTTGGCATTAGTGTTGTGTTCCCCATTTAACTGATTTTTTTGAAATAAGTAAGTGAATATTGAATTTTAAGCTAAGTTAATTCATTGGTTACTAAGTTTCTCTCTAAAATGCATTTTAACTATACTGACTACTGTTACAACCTCATTTATGCATTTAATAATGAGCAAATTGGTAGACATCATCAAACTAGAATACTGAACAAAAAGTAGTTGTAATACATACTACTATTCTTTCTTCAATTTCTTCTTTTCCAAATCTACAATTTTAAAATCTCATTACCTTTAGCCAATGCTACTCTCCCAGTCTATGCATAGAAAAAAATCTGCCTATTGTGAAAGGATTTTCTAATCCCAATAGGGGTTATTCAGCTCAGTGTCACACATGCAGAGTTAAACCCCCATCAATAAGAAACAACAAAAGAATACTAGACTCCTTGGGACACTGTATAAATGAGTTTTAGTGTATATTCTAGTACAGCAATCACTCAGAGTAGTGGGAAATAATCACATACTGTTTCCCCAAAGAATGAGGTTATTAGCACTTTGTGGCTCCTTAGAAATTTATTTTTGTTCTCATATGTTTTATATACTGCTCTACTATAACCTAAAAAATTGAAAATGCTATTTAAAGTTACTAAAAATAAATCAAATAATAAGATTTCAATGATAATACTTTCTTTTCTTGTTAATGTTTTTATGCAGATTAATAGAGACAGCAAAGTCAAATATTGACAATTTACTAAAATATTAAGCACTAATCAAAAAAAGAAACAGGATGTCAACATAAATATGATAAAATTCAATTTTCATCTTCGAATTAAATACACTTGAATGCTTAGGTTTTGTCCTACTGGCTGCCTTAATTGTAGTGCTTAAGAAAACCTACTCTACCATTGTAGAATGAAAGTGAATATAGTATTTATTTTTCTTTTTACAATTATTT
>NW_012147189.1:505163-506667 GCF_000956105.1 Propithecus coquereli | reverse complement strand
TGCTCTCATACTACCCCTCAGTCTGTGTGTCTGACCAACTAGCATGAGTCTCTGCATGGCACTGGCAGGCAGTAGGATCCACAATTGTACACCCCTGTTCCACCACAGAACCCCAAGGAGAGAGAGGTTTGCCTCTCTATCTGCAGGGTCCTCAGCCAGGTGCATGCTCCCACTTGGGAGAAGTGGCCGCTTATGAGTTTCTTGGCTCAAGCTGCACTCCCTATTGTAATGAGTGGGAGGAGTGGCTTCTACTCCTGTTCAGCTGGTGCAACCAAGGCATTTGGTTGTCATGAGTATCAGGGTCTAGGCTAATGCACTGTGAGTACCACTCCGTCCAATATAATGTTTCTCCACCAGAGGTAGGGCATAGATGTGCTCACAAATTCCCATTCCTCGGCACCTCTCCATACTCTCCCATTGGATATGTCTTCAAGGGCTTCCTTGCCACCCAAGTCCAGGACTGAGACCTCTCCCCTGCTGTTCCCTACACCGCTCTTGTGTCCAAGGGGCACTGAGTCCTGCCCACCTGTCTAAGCCGCCAGCACAGGATCCCATGAAACACCACCAGTCAGGAAGCTCACAATTGCAGCAGCCCCAATCTCAGTGTTGGGCTTGGTCAGCAAAGTGTACCCACCATAAAGAAGTAGCCATTCGTGAACTTCTCAATTCAGAGTACTCTTGTGGTTGCAATGATGGGCAAGGGGCCGCAGCTATCAGCAGGCCCAAGCTAAAATTACTTTCTCTGGTGTGATTAAAGGCGTTGCAGAGGAGGAAGTGGCTATGTGTAAGAAAGTTGGCACTCTGGTCTCTCCTGGCACTCTCCCATGGTGTGTTACTTTTGAATACTCAAACTCCTGGGGTTTGTTGGTTCACCCCACTATTTCTATTTAGCTGATGTGACTGGGCTTGTGGAGGCTGGAAGTGACTCCAATATGATTTGTGTCCCACTGTTCACCAAAGATACCTAGGTGGAGAAAGGGAACCCTCCCCCACCTTACCCTTTCACTGGATTCTGAGCCTCTCTGGGTTTGGTCCACACTGCTTTCTTCTCCTCTCTAACTTCTTTCTCAGCTTTGTAGTTTTTCTTAGAGGGGTCCCCGGATACCTCTGTCTCTCCCTGTGCTCCACACCTGAGCTGCAACTTCTCTCTGCTCTCCTCAGTCCAATATTATACCTTCAAGCTGGGACAATCTGACAAGCAATGTCTCTAGTTGGCCATGCTGTCTGAGCTTTTTCATGCTCCTTTAATTTAAATGCAGAACTTAAATGTATTTCTCTAACATTCTGTCATTTATCTTGTATAGTATGAAAACCTGTCAAGAGTATTTTGAATCGTGGTTGTTTAATTTATCAAATTATTCATTGTTTTCTTCTGCATTACTACAAACTATAAGCATGAAGAGTTGTGTTCTTTATGGTTTAAGATGTTACTCTAGATGGCAAAAGGCACAGTTCTGTAAATTTTTGTTCACTTCTTTTGCTGATGAGATTCTACTTCTTAAAC
>NW_012147189.1:504182-505113 GCF_000956105.1 Propithecus coquereli | reverse complement strand
TCTTCCTTTGGCAATTCCTTGAGATGATTCATTAGGTTGTTGATTTGTGATCTTTCTGTCTTATGGATATAAGCATTTAAGGCTATGAATTTTCCTTTTTGGATGGCTTTTGCTGAATTACACAGATTTGGAAAACTTATGTCCCTTTTGTCAATTTATTCAAAGATCTTCTGATTTCCATCTTAATTTCCTCCTTGACCCAGTAATCATTCAGCAGTAGATTGTTTAATTCCCATGACTTTGTGTAGCACTTAGTGTTTCTGCTAAAATTGATATCTAATTTTATTTTACTGTGGTTTCACAAGGTACATTTCATAATTTCTATTTTTTTTAAATTTATTGAGACATGTTTTGGGGCCTAGGATGTGATCAATCTTAGAGAATGTTGCATGAGCTGATGAGAAGAACGTATATTCTGCAGTTTGGCATAGAACATTTTGTAAGTGTCTGTTAGGCCCATTTGTTCTGGAGTCTGTTTTAAGTCCATTGTTTCTTTGTTTATTTTCTGCTTGGAAGATCTGCCCCATTCTATCAGTGGGCTGTTGAGGTCCATAGCTATCATGATGCTGTGGTCTATCATTTTGTTTAGATCAACTAGGATTTGGTTTTTGAATCTGGGAGCACCTGTTTTAGGTGTATAAATATTTAGGATTGTTGTGTCTTCTTTTTAAATTGTTCCCTTCACCATTATATAATGACAATCTTTCACTTTATTTTTGTTGATTTGAAGTCCATGTTATCTTACATGAGAATGGCTATACCAGCTTTCTTTTGGTTTCTATTTGCATGAAATATTGTTTTCTAGTCCTTCCCCTTCAGTCTGAATGAGTCCTTGTGGGTTAGATGTGTTTCCTGGAAACAGCAGATATTTGGCTTGCATTTTTTTATCCATTCAGCCAGCCTATTGAGTCTCTTGAGTGGTTACTGAAGC
>NW_012147189.1:502592-503238 GCF_000956105.1 Propithecus coquereli | reverse complement strand
CATTACTTAGCATCTGTTTTTTTCTTCTCTTTAAAAGCTCTCCATTTTGGAAGTAGACATATTTAATTCCATTACTATTGGCACCAGAGCCAAAATTAAGCCGTAGAGCTAGTAGGCAGATTTCAAATTATAATCAGGGCCATTCCTTGAAATTCCCAGCAGGTAAGCATATAGCCTTGATATTATCTAACTCAATGGGTAATTTTCTGAATAATAAATTATTTTGCTTCTAGCTGGAAGAAACATAATGCCAGGCTATGAATTTGATGGTTACTGTAAAGAAATTTTTTCATCTAAATTCATGTTGACCAAATTTCTGATGTTTCTGTTATTCCTAAAAGAAGGAAGTGGTATCCACAGTAATACTAATTGCCGCAGGAACACTTACGCACACATTCTTGACCTTGTCACTGGTGCAGCTGTTAGCTTTCAGGGATTGAGTACACCTGTCCTAACTTTGTGTTCAATCTATGGCTGGTTTTGAGATGAGATAAAAACACGTAAGTATGCAGACAGAAGATGGTTCATCTTTTTCTGTGATATAGATGAATTATTTTATGTGCCAAATAATTGGCTAATTTTTCACACACTTTCAGTACAGCAAGGTAACATTTCCACATATTTATATTTTACTTTGCAAAAAAAA
>NW_012147189.1:497575-498581 GCF_000956105.1 Propithecus coquereli | reverse complement strand
TTTAATGTATTTTCTATTATAAGTAAATAGCACAAAATTGGTAGATGATTCTCAATTTCTTATTAAGAAAAATGTGGCATTCATTTTCATTGGAAAATGTAAACATTTCTAACTAATTCTATATGATATGTGTCTGAGGCTACACCTTAATATTTTTTGAAACTTTTATGATAAGCCAAAAGCACTATGTTATAAAAATTGAAGACACTTGAAGCTACTTGAATCAATGTGGTTTACTGTGGCTCTGAGAAGCTGTACTATATTCTGTACTAACAGGAGAGATATCTCCAGACTAAGATTTTCATCTGCACATTGTGCTTCTCTGAGAGAAGTATTTGTATTCAAGTATATATTTCAAAAGTCACTCTTCTGTGTATTCTCAATTTTAAGGAGATGTGTGAATGTGTGCTTTTCTAGGTAGGGGCTTGAAAGACTGTGGTGATGAGACTAGAGTGTATTATCACAGGTGTAGCATCTGTGGCTTATTAATGATAGCTACAAATTTTTTGACATCCCACCCTGCAAGAGGTTGGGACTATTTTCCCATTATTGAATTTAGTCTGGCCCTTATCAGCTTTGACCAAAGAATGTGGTATAAATAATACTGTGCCCATTCAGGCCCTAAAAAAGACTGGCAGCTTCCACCTTGGTCCCTTGAAGCCTTAAGTCACCATGAAAGTCTTACTACCTTGCTGGAGAGGCTACTTGGAGAGGCCCTGGTCTACATGGAGAAGGAGAAAGGCTTCACTGATACCACCCCTTGCCCTTCTATGCTATGATGCCAGGCGCATGAATGAAGACACTCCCAGACACTAAGCTGAATACCACAGAGTGACAGCAGTCAAATGCTTATGAGAGAAGAGAAATTGTCATACTAAGCTCTAAGCTCTACCCACAAAATCAGGTGGTATAGTATAATGTTCTTTAAAGCAACTAAATTTGGGGTAGTTTATTGCATAATCATAGATAACCAGAAAGTTAGATAAGTCTAACAGAAAGCCAATTT
>NW_012147189.1:495027-495385 GCF_000956105.1 Propithecus coquereli | reverse complement strand
TATCAGCCTTCTCCTCTGAACTTTGTCATCTAAAGAACAAATATATTGTTCAAATGCTTAACTCTTCTTACTATTGCATCAATAATGGAAACAGTAGATAAAATTTAATGAATGATTATGCAAGTTTTGTGCTAAATACTTTAGTTAACTGTGTTTTATAATTTTTATATTAACTCTTTGAGATAGTGACTATTTTATCCTCATTTTACAAATTATGTTCCTGGGGTTTACAGACATTGAATTTATTCATTACAACTAGAGTGAACAATTTGTCATTCTATCATTGAAAAACATTCTGATGAGTAGCAAGCAATCGTTCTTGTGTATACTCTATTTTTTGCTAAGGATGTTGCCTTCA
>NW_012147189.1:488732-489221 GCF_000956105.1 Propithecus coquereli | reverse complement strand
CTGCCTCCTGTTACCTACACCATTGGGTAGCTTCCTCCCACAATAATCAGGGATTATCTGTCTTACCAGTAGGTTATTTGGAAGTGGCAGCATTTGACTTCTGAGACTAGATCAGGCCTTTCCCCTCTCCTGAATTATTCACTTCAGGTGAAGTCTGTTGCCATGTTGTGAGGACATTCATTCAGGCCTGCCCAAAATAACAGGGTGAGAAATAGAGGTCTCTTGTCAACAACAATCACCAACTTGTTTTGGAAGTAGATCCTCCAGCACCAATCGGGATGAGAGATGACTGGAGCCCCAGGTGACTCCTTGACTACTACATCCTGAGAAGCCCTGAGCCAGAAACACCAATTTAAACCACTCTCTGATCTCTGACTCATAGAACTTTAATAAGAAAATAAAGGCTTTTGTTTTAAGCCATTACATTTTTGAACAATTGAAGAAATAGATGAGTAATCCATCCTACCACCAATATCTTTTTTCTAATTA
>NW_012147189.1:484620-485677 GCF_000956105.1 Propithecus coquereli | reverse complement strand
GTCCATTCTGTACAAACTCTGGAGAAATTCTGCCTTTCTGTACTTTTTATTCTATCAAGCTATTCTCTAAAGAGTGGGAAATCACCTTAATGTCATATCTAGTACTTTACATAGTCCCCCATTTCATTATAAAAGGATAGTGGTACACCATTCATACCTATTTATTCACAGGTGTTATGTTTTCTAGGCAATTTTTCTATCAATTGACTATTCTCTCAGAGAAAATAATTAAAAGAGAAACTTAGTAATACCTTATAATCGCTAACTCAAAGGGTTCTTGAATCAATTTAGTCCAGTGGTAATACTGACACTAGATTTCCTTCATCAAATGCAAAAGGATATATAATGAATATGAACCCAAATCTTCCATGATAGATGAATCATGGATTCATTCATTTAATAAACAATTGTTGAGCATTTCCCAAGCACTGAGGACATAATAGTGAACAAGACAATCCTGGTCATTTATTTTAGCGTGCTTGGAGTCTAGTAGACTACATGCCAAAAAAAAAAAAAAAAGTTAGGAACAATGTAAACAACACACATTTGATTGAAAAAACAATTATAGACTTCTGGTTTCCAGTCTGGCATGCAAGAAGTTTAGAAGTCATCACTCCACCCTCATAGCAAGAGAAATGCTAAACAAGCTAACAAGTCTTCTTAGATCCGCCAGAGAATTATGGTGGCGGGGCCAACTACTACCTCCACATGTAAGAGATATACAGGAGGAGACAGAGAATCTCAGTTTCCTAGAGCAGAAGCTCAAGAGCAGAAACCTCTCTGGGAACCAATGACAGGATAAGAAAACCGAAACTCGGATAGTACAAATGCAATATATGCAACCTAGATATTTGTACCCCATAAAAATTTTGAAATTAAAAAAAATAAAATCCAAACTGTGATTAACAACTTGTTAGAGTAGAAATGCCAAAAAAAACAAGAGAAAAAGAAATAGAAGAAATATTTGGAATAAAGATGACTTAGAATTTTCCAAAATATATGTAGAAAGGGTAATCTTTTTAACAAATGGTGCTGGAACAACTGGATATCCACATGC
>NW_012147189.1:482744-483478 GCF_000956105.1 Propithecus coquereli | reverse complement strand
CAGGAAGTTTTAATGCATATTAGAAAAATGACTAGTTCATTTGTTGCTATGGGGAGAATGATGTTTTCAATTCCTTCCCCACTAAGGGTATTCTTCCATTATTAAAATTCAAAACAGTTCAGCATGTCAGTAGTAATAATGGGGGGAATCTTGTAAATAATCTCATGTTAAATTTTGAAAATCCATTGAATTTTATTTAATATATGCAAAAACAAGGAATATCCTATTAGGTCAATGCTGTCTGTTCACATGTACAAATTATTTGATATAAGATCCAGGGGACTCCATTAAAAAGTCACGAAAAAGAAGAATTAAAGGCTGGGCGGCGGCTCACACCTGTAATCTTAGCACTCCGGGAGGCTGAGGCAGGAGGATCACTTGAGGCCAGGAGTTGGAGACCAGCCTGAGCAAGAGCGAGACCTCATCTCTACTAAAAACAGAAAAAAAATAGTTGGGTGTGGTGGCATGCGCCTGTAGTCCCAGCTACTCGGGAGGCTAAGGCAAGAGAATCACTAGAGCCCAGGAGTTTGAGGTTGCTGTGAGCTAGGCTGATGCCACAGCACTCTAGCTTATTCAACAGAGTGAGACTCTGTCTCAACAACAAAAAAAGAAGAATTAAAATGGAATGAAGAATAATACTGTTGATCTTGATGCCAGTGAGCAATTTCTTAAAATCTAAATTTTTCTGAAGCTTATTTATCTGCCCCCAAACCTCCACCCCATCCTAAGTGTCT
>NW_012147189.1:480077-482694 GCF_000956105.1 Propithecus coquereli | reverse complement strand
GAAAGAGAAAGAAATCAAAAATGTGACATTTAGGTGAATAACTATAAACACTAAATAGGAAACAGAGGTACTGCAGGCAGATAGATTATCAGGTACAAATGTTCTAAGGTCAAAAAAATTATGCATATTTGAAAAACATAAAGGCCAATGATATTGGAGAACAGCAGGTGGAAAGAAGAGGAATGAGGTGAGGCTGTAGAACAAAACAGAGCTAGATCAGTAGGGTCTTGCAGGTCATGTTAAAACGTCATTAATGGAAACAATCATTTCAATGGAAAGTTACTGAAGAACTCTTACAGGGTACTAACTAAATTTAATTTACATTTAAGAATACTGCTGTGTTTAGAGACTTAAGTGGAAAGAAGTAACAGTGGAAGCCAGAAGAGCACTTGGATAATCGTATTGTAGAGGTGGAACTGAGTGAGTTTGGAGTAGGAAATATCAAAGATTTCTGTCTGGCACTAGAATTTTTCTTGAAGCTGTCTCATTGAGTCAGTATATTGGAAAATAAAATAATATCTGTTTATTATGTTCTATAGGAAAGATATTTTTATTTGCTAACTTATTTTATCATTTCAACAAAGATACTAATTTTTATTCCTATTTATGCAAGAGGCAAATACATAATACAAATTAAACAATTTACCTAAGTTCTCTTAATAAGTGTCAGTTTTTGGAGCTGAAATCAATTTCATATGATTCCACAGAGCAGAATGATGGTTACCAGAGGCTAAGAAGCATACTGCGGATGGATAGATAAAGTGGGGATGGTTAATGGGTGCAAAAATATAGTTAGATAGATAGAATTAACAGTATTTGGTAGCACAACAAAGTAACTATAATCAACAATAAGTTAGGGTATACTTTAAAATAACTGAGAGAGTGGAATTGGAATATTCCTAACACAAAAAAATGATAAATGCTTGTGGTGACAGACACTCCAGTTACTCTGATTTGATCAATTCACATCATATGCCTATATCAAAACATCACATGTATTCTATAAATGTATACAACTATTATGTAGCCATAATAACTAATATTTAAAATTAAGGAATGTATTTTCTGACCCCAAAGCCATGATTCTTTTTTCTACACCCAATACACAAATCTAATTGCACAAGATACTTAGGAAATAAAAGTTGAAGGAATTACTTGCAATTCCAAAAATCTGTCCTTTCCTTTTTCAACTCTGCACCTCTTTCACATGCTTCCTCTGTCTACACTTTTAGGCCTGCATGCCCTTGTACAATAACCTGGTTAGACCCCATAAAAATTTTGAAATTAAAAAAAATAAAATCCAAACTGTGATTAACAACTTGTTAGAGTAGAAATGCCAAAAAAAACAAGAGAAAAAGAAATAGAAGAAATATTTGGAATAAAGATGACTTAGAATTTTCCAAAATATATGTAGAAAGGGTAATCTTTTTAACAAATGGTGCTGGAACAACTGGATATCCACATGCAAACAGTTAACTTAGACACAGATTTTATACCTTTTCCAAAAATCAACTTAAAGAGGATTACAGGCCAAAATGTAATACAAAAAGTTATTAAACTCCTCGATGATTCCACAGGAGAAAATCTAGATGATGTTGGGTTTGGCAAGGTAATGTATTTTAGATACAACACCAAAACAACCATCCATGAAGGGAAAAAAAAAATGATAATCTGGACTTCCTTAAAATTAAAAGCCTCTGCTCTTTGAAAGAAACTCTGCAGAATGAGTAGGCAAGCCACAGATTGGAGAAACTATTTGCAAAACACATATCTAATAAAAGACTTAATTCAAAATATGCAAAGAACTTAGGACTCAACAGAAACAGAACAAAACACCCAATTAAAAACTGGGCAAAATAGCTGAACAGACATATTACCAAAGAAAATATACCGATGGCAAATAAATATATGAAAACATGTCCAAATCATATATCATTAGAGGATTGTAAATTACAACAGCAATGAGATGCCACCACATACATATTAGAAAGGTTAAAATTCAAAGCACTGACAATATCAAATGCTGGTGAGGATGTGGAGAAACAGGAACTCTAGTTCATTGTTAGGGGGGAATACAGATGGTATAGCCACTTACACATTTTGGTAGTTTCTTACAAACTCAATGTACTTTTACCATATGTTCCAACAATCACACTCCTAGGTGTTTACCCAAAATAAAATGAAAACATGTACACACAAAAACTGTGCACAATGTTTACAGCGGCTTTATTTATAATTGCCAAAACTGAGATGCAACTAAGATTTCCCACCATAGATGAGTAAACAAACTGTGCTATATCCATACAATGGGATAGTATTATCACTAAAATGAAACGAGGTGCCAAGCTGAAAAAGACATGGAGGAAGCTTAAATGCATATTGCTAAGTGAAAGAAGCCAATCTGGAAAGGCTATATATATACTGTATGATTTCACTTTTATGACATTCCGGAAAAGGTGACACTATGGAGATAGTAAAACTAGTAGGAATGTGGGGAGAGGAAAAGATGAACAGGCAGAGCAGAAGGATTTTTAGGCTGGTGAAATTATTCTGTATGATACTTTAATGGTTGACACATGCCACTATACATTTGTTAAAACCAGTAGAATGTGCAACA
>NW_012147189.1:465732-467277 GCF_000956105.1 Propithecus coquereli | reverse complement strand
TCTTTTTCTCCTGTCTTTTACATCTTTATTTCCTCTCATTTCCATCTCCTATGCATTGTTTTATTGTCATTCAGACATATCAGAGATAGGTTATTCTAAATGAGTTTTAAGACAACATTCAAGATATTTCATGGTTTGTTTGCTTCCCATATACTGAACCAGATATTTCACTTGGCTTTCTAACTATTCCCACTAGATGTGGTAACCAGTTAATAACTTTTTCTCAAACAAATGCAAATAATTGCCTGAATCCAATAAGACAAATTAGCAGATATTCTCTTACCTGCTGGATTTAACAAAGCGAGCTCAATTACATACATGTAAATCCAACCATCACACAAACACAAATACTTTGTTATGTGTGCCAGGCTAATTTAGAAAATTTAGGAGGGTACAGGAAGGAGAGTACAATAAAAAAGCTAAGAGAACAAAAGCAGTTTAAAGTGTACTTTCTGTCCATAAACAGGAATTTTAACTTTGTATAAAGAAAAACTTTAAGAACTTCTGCAAGTGTTCACCATTGGGGTTGTCTTTAGAAGACGATATGCTTCTTCTTCTTCTTCTTCTTTTTTTTAATTTCAAGAATATTAAGGGAGTACAAAAATTATGGTTACATGTTATGACTTTGCCACACCCAAATCATGATTTGAGGCGTGTCCTTTCCCCACTACAATGCTCAACGTGTCCATTAGTTGTGAGTTTACTGACCCCCAACCCCAAACCCCCAAAGAATGTTACTATCCTGTGAGCACCTTAGTGTTGATCAGTTAAGTTAGTTCCAATTTGATGGCGAGTGCATGTGGTGCTTATTCTTCCATTCTTGTGATATCTCACTTTGGAGGATGGGCTCAAGCTATATCCAGAAAAATATAAGAGGTGCTAGCTAGATCACCATTGTGTTTTGTAATTGAGTAGTATTCCATCATATACATATACCATATTTTATTAATCCACTCATGGATTGACAGGCACATGGGTTGTTTTCACATCCTTGTAATAGTGAGTTGTGCTGCCATAAATATTTGGGTGCAGATGTCTTTATTGTAGAATGTCTTTTGTCCCTTTGGATAGATAAGTAATAGTGCTATTGCTGGATCGAATGGTATTTCGATTTTAAGTTCTTTGAAGAATTTCCAAATTCTTTTCCACAGAGGTGGCACTAATTTGTAGTCCTGGCAGCAGTGTAAGAGTGTTCCTATCTCTTCACATCCTTGCCAGAATTTGTAGTTTTGGGATTTTTTGATAAAGGCCAATCTCACCGGAGTTAGGTGATACCTCATTGTGATTTTGATTTGCATTTTCCTAATGATTATAGATGTTGAGCATTTTTTAAATATGTTTGCCAGCCATTATTCTGTCCTCTTTTGAAAAGTTTCTGTTCATGTCCTTTGCCCATTGATTGATGGGGTTGTTTGATTTTTTTTCTTGATTTTTTTGAGTTCCAGATAGATTTTTGTTATCAGCCCTTTATTGGATGCATAGAGAGTGAATATTTTCTCCCATTTTGTAGGCTGTCTATTCGCTCTAATGATAGTTTCCTTGTCT
>NW_012147189.1:464083-465682 GCF_000956105.1 Propithecus coquereli | reverse complement strand
TGTTTAAGTTCTTTTAGTGCTGCTATAACAGAATGCCTGAGACTTGGCAATTTATAAAGAAAAAAGGTTTATTTGGCTCATGATTCTGGTGGACAGAAAGTTCAAGATTTGCATCTGCATCTGGTGAGAGCTTCAGGCTGTTTCAACTCATAACAAAAAGTGGAAGGAAGATCCAGGGTGTGCAAAGAGATCACATGGCAAGGAAGCAACGGTGGAGAGAATGGTGCCAGACCCTTTTTAATAACTAGGTCTTGTAGGAACTAAAAGAATGAGAATTAATTCACCACCTCCCCCAGGGAGAGGATTAATCTATTCATGAGTGATCTGCCCCTGTAACCCAAATACTTCCCACCAGGCCCTATCTTCCAGCATTGCCACATTGGGGTTAAAACTTGAGGTTAGGAGAGGACAAACATCCAAACCATAGCAATCACCTCTCCCCACCAGCTCTTGAACATAGTGGGGTCCTGATAGAAAACATCAAGAAGAAAAAATCAAACAACCGCATTAAAAAGTGGGCAAAGGTCATGTAGAGAAACTTTTCAAAAGAAGACAGACTAATGGCCAACAAACATACGAAAAAATGCTTGGCATCTCTAATCATCAGGGAAATGCAAATCAAAACCACAATGAGATCTCACTTAATTCTGAGACTGGCTTTTATCAAAAAGTCCCAAAACAACAAATGTTGGTATAGAGGTGGAGAGATAGCAACACTTATATACTGCTGGTGGGACTGCAAACTAGTACAGCATCTATGGAAAGTATTATGGAGATACCTCAAAGAACTAAAAGTAGAACTATCATTTGATCCAGTCATCCCACTACTGGGTATTTACCTAAAGGAAAAAAAGACATTCTATAATAAAGACATCTGCACTAGAATGTTTATAGCAGCACAATTCACCATTGCAAAGATGTGGAAACAACCCAAGTGTCCATCAATCCATGAGTGGATTAATAAAATATGGTATGTGTATATACCATGGAGTACTACTCAGCCACAAAAACAATGTTGAACTAATAATACTTGTATTATACTGGTTGGGTCTGGAACCCATTCTTCAAAGTGAAGTATCACAAAAATGGAAAAACATGCACCGCATGTAGTCACCATTAAATTGGTTCTAATCGATCAACACTTATGTGCACTAATTGAGGTAACATTCAGCGGTGTTGGACAGGTGGGGGGAAGGAAGGGATGGGTGAATTCACACCTAATGGGTGCGGTGTGCACTGTCTTGGGGATGGGCATGTTTGTAGCTCTAATTTGCATAATGCAAAGGCAATATATGTAACCAAAGTGTTTGTATCCCCGTAATATTATGAAATAAATAAGTAAGAAAGCTGTGTATGAGTCCTTTCCTCCTGCTTTCAGCAACAGGACACTCCATTGCCCCTTCAGTGTCAGTAAATTCTTCCTAAGAACCTTGCTGACCTTCAAAGTCACTCTACATTATTTTTTTAAATTATGTGTTGTCTAAAAAAAATCTTCTGAGGAGATGAAGGAATTTGTAAAAACAGAAAGGCTAGTGTCAACTCAGTAATATGAATAAGAAACTTCCCCAAAGCAAGAAAAAACAAAGCAAAAGAAACAAA
>NW_012147189.1:452584-454739 GCF_000956105.1 Propithecus coquereli | reverse complement strand
GAGATTAGTGAGATTGGACCCCTTGCTTAATCTCCCAGGTGGTGAATCACTCTTGTGTGTGTGACTCTGCTGCCCTCCACTAGTTTGAGATGGAAGCTATGGGATTACCCTCTCTTTCGTTGCTTGTAGTTTGCATGGAGTAGTCAATTACCAAGGTATTCCAATGCCTTTGTATTGGGCTCTAAAGCCCCAAATTGGGTATACAATTTCCCCACTCTTTTGGAAATGTCTTACCACTCCCAAGGGTTACTTGATCCCTGTTGCCACTTTAGGTGGGGTAAGAAAAGCAACAGGTACCTGTGAGCCTGAGCGTATACTTCTGTGGTTGCTTGATCTGCTGCTAGCAGAGAGCTGCTAATATGTTATTCAGGGCTCTTTTCCACACTTGTGAGGCAGCTCCAGGTTGGGGGTGTCAATTGGAGCAATTTCTAGGGACTCTGGCCAGGATTTTCCTTCCCAGACCACAAGCCCCAAAGCTGGTAGTGGCCTGGGTGCCAAGGGTGAGTCCTAGTGTTGTTCTTACCAGATAATCAAAACCAACCCACTGGACTGAATCAACAGTCTTTCCCTTTTTGCTTAGTTCCAGCATCCCACAGATTCATGCCAGTCGCACAGAGAAGGCAACTTTTCTCCTTTCTGCCTGCTTCCAAGAGTGGAGTCTACCCTGCCGGGCTGGGAGGGGTGTTGCCTGAGACTGCCCCATGTCCCAGCCCAGAAAATTTCTTCTCTCATTTCTCCCCTCCTCCAAGGGTGGGGTCTGCCCTGCCAGAGGGGAAGTCAAGCCACCAGACTGGGGGAGGGGCACTGCCTGAGGCCACCCTGTGTCTCAGTCCAGGAAGCAGCTTTTCTCCTTACTTCCCTCCTCTAAGGGCGGGGCCTGCTCTGCTGGGCAGGGGCAGCAGCGCTGCCTGAGATCATTGTCTGGGCTTGCCCTTCTGGGCTGGAGAATGGGCGGTACCCAGATCAGCAATGTGTCACAGTGTTTTCAGGCTATGGACCCCCAAAATGGTGGCTGCCCACCCACAGAGAGGCAGCACTGGAGGTGACTGCTGGGGGTGGGCAGCATGTGCTGATTTTGGCAGCTTGTCTCAATGAGTCACTGGCTGTCCCCATTGCTTCCCTGACGCACTGTCTCAGGTCAATCCATAGGGGAGAACTGTACTGTCTGTCCCTCCCTGCACCAGCAGAATCCTTGGCGGTTTCCAAGGTCAGAGCCTCCTTTTGACATTCACCTCCCTTGTTCTGGTCCCAGCAACCGCCAAAGGTGAGGTGCCTGTCTCCAAACTTCCTCTTGTGGACCGGGGAAGTGTCCACTCAGACCAGTCCCTCCCCTCCCAGTGCAGACCTAGCATAGAACACTGGAGAGTTCAAAATGTTTCCCCCTTTTGTCTCTTCTCCACACAGCCTGTCATCCCATGCCACAACTTTGCACTGACTTTAGGCGCTTCCCTGCCTGAGTGGATGTGGAGGTTGGCGGAGGAATAGTCGTCCTCCTGTAGGTGAGATCACACTGCCCCCGCTGGCCAACAGGCACACTCTATTCCCTTTTGTATATCTCGCACCCTCCAGACTTTGAGGTCGATTCTCTAATTCACCTTTTTTTCCCCAGCGCTGCTTGTCCTGAGGTGCTTCTCTGCAGATTCATGATGCCATTCTTGTGGGAGTGAGATCCACTCATGTGTATCTGTCTGTGTTCTTCACCGCCTACTCTGGGAGCAGAGAGCCAGGAGGTCACCACTAATCCACCATTTTTGCTGTTTCTTCTTCTTTAAGAGAGGCATTCAGTTTACTGAAAAATCTAACCCAGTGTTTATGGGCATGATTTCTGAGCCGAATTGCCTGGGTTCACATCTTGGCTCACCATTTACAGCTGGGGAACTTGGACTAATTATTCAACATCTCTGCAATTGTGAAGTAAGATAAAAAGTTACCTAATGTGCAAAATACTTACAAGGACTAAGTAAGTTTTAAAAAATCATAATACAGCACCTGGCATAGAGTTAAGTGTTTAGCATACATTGTTGTCATTATTCAGGAAAGATATATCCTCTTGTACATCATATTAATTATTAAGCAGACTAATTTTTAAATTACATTTATATTTTTCTTGATGAATAAAAATAAATCAACTCGTATTTAAGTTTTGAATTAAAAT
>NW_012147189.1:451100-452534 GCF_000956105.1 Propithecus coquereli | reverse complement strand
CCCCCCCTACGATGCTCACAGCATCCATTAGTTGTGAGTTTACCCACCCCCCAACCACCCTACCCCCAAAGAATATTAATACTGTGTGAGTACCTTAGTGTTGGTAAGTCTTACCTCTGTGGACAAGAATTTGGAGATACCTCAAAGAGCTACAAGTGAATGTGAGCTTTTAATGCTATTAGTTTTCCTCTCAGGAATGCTTTTGCTGTATCTCACAGATTTTTGTTAACTTGTGTGCCCATTATCATTTAGTTTGAAGAATCTTTTGATTTCCCTCTGTATTTCCTCCTTGACCCCATAGTTATTCAATAATAGATTGTTTAATTTCCACGACTTTGTGAAGTGGTGAGTATTTCTGTTGGAATTGAACTCTAATTTTATATCACTATGATCTGAGAAGATACATGGTATAATTTCTATTTTTTTGAATTTGTTGAAGTCTGATTTGTGGCCTAGCATGTGATCAATTTTGGAGAAAGTTCCATGAGCTTATGAGAACAATGTATATTTGGCTTTATTTGGGTGGAATGTTCTGTAGAGGTCTGTCAGACCCTTTTGTTCTAGAGCTCTGTTTAAGTCCATTATTTCTTTGTTTATTTTCTGTTTGGAAGATCTGTCCAGTTCATTCAGTGGGATGTTGATGTCCCCAGCTACTATGGTGTTATTGTTTATCTTGTCATTTAGACCAGACATGGTTTGCTTTATGTATCTGGGTGCTCCTGAGTTGGGTGCATAGATGTTAAGAATTGTTAAGTCTTCTTGTTGGATCTTCCCTTTCACCATTATATAGTGGCCATCTTTGTCCTTTCTTACTTTTGCTATTTTAAATCTTGCGTTATCTGAAAATAGTATAGCTACCCCTGCTTTCTTTTGGCTTCCGTTTGCCTGGAGGATTTCTTTCCATCCCTTTACTTTGAGCCTCAAAGCATCTTTGTGGGTTAGACGTGTTTCCTGTAGATGGCGGATACTAGGCTTGTGGATTTTTATCCTCTCTGCCAGTCTATGTCTCTTCAGAGGACAACTTAAGCCATTCATATATATTGAGAGGATTGATATTTGTGGTAGATTTCCATTCATATTGTTGAGTGAATTCTTATTGTTTTGTTTTATTCCTTAAGGCATCATGGAGTCCAGGTTCTAGACTTTAACTCTTGAGTGATTTTACTTTGGAGAGTTTCTATTGTGCTGTTGAGTGTGTAATGCAGGTCTGAGTACTTCCTGTAGGGCTGGTCTGATCTTCGCAAAAATCCATCAGTGATTGTTTGTCTGGGAAGATCTTTAGTTCTCCCTCATAGATGAAGCTTAATTTTGCTGGGTGGATAATTCTAGGTTGGCCATTATTCTGTTTTAGAAAATTAAGGATAGGCACCCAGTCCCTTCTGGCTCGTAAAGTTTCAGTTGAGAAGACTTCACTTAGTCTGATAGGTTTTCCTT
>NW_012147189.1:438384-438810 GCF_000956105.1 Propithecus coquereli | reverse complement strand
ATTCCTCAGGGACTAATATTGCATCTTGCATTACAAGTCTAGTTACTGGACCCCTGCTAGTTATACTCACACCAAATTCGCTGCCTTGATTCCTCGGGAATGGTCTTCTTTGTGGCTCCTTACTCATTGTGAGTTCAATTCAGTATTTTATCTCTTTATTCCTTCTATTTCTAGAACTTAAAGAGAGAATTTGTCACAGAATCTAGATCAGAGCTAAATTGCATGGCTCCATTCAAGAGTATATCTTTAAGGTAGGAAGCCAACTATGTCATACACAGATATCCTAAAATACCATGAAACCCTCTTGATAATTTATGCAAGCTCAGTCGACGGTTGTGACCTGACAAGTGTCAATACCTTATTCCTTTGGTATGGAGCAAGGGTAAGGAGAGAGAATGAAAGATAAAAGTTAAGGTGTAGAAAATT
>NW_012147189.1:437518-437993 GCF_000956105.1 Propithecus coquereli | reverse complement strand
ATATAATACATATATTAACTAATATGTGTATTATAATACCATTTGTGTACATAAAAGAGTTGCATATTATTTTTCTAAGAGGCATTTATCTTCCTTATTATTAATTTTATTTTTATGCATTTTCTTATAGGCAATGTTCTATTCTTAAGTAATGTCACAGATGAATAACTCATTTCCCAAATTCATTCTACCATTTTATTATAATTTATAATCTTACTCAAATCAGTAAGAAAGAATAGATTCATGCACTTTCTTGGCAAATTTTATTTCATTTCAATTTATCCTCTATTTAAGATCAAAATTGAAGACCATAATCCTGTATATATATTTATCACTTTATTTAATTTCCTGGTCTGCTACTAGGTTCATTTTTCTGCTAGGTAACTTATTTTTACCTATTCTAGGTCCTATATTGTCAGTTAAAGTTTTTCTTTCTTTCACGTTTATTTCTTTTCCTTAAATGATTTTGTGCTAA
>NW_012147189.1:434623-435592 GCF_000956105.1 Propithecus coquereli | reverse complement strand
CTGGTGTGGCATTCTGGGCTCAAAAACTCATTTGCTTCACATAATCCTATAATTCTACCCCTCAAGGAATCTCTCAGTATCACCACTCAGAGCAAATGTTATTTCTGTAAATCTTATTTTCTAAGGTTGTAATCATTTATCCCACAGAATGAAACAGAAAGAAGTGACAAGGGACTTGCTTATTCCCCCTCACCTCTTGTTTTCTCTTTTCCACTGCACCTTGACTTTTGTTCTGTCTTATGTTATTTTGTTTGCTGTAAGGATTGATTCTGAGCTATGGATGCTGGATTATTTTGTTTTTGTTCTTGTATTGTGGTGCGCTTGGAGCTGGAAATGATATTCCTGGGAAAATGTAAGGGAAGGAAAAGAGTACAACTAGAAATCCCATGCCCTGTCTCTGGTATCCACCTCATATCCACTTAAGGGTGCCATTCCAACTACCTAGACATTCTAACTAATCACTATCTATCAGTCTCCTAGGATGTTTTTTATAGGAATTAAGTGGAGTTCAGGGATACGTCAACTTTCCTCTTCCTTCTGTTGAATTTCTTAGGCTCTTACACATACTTAGAATATACTGTACTATGGGAGATGACAGTGCATATGATATTTTACCCAATCATCATTGAACTACCGAAAAAGATTCTAACATCTTTGTTGTCTTCATATACATGGTCTATGACTATTAATCATTGTTTTCTTCTGGAATCTGTAATTTAGACTCCTACAAAAAGTTGAAATCAGTTGAATGTAGACTATAATAAAGTCTTGAAAGATCACCAGTTCGGCAACAGATCACGTTCTTCTACCCAAGAAGCTCATTTGCTTTGATGAACTATCCCCAGAAAATTACACATTACTGATCACAAAATTTCTATAAAAGTAAATAATTCATTGGATGAAACTTATACTACATCAACTATTGTTCTTGTCAAGAATATGAATGTTGGATCAAATTATTTCACATAG
>NW_012147189.1:429090-429601 GCF_000956105.1 Propithecus coquereli | reverse complement strand
CCATTATGACCGTGCCTCCAAAGCAAAAGTCCACTGCAAGTTCAGGTGAGCCTGCAGTGAAGAAAAAGGTGATTACGCTGGACACAAAAGTAGGAATAATTAAGCATTCAGAGAAGGGCCAGATGCCATCATTCACTGGGAAAGCATTAGGCTTCAGTCACTCAACTACTGTAACAACTATAAAAGACAAAGTGAGAGTAATGGAACATGTGAAAGTCAGTGCTCCAATGAAGGCATCAATTATTATTATACTAAGCAGCATATGGATTAATTATTAAATGGAAAAGTTATTGATTTGGTTAAAAATAAAAATAAGCATAACATTCCTATTAGCCTAGTGTCAGTGCAACATTAGGTGAGTGTTAACCTTTAATATTCTTTTTCAAAATTTCTTCTATCTTCTACCTAAATTTTTGTTTGAGTTTGTTCGTATGTTCTGTTTGTTTGAATTAAAAGAGCACAATATTTTCTGTAACTTATTATTACAGTACAGGGTATTATCATTATTAGA
>NW_012147189.1:428046-429040 GCF_000956105.1 Propithecus coquereli | reverse complement strand
GGGAAGATATCTTCTCTGTAAGCTGGGGACCGCCTGCATATCAAGAAAATTAATTCATGTTTCTTCTGTCATATTTATATAAATGTATCCAAATATATACTATATATGCATATATAGATATGATTATACATATATACACAAGCAAAAAAAGACTCACATTTCTTTGAGGGAGGTCAACCTTAGTTATATTAGTAGGTATTCAAACTAAATACTTTAATAAGTTTCTATAAGTTATGTTTGTGATTGCTTAACCTTTCTGGAAATATAAGTAATAAAACAAATGTTTTAAAGTACATTTATAAATTTTCTGCAGACAGTTTTTATCGATTTTTTCCACTAGACATAACTATTGAATTAAATTTTATATTGTGGGTTCAGATAATGTGTTTGGAATCAAAATGCACCACCAATCAAACATAATTCATATGTAATGGACATAATACTGCATATGAGTAAACATAGTTTGCTGAGGCAGAAATAGTTAGATGCTTCTATTTCCTTGCCTGACATTGAGAGAGAGAAAGAGAGACAGAAACAAGAGGAAGGAGGAGAAGGAGAAGGAAGGCAGGAAGGCAGCGGGAAGGCAGTAGGCAGGCAGGAAGGAAGGAAGGATGAAAGGAAAAGAGGGAGGGAAGAGGGAAGGAAGAAAGGAAGGAAGAGCAATTTATGTGTGAAATATCAAGTGGGTAACCTATCTCACTTTGCTAGACAGGAAACTGGATGGAGGTTGAAGGTGGAAGGCGAGTCTTTTTCTTGTTTAAATGATAATTGGAAACTGGGAGTACTATGTTCAAAATCAACCATGAATTAATTCTCACTTTGCCCATGATTTATGGATTTCAGATGTCTAATCTTTTTTGAAATTTATTTTATTAGGTTATTAAGTATGGACTGTCTGATTTCCTTAAGTACTAAGTTTGACAGTTGATATCTCTGACATTTCACTTGACACTTCTTGGGTTTGGGTTTGTGTGTGTGTGTGTGTGTGTGTGTG
>NW_012147189.1:418617-420166 GCF_000956105.1 Propithecus coquereli | reverse complement strand
TATTCAATTTATAGAATTAACCATACATCAAGTACATTTTATCAATCTATGTTTTAGTGATATTATTGTATTAGGAAATAAAGTGCCAATATGAAAAATGAGTCTAGTCAAAAATGCTTTCACATCCTGCACTAAAATGCACATATGGATTAATTGTATTGTGGTAAGAACACTTAACATGACATTGAAGGAGCTCAGGGAAGTTCATTCCAAAATATGACTTCTTGCTATAAAGAGTATTTTGAATTAAAGGCCCTTAGGGATCGATAGGTGTTGGAAGGGGCTTTCCCTCTTCATAAAACCAGACCCGTTAAAAAAAACAATTGACTTCCCTGATCCTCCCTATTATCTCAACATATTACAGGAAAGAAAATGTGGAATGCAACCAGACCTGGCCCAAACCATTTTAAGATAATACCTGTCTCTCAGGTTTATTTAGTTTACAAAGAGAATCATTTATTATACAAATCTATCTGTTTCCCCCATTCATTCATTTCCCCAAGTATCTATTCTTCCTCCCTAGTAACCAGTCATTGCCACTCAACAGAATTAACTATATTCCTCATCTCCCTCATTCATCTAAAATGACGGTATACAAACTTCTGGACCCCACTGGGAAATTGGGTAATTACTCTGTGATTCTCCCCATGTGCACGGTAAATATATCTCTTTCTCTTATTTATTTGCCTTATTGTGAGTTGATCTTTCAGTGAATCTTCCAGGATGAAGAGGAAATTTTACATATATGTATTCTCTTAATGTATTTTTTAAGTTTGTAATACAATACTGTTATCTTTGGTCACAATGTGTACAGCAGATCTCTAGAACTTATTGTACACAACTCAAATTCTATACACGTTGGTTAGAAACACGTTATTTTTCCCACCCTAAACCCCTGGGAACTTCCATTGTATTTTTTGCTTCTGTTAGTTATCTATCTAAGATAAGTGGAATCATTCAGTATGTGTCCTTGCGTGACTGGCTTATTCACTTAGCATTATATCCTTAAAGTTCATCCGTGTTGTTACATATTACAGGATTTCCTTCTTTGTTAAGGCTGAATAATATTCCATGGTTCATTCCTCTGTCTATGGACATTTAGGTGCTTCCACATGTTATCTACAGTGAATAGTGTTAAAATGCACAAATCTTAGGTGTCAATTGGATGAAATTTTACATTTGAAAACATTTTGGTAACTCCCAAACATCAAGATTTATTAATTGAACAGTTTCAGCACCCAAAAGCTATTTCCTGCCTTGTCCCAGTCAACTATCTTCTCTACAAATAATAACCACTCTTCTGACTTCTGTTACTATGGATTACTTTTGTCTATTATCTTCCTGTAAAAAGAATCACAAATATGTACTCTATTGGCTTTTTTCCTTTGAATAAAGTTATTAGATTCATTGTATTTTTTTGCATGTTGTTATAGGTTAGTTCTTTTCTTTTTCATTTTGCTTTATTAAACAAGGCTGTGATAAATATTTTTGTTCATACATTTTTGCTACAAATGTGGCTTTGAATAGAAGGAAAACGTACAGGTCAAAT